>NC_142622.1:1273333-1586666 GCF_059453375.1 Lepisosteus platostomus | reverse complement strand
GCATTTTTAATGCCTCTCGATGTGCTTCAGCCCATTAACTCTCAGCTAAAGGGGACTTGCATTTACCATCCGCTATACTTGAAGACTTCTGAACGCAAATAAACAAGGTCCCACGTTATCATGGAAAATGCTGGTTTCTTTTGTTCAAAGCCTTTTTTGCAGCTTAGCATGTTAGCCCAGATAGACAGAACACAGTTGATAGAGGATGTTGTAGCTGATTCATAGTGCGGCACGCCCTCTCTGTGGGCCTGAGAAAGCCTTTCATCAAGGCAGATAACACCCTGTGTGCACAGAGCCGGAGTCAAAGTGCTTCATACAACCTGCTATTAAATATTGAACACTGCCTGTGGCAATGAGTGAGGAGATAACAGCCCATTCCCACAAAATAACAATTACACACAGGAGAGGGTGCCATCTCGTTCACCCACTCAGACAACAGTGTTCCACATCTTCACCCAGCAGAGGAAATATTATGTGCCTCTGCGTCTCATTCTGCATAGCTTCTGGATTTATTCCTTAATGAACTCTTAATAGGCTCTGCAGCTATTGTTCGCAAGCTTTTCTAATGATAACTCAAAGGAAGCGTGGAAACATTCTTGTTCTTTTCCTGTCTCTCAGGACCGAGGCAGAGAAAATCAAGCCCTTACTCTCTATCGGCCAAGGAGGGACCATCAGTTTGGAAAGGCCAGCTGCAGAGACTACTGACAAGTAAATAGACACCCAGGCTTGGTACACCTGGTGGCAAATCCATGCTTATCCCTGACTAAAGCTTGTGTCACCAAAATAAGTTAATTCAATCCCAGTTAGACAGTGAAATGACTGATGTTTCAAAATAATATTTCACTTTCATTCAGGTGCTCACTCAGGAAGGGACAGACAGCATGTCTCAGACGGAGAAAAGATGAAGTTCTATATTAAATATTAATTACCACAGACAGCACAGAAGTGTAACAAGTACCAGAAGCGCCTAACATATCTCACAGGGCCTGATGGTATTCTAGAAATTGTACTTAAAGGAAATGAGTGGTGCTATTCACAAGCCTCTTTCAGTAGCTTCTTGGGACAGGGCTAATACCAATTCTTGGGACACAGTTAATGCTGATTCTTGAGACAGGGTTAATACCCATTCTCGAGACAGGGTTAATACCGATACCACTTCTTGAGACCAACTTCATACCAACTTCAGGTCTGGGCAAACACATGACAGACATTTAAGGTGACATTTAAGGGAGACAAGTGCAGACTGTAACATGCAGGAAGGAGAAACTTAAACTACAAGAGGTAACGTTACGTGTTATAACACTGAGACTTGACATTATAACTCCTTAAAGAGAAAAACTTAAAAAATATTTCTGTTCTGGAATCAATTCAGAGAAAAGCAACCAGACATGTTCCTGGGTTAAAATAAATGTCCTAAACTGACTTAAAGAACTGAAGTTTGTCTGTTACAGTTTTGAACAAAGACACTTGATTCAAGCCATCGAATGTCAAAGACAGATCAAGTCACCCCAACAGACATCTTCAGAATAAGAACAGGCACTGAAACACTATGTAGATGTGCATTGAAACCTGTGAACAGCAGGCACTCCTGAACATCAAGGGTTGTGTGAATCTAGAAGACATTCCCAGCCATGTTGTTGAAGCCAAAAATATGACTTCAAAGAACTGCAGGACAAAGTCCTCAGACGTGTAACCCTGAAAAATCAATTGAGCTGCATGAGCCTTTATAACCTTTCTTGTTCCTTATGGAGTCTGTTATACAACTGTTATCATGAACCAGATGTTATTTTCCTGTCTAATTTAACATATTATACCTCATTTCATTAGGAAAACACTGTGTGTTTCGATGCTTGAGAAACGGCGCCACACACTTAGTGGGCGAAACCAGCGCGCTGTCTGAGAGACCCTGGCGTGAGAGGACAGGCTTCAGAAGAGCACATTGCACACTAACCATCACTACTGACAGGAGAGAAGAGCTGTGTTCACTTCTGTTCAGTGTCATATGCACAAGTGCAATGAAACGCTTGTTTGCATGTGTGCTCCGATACAAAGACATGAAAGGAATCACCAAAAACATAAACACAGAACAGCAGCAGACACAGCAACAAGTTAAAGGGGGACAGGCACTGCTTCTCTGGACACGCACGTCACCAGCAGCATCAGACAAGGAGGAGCTTTACAACACAGCACAGATGAAAGCATGAAGGACAGGAGCAGCTGGATATGTGGAGCAGTGGTCGGGGTTCTGGACTTGTAGCTGGGAGGTCGTGGGTTTGAATTCTAGATGAGACACCTCTATTGTAGCTGACCAGGGCACCTTGCCTGGACTGTTCTAGTTCCAGCTGAGGGATGAGGACGATCAGCATGACGGCCTGCTGCACGTTCCTGCGTTTTCCATAAAGCCACAGAGGACAAAAGTCCACGTGACGTCCAGGACTGATATTTACGCCTCAACACTTGAATTCACAAATATAAATGAGGAAACACGTTGTAAGGCAAAGAGGGAGACTTCCCGTTAGCTCAAAGGACGTGCAGGTGAGACAGTGGTGTGTCCTGTGGGAGATCTCCAGCTCTTCCTTCAGCCTGCACTCACAACAACCCTGGCTTAGCAGGATGCCTGTGTCAGCTCTGGGGCAGAGTGGTTTTCTTTCAATGTCCAGTCTTGACGTCCCTGCTGGATACAAGTGGTATGTTTAAAATATAGGAATCAGTGCTTGAATAAGTTTTTGTTGTGTGTTTTCTGAAGTTTGCTTTCAATTTGGTACATAAAAGAAACACCTACAGATGAACCTGACTGCGTTTCCAATCATATCGGTAGATGGATCGACTGGTAGACGGGGTGATGGATTGCGATTTTGAGAGGTTTTCAGTCCAACCAGCAGATGTCCCGCTTTCACACACGTGCTACAGTGTATTATATTTGACTCTTGGCTTCCCCCTAGTGGTAGACTCTAGTATGGCTTTCTGCTATTTGGAAGTCAGTCTTGCTTTTGAACTTGAACTTGAACTCGAACTTTATTGCCATACTGTATGTAACCAGTACATGTACTGGTACAATGGAATTCTTACTTACAGAAAGTCTTTCGATTGTTAAAACAAGTGTAAAACACAAAGTGCAGACAGTGCATCAAGACAATATACAAACAGTAGACAATGTACAAGTAAACAAATAAACAGTTGGAATGTAAAAAATGTACACGTGTAAACAATGACTGGAGATGTGTAATAAATATGAAATCATAATGAGGTAGATGGTGTTTGTGTGGTCCGAGAGGCATGGCTAAATGTGTTCACCAATTGCACTGCTTGTGAATAGCAGCTATTGAAGAATCTAGTGGTAAGTGTCCGTATGCTCCTGTATCTCTTGCCTGAGGGCAGTGGGGTGAAGAGCTCATGCCCGGGGTGGTGACTGTCCTCTGTGATGGCCAGAATTCGACCATGGCAGTGGTCGATGGTGCAGCGGTAGAAGTTCACCAACACATGTATTGGCATCCCCCATCGCTTGAGGCACCTCAGGAAATAAAGGCGCTGCTGAGCCTTCTTCATGATAGAGTCAGTGTTCACAGTCCAGGTTAGATCTTTAGAGATGTGAATTCCCAAAAACCTAAAGCTGGTGACTGTTTCCACGTCTGTTCCATCAATACTCAGTGGGCTGTGAGTGTGTGGCCTGTGTCTCCGAAAGTCCACTATTAGCTCTTTCGTTTTATTTACATTCAAGTCGAGGTTATTGCTATGACACCACCTTAGCAGCTGTTTAATGCGCTCTTTGAGCGTTTCAGTGATGGCAAAGATTAACAAAGGGTTTTGTACAAAATCATAGTTATATAAGGGTCTTCTGCATCAAGACACAGTTGGTAACTCCAATTTGGGAAGTTATACAACAAACCTACTGTAATTGAAAGACCTTTGCTAAATCAGAGTTCTTTAAACAAGCAACATCAACAATGCATACAAGAAGAGGTTATGCTTTAGCCCTCACAAAATTGTCAACAGTGTTTAATTTGCAGGATGTAGGCATTTAAGGTAATGCATACACTTGAATGAATGTGCAGGAAATTAATACTGATTATAGAGATGTAATAGTGGAGTACCACAGGGTTCTGTATTAGGCCCACTTCCCTTCATATTTTTATCAGTTATTTATATTCAGGTATGGTTAGTAGACTAGTCTAGTTTTCAAATGTTACCAAAATGGGCAGATTAGAAAATGCTGCAGAAACTGTAAGGAAAAATAAGAAAGATTTAGATCACTGGGCAGAATGTCACATGTAGTAAAGCCCAACAGAAGCTCTAAATGTAATGTTTGGAAACGCTGAGCCTGAAGCAGCTGCCTATGGAAACGACATGGGCGTTGTTGCTGCCACAGCATTTATATACTGTAGTTTAGACAATGTGGGGAAGCAATGAAAAAGCAAAAATCCATCCATCCATTTTCTAATTCACTTTGCCAATAGTGGATCGCAGGGGGAACTGGAGCTGAACTCAGGAAGCAGAGTGCGCAAAACAGGATCACCCTGGACAGGACAGCAGTCCATCACAGGACACACACAGACACACACACTCACACACTCACACACCCTGTGATGTTTTGGATACGGCTGTGAATAACATTAGTCAGTAATGCGGAGCGAGTGGAAAAGATTGATGGTGCTCATGGCAAGCTGCACACCTGAAGACGTCTCCACAGCCGAAGAGCTTCGTTTCTTCATTCCACTCTTCAGAGGGGAATTAACCTTTGCTTGTTCCTTCGCAGCCAAGACACGCTGACGCAGCTCTGCGCTCAAACTACGCATTTGCACTAATTGTATCAAAGAGACAACGAAAAAGAGTCGGTTAGGAAAATGCACACGCTCTCTAAGTTGCGTCAGATAAGGAAGGGTGTTGGTCTCAATTACCGCGTATAATTAGCGTTTCTTTCCTCACTGATTCGACGAGGAGTTCTGGCAGACGCCGGGCTCATCTTTGTCTGGTGCTGGGCTGACACACGGGTGCAGAGGTGTAACTGTGGTCATATCTGTTGATGGTGCCTGTCCCTCTGGGACTGACCGGACCCTCTTCCACGCTCTCCGGCCTGGTGCTGGCCTGCCTGTGTCAGTGTGGGTGGTCAGTGAATCATTCCTGTCTGGTACAGTGCGTCTGTATGGCACACTTTCCTGATGAGAGTGCAGTTCACACCTTGCCTACGGGCTTCGCAAGGGCTCGCCGAGGATAGGCATGAGTGGGGGGGGCACCCCCTCGATCAATGGAACACCTCAAAATCATTTTCTATGAATCACTGGGCTCTTCCGTGTACAGTTTTCAAACTCTAGCCGAAGTGGTTTGAAAGACTGGCCACAATTCCGTAGCTCAGCAATTTATGTCTTTCATCTATCGCAAACCCTCTTCAGTGGGTTCCGGCGATGTGAAACCAGTGGGAGTTGAATCCTTGGCTGCTAAATTATTAATGATGATAAGGTGAGAATTTACAAGAAGTGCTTACTCATTAAGAAAACAATTTGATGACTCTGACAACACTGTTGTCTTCTTATTAATTTATCCCTACCGCCCCTACAAATAAAAAATTCCTTTATTTTAATTTAGAACGTGAATGTAATGTTTTTATAAAGTGGGTAAAACAGAAGGGGAAACCACAGTGGTCAGATTTGCCTGAAGGACTCCAGGCGGTGAGTCCCCTCAGGAAACCCGAGGTCAGCATCGAACCCAAGCAAATCTGAGCACATTCGCTGCACCTGTGAGTCCTCCTGCAGAGCTGCCTTCAGCTCTGTACCTGAAAGAGTCTCAGGGTGAATTCCTGGCCTCTGAGGAATGTCAGGCACAGGGTTCGAGTCCCGGGGGGGAGTGAGAGCACGGAGCAGCTGAGGGGTATTTAAACCAGGGGTGTGGGGCAGCTGACATCTGGCCAGCTGTGGCAGGATCAGGACTTCACACAAAAACACACTAAGAACAAACTTAAACTAACAGCAGATCTTTTCTGAAATACTGACCCTGCAGTGCCACAGGGATAAGGAGCCAAGGGCAGGAGCACAAGAGCACAGCACTAACATGGAGCTGCTGCACAGTATGATATACCAGCACTGGAATCAGGGGGGAAAATTCAAACTTACACATTTTTCAGAAAGATGGGCAGGATAAAAGTAGGGGGGTGAGGGCTAAATATGAAAACTAATCAGCAGGATAGAAAAATGATGCAGGCACGTACCAGAAGATTAGGCTCTTTGTAAGGGCTTAACAATAGGTGTATGTTCTAAACCACCCAATGCAGATACGGGCACCTATCACATAGCTTACAGCATGATAAGATCGAGAAGCTCTGCCACAAGGATGACAATCTGAGGATATAGGGATCATAGTATATCTACAGTAGTGTTATATTACTGGGAAATATTTTCTCCACATTTTCTCCATTTCCGTGTTCTGATGGGAAACAGAAGCTGAAATTAGGATGATTGAAATTATTACTGATTTGCTTATTGACCTAGTCTTTCTAAACCACCTGGATATAATTAAGAGAATAGATGTGGTAAAACCACTGGGAAATTACGACAGCTCTATGACATCTTTTGATGTGTACTTGAAATCTCTGAAATCTGTGTCCAGAATCAGAGTCTATCATTTTAGAAAAACTATAAAAGACTGTGAAAGTATGAGGCAGAGCTTACAATCAGTGAACTGGGAACAGAATTCAACTGAAGAAGGGTGATTAAACTTCAAAATGATCATGTTTACAAGTTAATCCCTAAAACAATAAGTCAGAGGCTACACAAATGTGGCCTGTATGTTTTAATGAAGAAGAAACAAGAAGAAAATCAGAAAGAAAAGAGCACTCACTCCACAGACAGGATTCAGAGCTATGAAAAGACCATACCAAGCTACACCTGCAAGACTTAAAAACCGAGAAGTCAAAGACAGAAAAGTGTTCTGCAAGATATACTGCGAAGCTACAACAGTACAGGAATCATGAAAGCAGAAGTAGTTTGTGAGATAACAGAACATTAATAATAGAACAAGAAACAGCAAACATGCTTAATGAAGATTAGGCAACCAGTATTACATAATGTATATCGGCTAATTTTAGCATCACTGAAACTAATGTTGTATGGGGGCTAAAATGGTTAAAAAATGAATGATTTTCGGTGTTATGATGGTATTTCCCCAGTCTTCCTGAAGGAAATGAGACATGAAAAACACAGAAACCTAATTAGCTCCAGACATGAGAAAACAGTTTCCTTGCTCCTGCTAGACCAGGGGTGGGGAATGTCAAGGGCCATTTGGATATTTATGACATCATTCACGGGCCATACAAAATTATCCATTTAAAAATTAGCCTGCTATATTTGGTCAAACATTTAATTAACTCACCCCTAATGTGATGGCTGGAACTGCCTCTCTTTGGTGACAGGTTTTCCCTTCACCTCCATGAACTGCTTGACTTCATCCCGCAGTTCGTAAAACACAGTGTGTTAACACTTTCGCAACGTGTACACTACCAGCCTGCCTGGCACTGACTGTCCTCTGAGTCACCGCGATACAGGCAGACGGGCCGCAGGCAGCCGGCGAGAAGCATGCGTCTGTCCCGTCATGGACTCGTATGTGTCCTGTCTGTCCCGTAATGGACGTTCCTTGCTTGTCCCTCAAAATTAACGTTGTTATTATTATGATTAACTTAATATAAATTTATGTTGCTATGAAAAAAGCTCCTAGATTTATTGAATTTCAAGTCCCGCCTGCGTAGGCCTGGGCGATATGGCCAAAAACATTATCACGATGAAAACATTCATATCAGTCGATATCGATAATAATCACGTTAAATGTCAAATCATTATTTCTTTCAAGTTTAAAGGCAGATTTTTTTCTCCTGAGTGAAAGTTGAAGAAACCAGACAGTTAATTGGTGAACTGAACTCTTTATTTTAAGAACACAACACTTGCCAAACAGCAGAAACATTAAACAAATCTGTTAGCTGCCCGGTCTGCAACACGCACGCGCGCTCGAGCAGTCATGTTACCGTGTTAAAATTATATTGAGGAAAATTATATCGCGATAATTATCGTTATCGAATGATCGCCAGGCTCTACGCCTGCGGTTGCCTTGGCACAGCCAGACCAAATGATTTCGCGGGCCGTATACGGCCATTCCCCACCCCTGTGCTAGACAATCCAAAATCTCACAGCAGCACTAAAACCTTGCAGTCTGATCTCTCCACATTTCAGAAGACAAGTGAGGCTGGGTTTTTTAGACAGTACTGGGATGAGACTCTAAAGAAAACCAGGTTTCTGCTGTGAAACAGGGTCTAACAGAATGGTGACATGTTGTCAAAATATAGACATTGCAAAGTTAGCAAAAGGTATGAGCAGAAACACAACCCTGGCAGTGCTGAAGCACAGACCCGATCTGCCTCCGGACAGACTGCTGTGGGCTGCTCCCCCACTCTCACCACTCTCCCTGTGCAGCTGCAGCATGTTATTGGCACTGCTGAGCACGTACCACTGATGCTCCTTCGGATTAGGTAAGGGGAAAAGCTGGCCATGCTGAGACCTAGAAATGGGGATTCTTACATTGTCCTACCTGCAAAGCTCCACTTACAATAATTAAATCCATTCAGCCTGTGTGCTGTGTTTCGTTTGTGCATCAGTGTGTCAAATGCGTTTCGTGCTTTGAAGTTCTGAGACAGTTTTCAAAGAAAGCACTATTAATACTTATACATCTGAAACAAGTGATGAACAGATAAAGAAGTGCAATGTCTGCATATCTATATTAAAACATTGTATTTCTCCGCCTCTTATCGTTATTACTGCGAATGAGTTATCTGAACTATGGATAAACTGCTAAGATCTCATCACAAGGGAATAAGATAAAATTCGCAATAACTCAATTAAAAACAACTTGGAACGACCAATACTTGACTTTGCCCCTTTTGGCAACATTCGCTCTTTCAATCCTCTTTGCAGCATCATGCTACTGTATGAGCTCACAGCACTTACTCATTTTCACACATTTTCACACAGGGTAACTGAGTAGACGGTCCATTATGCCTGAAGCGTACATATAACAGTTTCATTTTTACTGCAAAATAGTTCAGGGGAATTTTTACATTTTGTGTTGTAAACTCAATTTTTTAATCACTTTTTAATTTACCTTGAACAACCAGCACGTGCTGAGCAGTGTCGTGGCGCTGAGGAAGTCTCGGCCAGGCATGCAGGGGCTTGGAGAGACAGGGCAGAGTGATGCAGGGAGAAAGCAGACGAAGAGCCGAGCTGTCCGAATGGACTCTTGGTTCTGACTAGATCGTGAATTCGGAGGACACCCCTAATTAAAAAGACCTCCCAGGTAAGAAAGGGTTGGGCAATTTTAGTATCCAAATTTAGTAAAATAGTTCGGTAACTATTTTAACAGAGGTGGCAGAAGTAATATACTGTAGGTATATAAGATAAACCTCCAGGGTCTGATGGTATTCTACCAAGATTACTTAGAGAAACAGGACTCTTCCAACAGTCCCTCAGGACAAGGGCAATATCACAGTACCATCCAAACAGCCCCGATGAAGCTGAAACGATAACAGACATGCAAGGTTACGGAAGTTATAATCAGAACTAATACAGAGGATCTTCTTAGTGGAAATACGATTCCGTGGATTCGAAAAGGATCGGATCGAAAGGTCAGGAATAACTTGTAAGAGTTAATTGAGCAATCAATACACGGGGCACATTACATGGAATATTTACATTTTCAGAAAGCTTTTGATTAAATCGAAGATCAATTTACTATATTTTTTTTTATTTTAATTAAATGACCTCATAAAAGATTAATTCTTAAATTGCAAGTAGTAAGATCGTGTTTTAAATTAAATTCATGTATTTGGATTAGGAGCTGGTCAAAGGATCAAAAACTGACAGTAGAGATAACAGGTGTATGTTCTAAGTTCTAATAGGGGTGAGGAGTACTGCAGAGGTCTGCACTAGGACCACTGCTGTCCTTAATGTACATTGTAACGAACGGCCGACATACAGGTGGTACGAGCCGGCTGCAGCGCGGTGGCAACACCCCCCTCTACTCCCCTGCACATAACAGGGTGGTTGGCTGCCCGGGCTGACGAAGGCCTTCTTTAGCTCAGCTGGCAAGACCTCTGTTGAGCGACGCCGGAGGCCTGGGTTCGATCCTGATGTGGGGGATGAAACCCCAAGAACCTGAACTCTCTACAATATCAACGATCAAGGTTCTGGTCTAGTTATACAGTATATATATATAATAAAAGACGCAAGGAAAAGCCAGGACAATTTAGACAAAATCCCGACACAGGACAAGCGTTACCAGTTCCGGTTCTCATGTTTTGCTTTTTTAATGCCTCTTAGTATAGAATTCAGAAAGTCACACACTGGAAATGCGACAGGACAGTGTCCCTGACATTCCTGCCTTGAATCTCGCCCACCAGCTCTGGCTGGGACAGCGGCGCCAGCAGGCGGGCAGCACCCCGGAGCCTCGCGGGAATCAGCAGCACATGGGGTCGGGCAGAAGGGGAGGTGGGGCCGGGGGCCACGGGCTGCTACAGATGTTCTGGGGGCCACGGCACAGAGCCAGCCTGCACCTGCCCGGGGCCTCACAGGGGCACCGCAGAGCTGCTTGTGGGCAGACTGGAGACCGGACACCTTTCACTACCTTGATGTCTAGGTATCACCTGTGACTGACATACTGCTGTAACACAGACGTGATCACAGTACAATTGAATCCAATATAATACATCCAACAATATCACAGGAGTTTTGTCTCTGGATGAACTATTCTTTATTAATTCTGCTCTATTACGTCACATGTATTTGATGTCGGTGTTGTATTCAAATGTTCCTCTCAGACTACCTGCGTAAAACAACCTCTAGAATCTAGATGATTACTCAGCCCATTCCCAATGATGCACAGGGCGCCTATGGACACATGATCCTCCTGCTTTATCCCATTCTTTGCAATTATGTCAACTCATTTACCACCTGACCAATCCCTGTCTGCTTAAAGGCTTCTCCTTTAAAAGGATCCATAGCTGGTTCTCAGCTGGTTTGTTCTGGAAGTTTCCAGGTCAGGCCAGTCTCACGTAGCTCAGAAGGCCACCTTCACCCTTGTAATTGGATATTCCATTACACTGCATAATGGCTTTACGAGAGTCACTGATGTACGAAGCCAACAATAATACGAACTGTTATCATTTATTTTCAAGTGGATGTTGAATATTTGTAAGAGGCTTAGATTTTCTTTTTGTCATTTTTCCATTCTTAATATTATTTTATTCTTGTAACACCATGATCAGAGTTCCAGGCAATGATCCACTCACAGTTTTTATTACAGTCTTTTTGGGAATATCCTCCAGAAAAGTATGTTTTGTTTCTCAATGTTCCATCATCTATAACTGCCCCTTGTTCTGTGGGATGCCAGTTTGAGAAGTTCAGCCGTTTTCCATTGACGTAGATGAAACCCTTATTTAGCAACGATCCTGCTCAGCGACTGTAAAAAAAACGCAGTACATTCATCGTTTTTCCCTCTTCAGTCATTTTGATAGCGAATATGATGAAAGCCTTGTGCTTCTGGAGAGCACCACAGAAAGTGCCGGCTCAGCGGATTTCAGAGGCGTCAGTTGAAGTCGGCCTGCGTTAAATCAAATCAAATCATCCTAACACCCTTCGGCCGGCGTTTCCAAAACCTGCTTTTGACACAGCTTCCTGCTTGCCAGTCTTTTTGGTATCTGTCCAGAGCAACTGGCTTCGGAAGCAGTTTAGCCTTCAGCAGTTGTGCCCGTTCCAATATGACCCTGGCAGTTGCACAGATACGAGTCCAGCTGAAGTGCAGCTGCACAGACACACCAAACAACAGCATCTGCCTCCATCGGCAAAGCCACTCTAAACCCCGTCCGCAGGCCAGATAAGGCCTTGAATCTGTTCGGACTGCAGGGTCTGCCAATATACTGTACTTCTTTCACACAAATCCAGTAAAAGCCATCCTGAAGTATCCAAAAGGACAGGACAACACTACATAACCGCTGCGCAAATTCAGAGTTAAAGGACAACCTGTAAAGTTGAAAATTCAGTGACAGCAGTATGTTTGGATACAAGAGTCTATATAACAACAGGATATAAAACCATCAAAGCGTGGGTCTTAATGAAATGGTGAGTCTGAGGGTCTGATTTAAAAACAGAGAATCTGCCTCTCGATGGGCCGAAGGAAGGATATTCCATAAAGACGGAGCCGTGACAGAGAAAGCAGCCTCCGATGTACAAACTGAAAAGCTATTGTGAAATTTTGGAAAAGGATAATATGTCACAGAAATATTTTAGCCAAGACTCAATTAACAGAAAGAAAATCCAAGACAGGGACTTTTATTTCTCAATGTACTGTAAAAGCTATATAAAAAATGATTGTGCTGTTTCACAATGCAGTGAGATTCTCGAATGTGAGGGACACTTCTCTCACCCAATCAAAGCTCATCCTTCAGTATGGGGCAGTGCGGCCGGAGAGTCTCTTAGATACCCTTAGACCCCCTACGGATGAATTCATATGCAAAAGAACGCTCTTGTTGTTAGAAGGAAGTGCAGGTAGGTTACAATTATTGGTGGAAACACTGTGTCAGCTGGGTCAGGTGCCTTGCTTACAGAATGAAGCAGAATACATTCAGCAAAATTCCAGAAGCAGAGGCATGAACATCATCGCTGTTCCTTTGGATTCATGGAATACTTTCCTTTTCTCACTTTTACACAAACTGTATCTTGTCCAAAGTCAATGTTACTTATTACCACTTGTTTCTGAAAACATCATCTACAGTAAGAAACAAACAACTTGAAAAACATAAGCTGAGTGAATTCTTTACCCAGAGAACCCCAGCTACAGACCTTGGGGGTGACACCACGAACCCCTCTTTAGGAAAAAAAAACGTAATATCCCCTCCTTCAGGCAACCAGATGTGAAATGTATTTATTTTAATATTTTCGGTTTAGCATTAATTTCCAATATTCTTTTGTAATGAGAAGAGCATTTTCAAACGATATACTTTTACTGTATTTCATCACGTGGGACGTTTGGAGAATGGCTTTAGTACAGTACGTCACACTCGGAATTTCCCCGATACATGGGTATATAAGACACAAGACGTTTATCCCAGGACTTGACAGTGAGAAGTACGCATTCACGAAGATGCTCTTTACGCAATGTGAGTGAAACGTCACGTTGTACGTTTTTGTCCCTTCAGGCAGTACGACCGGCCTGCGCTGACGCCCGCTGCTGTGCTCTCTCTCTCTCTCCCCTTGCAGCCCCGCTCCGGCTTCTCGCTGTGCTCTTGCCAGTCTCGCTGGTTCGGGCTGCTCCGTTTTCGGGTCCCGCCGAACTGACGGAAACTTCGGGGGAGGAGGTCCCGGAGGGTCTGCCCTGCGTCGGATTCACAGACTGGCAGAGCTGGACCGAGATGCTGCTGGCGCAGGTTACAGCTCTCCTCAAGCAACAGGTAGGAGCCCCAGGTGCGCCCTGGTCCTCACCCAAGCACCTGCGCGATCATGGTACTCTACGAAGAAATTGCTTTGCCAGACTCTTAGGCAGAAGCAACAGCAAAAAGCTTTACACTTGGGGGAGCGCTATTTTTCGCTCGCCAGTTTCTGAAAGATGCCCCGAATACTTTTTGTAAGTACCATTCTGTTTTACTAAACGCGCCGCATTTCGAGTCTGAACTAACACGTCTTTACCGTTTTTCTTTTTTTCAGTGTCTCGATAATTTTAAGGATTACAAGACTGAGAATGAAACTTTGTCGGCATGCAAGAAACATTTTGATGACCAAATCGTGCTTTCTCAGATCGATGGATGTTTACCATCTAAATTCAACAAAGTAAGAGTAATAATGTATTTAAAAATCCGCTCAATGCATATACACTAATTGCTTTCAACGGTTTTAAAGAAGCAACAACCTGTCGATGAATGAAACCATTAATGTATTCTGATAAGACACTAAATGTGTATATATACATTTATAGTAGGTGTCTGTAATAAACATAAATACATATGTATTTTAATGTAAATATGTAACCATCTCGTGTTTGAAAATGATAATAAAGTAAACAATATAAATTTCTAAAGGATGACTATTTTAATGGCTTGTTAAGAAGTCACATAAATTACCAATGACAAAATGACAAAATATTGCTGTGAACCAAAGTGATCTCTTATTGCATGTGGAGGAGCAGAAGAAAAAATGAAGACATGAGAGTTGTACTCTCCTGCAGAAGAAGACTGCGGACAAAATGTGTGTTCGAGTTTCAGATTCAAAGCCTTTGCACAAAACGCTGCAGATCGCTTGATGTGTCTGTATAGCTGTCAATACCTGCTAAGATAACGTCAGTGTTTTCTTCTGCAGGAGAAGTGCTTAGCCAGCCTTTCCACAGGCCTGCGGGAGTACGGAGTCTACCTGGAGCAGGTGAGGCACCTGTACCCCGAGCGCACCGAGGACCTGCAGTGGAACACACAGTGTCTGGCCAACGACATCCTGCGGAGGGTGAGTGGGTTCACAGAGCGCCGCGAAAAAATCAAGAATAAAGCTGGAAACCACACTGGTTAGAATTACACAAGTAAGAACATACAGCAGAAGATGCTGAAACGACATGACTGTCCATCTTCACACAATTTGAAAGCATTAGTGAAAAGGGTAGAGAAACACACTGTCACAGAAGGACTTAGTGTGTAGTGAGCACCCATGGGCTGAATCACCTGTTCATGGCGTGAGCTCTTTTACATCCTGGCCCTGGGTGTTTGGTGAACCTGCTGGTTTTCTAGGAGCTTTTGAATTTTTAAATGCACTCACACCTGAAGAAGTGGTTATATGAGACCAGTGAGGTCTCTGAATAAAATCCTATTGAAGCTTAAGGACCAGGGCCGGACACTGCTGGCCTGAAGTCTCTCAGGTATTGCACGGTGAGGTGACATCACCCATTCAGTGTCCTGCTGGCAGGTCCTGAAAAACCGCTCTCTGAAACAGAGCAGAACGGAAATAAATTCTCCACTTCCTGCTCATCTGTGTGATCCCGCTGTTCCCCCCTGGTCCTGGAGAGCTGCAGTGCCTCTGGGCCTCAAGACTTAATGACTTGACTCGCTCATCTGACTGGTCTTCATCAGCACTGCTCCCAAGTCTTGACTCTCCGAGGACTAGCGGACCACAGCCACGTGCGAGCAGCTGTTAATACATCGTCTCAGGCCGAGGGCAGAGGGCTCACCCCAGCATTGCCATCATGTCTACTGGCAATTGTGAGCCCCTGGAGGACTTCAGATTACCGTGTGTGTGAATAACATGGGCACCTAGAGGAGACAGCCGTTTCCACGCTGTAATCCTGCGACCAGAGGAGCGCAGTTGGAAAGGGAACCAGGTGGCCGTGGCGCAGGGGTGGCGATGCTCGCCCAGTTGGGTTAGTTTCTGAACGGTTGTTTTCCAGACGAGGAGCTCCAGGGGCGTGGAGGAGCTGGGCGGACTGCAGCTGCGGATCGGACTGCGGAGCGACGAGGGAGGCCGGGCATGGGAGACGCAGAAGGCCGCGCACATCGTCTTCAGGGAGCTCGCCCGGTTCCTGCAGCAGGCCTTCCGCGCCGTCCGCTTCCTGAACTGCAGGAGACAGCAGTGCTAGCACTCCGGCCACGAGAGACTGGGACTCTATGAGCATGATCATTTATGACACAAGGGGAAGCGTGGAGGAGGGGAAACCAGAGAGACACTGTTCACAGGGGATTACAGGAACCAGCATCTGACTCCATCACATCCCTCCAGAATCCTCGGATCTCTGAAACGTGCGAGGCCAGACAGGCGGGGCTGAGCTCCGTCTGCTTGATGCGGGATCTGCTACCTGATGTGAGCAGTAAATTTGTTCTACATTACGAACCAAAACCTTACATGGTTTAAATGTATGAAACTGTAGCTATAATAAATATTAATTCATTATTTTAAATTATTTATATTCTAAATATAAATAAAATAATTGTTTATTTTTTATTTTGATTTGTAGGCTTCCATAACTGCCTTTACCACCACATCATCCTCCTCCTTTTTAACAGCACTGTGAAAGTAGTGGCGGACTTGGAGATACTGCATCTACAGAAATCTTGATTCTCCAAATGGTGTTTCTCTTTTAAAAACTGAAAGCTTTGTAACTGATTTTTTCTGTTATCGTACAAAATGCTGTTATTCCTTTTGCTATAAAGTTTATGATCCAATCTATTTGGTTTAAACTCCGTATTGTAGGCACAATATCCAAGTACCTTTACTACAGCCTTTGAGTGATATTCTTTTATAACTGAATTCCATATCTTTAGTTGAAGTTTTATCCATGGATTTAGTATTTATTCAATGACTTTCTCCAAGATATTCTCACCCAATAATGCCTGAATTAGGGGGGTTGCTCATAAGGGATGATTCAATGTCTTTCCACCTGGTTTGATCATCTGGATTACAGGAATTCAACAAGTATTTAATTTGAGATGCATAAGAGTACACTCTCAAACTTGGTATCTTTTGAAAGTTGCAATGTTTATCAGTCTTATTCTTGGTTTTCTCCCCTGCCACATAAATCCAGAAATCACCACATTCTGAAAATTGTTTTGGAGAGACTTCTAGAGGGAGAGCTTGAACTAAGAAGATTAAGTGTGGCAACACCTTCACTTTTACCGATTCAATTCTAGAACTAAAACTCATGAAGGAGATCAGATTCTACCTCAATAGATCTGCTCTAATTCTAGTTATAAAGGGTCCATAATTAATTGCTGATAATGCATATCTATTGGAAAACAGACTCTTAGATATCTCACTCCTATGGACATTTAATTTATAGCCTGCCAACGAACCAAAGCTGTCCAGAAGCTTCATTCATTCTGGAATTGAGCTTGTGGGTTCCTCTAGCTATAACAAGACATTTTCTGCAGTCTTGCGGTTCTCTCCTTCTACAGTCATACCCTTGATCTTGTTTTGTCGTATCCACCCAGCAAGTGGCTCTACACAAAGAGCAAAGAGCAGGGGAGAAAGAGGTCAGCCCTGTCTAGTCCCATGTCCAAACGTGATAGTGTTGGATAAATATCCATTTATTTTCATTTGTGCTATTGGTCAATCATGTAAGGTTTGAAGCCAAACCTACTCAAGACCCTATAAAGACATTTCCAACTGGCTCAAAGGCCTTCTCAGCATTTAGGCTCATCAGAGCAGATTCTAAGTTATATTGTTCAATATAGTTAATGATATGCAATGTACATGGGACATCATCAAAAACCATCCTACTGCCGTTGTCATCTTAAAAACTGTTTACCCAGAGTACCTACTGTTAGCCCCCTTGTTTCAGCTTCTTCATTTATTAACCCCAGGCAACACCTGTTTCATATCCGTGAGCTCCTGATCATTATCCCGTCGGAAGTCTCCGAGTTCCTCCAGTATTTTCTGGAGACTATTGTGTCTGATTGTGTTCAGAAGATGCTATTTCAATATCTCCCACAGTTGGTAGCTTTCTCCTGCCTTCTCATCACAGCCCCTTCAGCCAAAATTATTATTTTAGAAACTCAATGTAAAGAAACAACAGTATTTTCAGGACTGTTGTCGGGAGACGATCTGTGTTACACTGTCATTCTAGCCCACGTCCCAACCAGAAGTCCTTTAACTTGGTCATTTAAATCCAAATTCTTATTCTTTAAATGTATTTAAAATGCACTTACATGAAAATATATTATAATATATCTAAAGAGGTGTTAATAGTCATACAAAAAACAGAAGCTGGTGGAACTTCAAGCCAAACATATTAGAACAAATAAAAACTTCTCCGATTTGTGGTAACAGTAAATTCTTGTGTATCTGCCCTCTCCAAGCAGAAGCTAACACAACTACAAAAAAGTCGCATGAAACAAAAAAGGCTTTTTGGGTCTAAAAATTCCTGCTGCAGATTAACCTGGTCTCCAGCTATCAATCTTATCACAACCAAATGAGAGGTCTCTGTTGCTTTGGGGACTAGAGGCTAGAGGCATGAACGGAATCTCTCGGCACTGGCCACTGGCCAAGCCCGGCTCTGTCCTCCAGGGCCCTGGGCTCACTGGCACACGCTGCCGAAAGCCCAGGGACAGCAGGGGCTGGGCCTTTCAGAAACACCAGGACACAGAGGTCAGCGGTCGTGAAGGGCTTTTCAGTGCAAATTCCACACATGGCACTCTCCAGATGCAGTTTAAGCTTTCCCTCAGCAAGAACAAACACTCTCCTTCCATTCGGGAGGAGCAGAAACTGCCTTGCACATAGCAAGAACAGCCAACGTCTGGTGTAATAACCATTATTCTGAACAACTGCAATAATCCAGAAACAAACGGTTTTAACTTCTTCTGATGAACATGCAACAGGACATCACATTTCCAGGAACATTCTCTGAACAAGGTGGAAAAAGCATTTCTGCTAACATTTCCATTGAGTATGTAAGTCAGCAAAGTTCTTTTAGAACTGTACAACACTGAAGTAAACGGAGGTTAAAGTTTTTAAATATAAAAAAGGGAAGGGTGCAACTCAAGGCACATTTACTCGAGACTGCAGTACCGTGTCAGAGGTTTCAAATCTTCACCACAACCATCATCACACAATTTGGCCCAAGGCTAAAGGAAAAAAGATAAAAAAATACTTCTTGGGCACGTTGGCTTGCATACAGACCTGGGGAGAATTAGGACAGCGCTGAGTAAAAACTGTAGCTGCTACCAGAGAAATGAAACTGAAACCAGGCTATTGTAGGCAAAATCAATGAAAGCGGACTGGAGTGCTACCCTCCAAACCTCAGAGTGTTATTACATGGAATCGATTACTGCTTCATAAACACAATCTTGTTCTATGCTTCACAAACAGCGTGGCACAGTTAAGCTATACCGATATTAGTGAATTTTTCAAAAGAACTTGGACCATCCTTACCTCATTTCGTATTCATGGCCACATGATCAACCTCATTGCTCAAGGAGATGTGAGCCGTTTGATCTCTAAAGAGCATCCCAAGGTCAACAAAAACAAGGTTAACTCAATATTTTATATTGTTTTTCCTTTTTTATGCATTTTTATTTGACTACTTAAACGGTTATTCTTACATTGCTTTTCCACCACAAATTTGTTTGACAAGGCAAGATGTAGCCATCTAACAGAAGAGTTAGATCTAACGAAAAATAACGCAGACGCTACAAAAAGAGCTGGCGGTTGTTCTCCTGGTTCATACCAGGAAACCAGGTCTCCTGGTTGTTCTGACTGCAGGCTGCTCGTTTTCATGTTTATAGGACTGTTATCCCCAGAGCAAGCTGTAAATAAAAACAAACAGACTGTATCAGAAACACATAATAGGTTTATTCCATGCTGAAAAAAAGAAGAAAGAGAACACAACGTTTCGGCCGTGGAGCCTTCTTCAGGTGTGAGAGAGACAGGGCAGTAGGCAAAGGTAAAGTAGCGGGAGAACAAAGGTTGGGAGGGAGGAGGAGTGAGAGGCGGGAGCAGGGGACAGAAAGAGAGGCCAATCAAGAGGTGTGAAGTCAGAATGGGTGCAGAGAGGCGTGAAATGAAACTTCCAATGAATGGAGAAAATTTAAAAGAACAGTAATCTGTCGTTAATCAGAAACACACCTGGCAGTTGACACTAAAACACGCCAGGTGCTGAACGGTCTTACTTTGTTAGCAGACAATGCTGTTGACCCATCTGATAAGTCTTCTGTTTATTAAATACTATTGCTGTTTCCTCCAGCTCTTCGGGCTGTTGCTGTTTCCTGGCACAGGAAGATACCATATTGGTCGCCCGTGTTTCGCAGAGGAAAGTATGAGGAAGGCAGCATGTACTGTACCATTCCTGTGACGATGGGGGTTCAGAAATCAGATGAGGTCGTCAGCAAACCCATCCCATTTCCCCTCAGGGAGAGCCAAATGTGCCATCTCTCAAAATATCCATCAGTCAATACATCCTGGCTTTACCTAATAGGGTAGATGTCAGGGGCATTCGGAACACAACGACAGCAAGACTGCTCATCCGGCCTGGATGGAACATGCCCAGAAACCAACCAGCGACCCCCCTGGGATGTCTAAAACTGTGGGGGCAGTTAAAGTTACATCTGTAACTATGCAGGTCTCCCAGTAAAGGAGACCATACATAACCGTGAAAAAATGACAGTTTTTTCAGTTTCACGGATCCATCACGCAACACCCCTGCAGAATTACCCTCATCTTCCCTTCGGAGGGACAATGGAAGAAACTTTGTAAAGCCCGGATAATTCTGAAAATGTATGATATGAAAACAAGGCCATTCACCCCATCATGCTCATTTAGGGTTTAGGTTTCAGTACTGAACTGATCCAACTTGCAGTCTGAGAGAAGCCAGGGTGCCGAATTTAACAACAGGACTGGACAGGGCATGCAGATCTACAGCTCCCTTAATGAATATATGTAACAACCTGTCTTCTTCTTTTGTCTGAATGACATATGTTATAAAAAAGTATAGAAACCATTTAGGTCCTGTACCAACAAGAACATGTGCAAGACTAGTTGAACATTCGTAAGTGCAAGTCACTTGGGACTGATTTTCGGGACGAAAACAGCAATGAGAGATACCAAAGAATAATGCCAAGTGTGAGCTTGGCACTGGTGTTCTCTGTACATCATGGGGAGCTACAACATGAGCGGGCAGCACAGGCAGCCCTTACAATCTTAATCTTGAATTTTAAACTTCTTCCTGTGTTACTTCCGACTGACAAACCCGTTCTTGAAGCTGCGATTAAATGACACAGTTCACTCCTTACTCAATGCTGTGACTTTATGGGCTATGTCTCCGTCAAGATGTGCTCTGCATCACATCTGTCTGCATCTTCTCACATGCTGGGAGATGCTCACCCAAAGCATGTCGGTAAGAAACTAGACGGGCTCCCCTTGCAGAGCACCGCCCTCTGCTTGGGTTAGCTTTGTCTGAAATCGCACAAACTGCGATGCTGGTATCTGAACAACCTCTTTGACACACAGCAACATCAGCAAAAGGGTTATTCATCTAGTGACGAGAACTTCCTTTTCCACTTTTATTAAGAACATAAATGATAACACCAGCAAATTAAATGAAGAATATGTTCAAACAATAAAACACAAACGCACCCCCCTAACAAAAATACATTCTGCAATATTTTGCAGATTTTCACTTTCCTTTACTGAAAAGGCACACGAAAATAATTCAAATCGATGATCTCCGAGGTGACATCTACGATCAGGACGCTTGTGAGCACCGTACTGTATGTTATAAGCGTAAAAACGTCCGTTTTACATTCCAGAAAACTACAGTATTTACAGGTCATCCAACATCTCACATGGAAAGATGAATCACTTTCAGTGGGCTGATGGTTAAAATGAGCATACAAATACAGTTTAGACAGTTTACTCAGCAGGAAACAGATTTAATGAATCCATTTCAGAAATGGAAAAACAAACTGTTTTATGAGTTTTTTTCTTGCCCCCACCCTCCATCAAACCGGCACAGATTGTGCGGCAAAAAAAAAAGAAAACATTGAACCCCAGAACATAGTGGGAATGTTTCTGTACCAGAAACCTGCACCAAACAAGACTGCTCTTCGAGTTTATCTGCTGCAAGACAATAAGGTGATGTTGCTCACAGGGAATATCATCTCTGTAGACGTTGCTTTTTTAAGATTAGAAATGTTTTCAATGCAATACCAGATGAATTCGGAGTCAAAGCGCCTAAGGTAGAACTTTGTGCTAAGGTTGCATTACTCTGGCTTTCTGGATTCCTCCTGGCACAGCCACAGAACAAACAGACTGACCCATTCCACAGGGGTGCTGTGTTAAAGTTAAGTGTTAAAGCTGTGACACAGCACTCTACAGTACTGAGAGCACTGCAACTACCCTAATGGCCAGGCCGCTGTATTCAGCACATGCTCGCCTTTGCGCTCTGAAGCGTGCTGTGGGAGGATGCAGAGGTCAGCTCACGTGAGAAGAATGCCAGCAGCCCTCTCACCCTGCAGCTCACAGCTGGCAGCCCCACTGGAGCTCAGCAGGTGTGAGCCTGGTCAGTACCTGGAGGGGAGACCTCCTGGGAAAAACTTAGGTTGCTGCTGGAAGAGGTGTTAGTGGGGCCAGCAGGGGGTGCTCACACTGTGGTCTGTGTGGGTCCTACTGCCCCAGTATAGTGATGGGGACACTATACTGTAAACAGGCGCTGTCCTTCGGATGAGACGTAAAACCGAGGTCCTGACTCTCTGTGGTCATTAAAAATCCCAGGGTATTTCTCGAAAAGAGTAGGGGTGTAACCCCAGCGTCCAGGCCAAATTTCCCATTGGCCCTTACCAATCATGGCCTCCTAATAATCCCCATCTCTGAATTGGCTTCATCACTCTGCTCTCCTCCCCACTGAGAGCTGGTGTGTGGGGGGAGCGTTCTGGAGCATCATCCAGGTGGGGCTGCACATTGGTGGGGGTGGAGGGGATCCCCATGACCTGTAAAGCACTTTGAGTGGAGCGTCCAGGAAAGTGCTATATAAGCGTAAGCAGTTATTATTATTGATTAAAGCCGACTCTACCTTAAAACAGTGGGTTCCGGCATCCCGGGGTCAGCTCCTCTCTTGAACCCTGCAGGCAAAGCAAAAATTGATTCGTGATTATCAACGCGTCAATAAACAAAATGAACGATATCAAACACTCAACCTCACACTGCTCTGACACAGAGGAGCAAGAGCTATAAAAACTTGTCAGTTTAGAAATGTCTAAGCAACTGGCTGGACGCTGTTTGAACTTTCAAGCTATACTGATATATGACCAGCTCTGGGCTGGGTCAGGCTGTTAAGGTTATGCATGTTGACCAATGTCAAGCCTAGACTTGGTCTCCTTGCTTTGCAGGCTGCACTAGGGGAATTCTAGCTTCAGTCTCGGCACCTGATCGCTGGCCTCGTCATCTCTGACTGGATCTCTACTCTCCGACTGGATCTCCCTCTGGGCTTCAGAGGCCAAAATTCATTTCCAGCTCTTGAAATGGGAAGTCGCCTCTCTAATGAACGTTGCAGTTATCTGCACTAGTGCAGATATTCAACACGGAGCGCTTTTCTGAAACTCAAGCTTCCAAGGTCAGCAACGGACTCGGGGAGGAAGTCATGTCAAATTCCCGCTGGAACAATCTGCACAGCGAGCCGAAACCGTGCCTGGGACAGAGCGAGCGTCTCGGGCGCGCCCTGCTGGCACGCCCACCTGCGGCCCCTTTCATCAAGCGACGTGCTGCCCTCGATGAGCTGACTAATCTCAACGCTGCCGCCTTCTTTTCTTAAATAGAGTAACAGCAGTTTCACAACATTCTTCGCCAAACCCACCCCCTCCTGCAAGTAATTCATGAACGATCCGCACCAGAGTGGCAGCCTTTACCCAGAAGGTTGTGGGATAAGGGAACAAGCTACCCCAGCCATGTTGCTGAAGCTGATACCTTGGCTCCTTTCAGGAAATCCTCAGATCAATTAACTACATAACTACCGAACGGGCCAAACGGTTTCCTCCAGCCTGTGACCTCGCTTGTCTAAAAAATGATACGCGTAACATTAAATACTTCTGTTATAAAAACAGCTTTAGTCTCCAGAGAGAGAGATGAGACAGGTCTGTTTCTAGTAAAGGCTGACAATGACAACAAGGATGTTCAGTATTGCTGTCACTCCCTGTGGTGATCCCTCTGCACTGCATTAAAACCATGCTTTATCACTGCACTTTTATTTCTCAATACAGTAGGCCCTCTTTATAAGAGCTTAATTTATTCCTTAAAAACTGTTTGGAAGGTGAAAACACGTATAACAAAAACTAAATATCCCACTGCCTCCCATTGTATAATCTCTGACCGGTTCTCTCAAACACCCAAGCCTCACCTTAATGCACCTTAATAATCTTAGTACGAAAACAATTACATTCCTGGTTCATTATTCAAGAAACATGTTTAAAGTCATCAGCTGATGCATAAACAACAGGTAGGAAGTAATAACACTCCTGCGTATTCACAGCACTGTTACATCGTTACAGTCCATAGCAAACACATAAACAACTACATACAATCCTGTAACATATGCACTTAACACACACAAGCCTTATGGGGGAAAAAGCTGAAAGGTAAGGAAAGATAAAAAGTAAATTCCTCATGGGAGAAGAGGCAAGAAAAAAAAAATCTCGGCAATGCTTTACCACAGCCCAGTGCACGAGAGGGAGAATCTGCTGGGTAAATGAAAATACAGACACAAAATATGACATCTCGTACAAAGGAACACTTGGGGCATAGGAATCGCTCATATAGTGAGGGATTAGCTAAGATCACTTTATTGGTCATATACAATTTCTTGCATTAGGAATTTGTCTCTTCGCAGACCCCAGCTTGCTCTCCGTGAGAGAGACAGACGGGGAGAGAAGCTGGGGGTCAGAGCGCAGGGGCAGCCGTCTATACGGTGTCTCTGGAGCAGTTGGGGTGAAGGGCCTTGCTCAGGGGCCCAACAGAGTTGGATTCCTCTGCCGGCCGCAGAATTTGAACCGGCAACCTTCCAGCCACAGGCGCAGATCCTGAGCCACAGAGCCACCGCTCCGCCCTTGTAAGGGGGAGAAGGGACCCCAGACTCCTAGAGTGGGTGTGAGGGGGAGAGGGGACCCCAGACTCCTGGAGTGGATGCGAGGGGGAGAGGGGAGAGGGGACCCCAGACTCCTGGGCTCCGGCAGCTCATAACCCAGACCAAGGTAGAGCAGTACTTCTGCAGTCGACAGAACTGGGACAAGCTAACACAAGTCCAGAAATTCACATACTGTACAGTATAAACACAGCATACAGATACCGCATACAAAAGATAGGCATAGAAAACAAATGCCATATAACAAAAACTGATGCCATGTTGATGTAATCTATTTCAACAAAACGATAGAATATATCTAGTGTATTTTCTATTAATAGACTGGAATTATTTATATGTAATAGTCCTAATTGGGTTGCTCATTATCATGACTTAATTGCAGAAAATAAATGTTACTGTCAGTTAAGCATTAAGGTCTTCTGAAACAGAAGTGAAACATGATAAACGTTTTGATCACAAATATGAAAAAATGACAAAATAGGGACTCTTTCAGGACCTAAAAATAATCGAATCGAGCTCCGATCTGGTACTCTCCCTCAACAACCCCAGGAATCCTTACTCAGGGAACAACACTGGGTTTTTGGAGCTCTCACAAAAATTTATTTGTGTAAGCAACTCAATTAGGAAACGGAGACAATTCACCCTCATTACTTAATGAAATCTCTATTTTTATCTGTGAAATGCAGAAGCGTCAATTTTTTGCTAACAGATGCAGAAACAGCAAGAGTGGTGTGTGTAATGAGCAGCTGTAATTATCTGTATTAACCTAGTAACTTGTAATCATTTTCATTCTGATCATACATCTGGAGAAGAGCTGTTTTAAAACCTTCTGTGTTGTGTTGTGTACCTTTCTTCAAATGTATGGAATTAATAATGACCGCTCCTTCTGGCTGCGCTGTAAGAGAGAACCTGTGAAGGGAAACTCCACTGCTGAGCAGCACCATCTTATTTGCCACATTCATGTGGAAACCCTTTTTTTCACCATTAGAAGCTCAGTAATTCCCAGTACTGGTGGTTGGGGGCGTTGACAAACGCCTCTTGACAAACTTGCTCAAGCTTAAAATGACGTGAGCAAATAGTACCCAGTGCTCTGTGAAGAATTTTAAGTTTTATCATATATGCAAAAAAGCAGCAATAACTTCTTAGAAATTAGACAATGAAAAATTCTGGACATAAGGCTGACATACAAAGTGAAACTGCATGTGGGTGAGTTTGAGGAGGGGATTATTCCCTCCTCTTTGAAAACTGGGAGTTCTGTCCCATCACAAGTGTCACGCCGTTAGAAACTGTTCACTCAAATCCTCATCCTACAATTGATTTTTAGATTAACCAGAAACAATTTCCGTCAAGTTTCATTTTCTACCCACCACTGACCGAGACACAGCACAGACCCAAGAGCACATTGTCAAATGAGTCTTGGAAATAAAGCAATTATAAAGTGAAGCTGAAGTAATTCTCTACAGCCGAGGACAATCTCCTCTTAACTTCCAGCTGTGGTTCCTTACAGTAACGAGTCAGGAAACAGGAAGCACCAGAAAGAAAAGGCTGGCGAGCCTTTTCTTCCCTGTGATCTTTCAGAGGCCTGTCACTGCCACCACTTCATTCACAAGACCCACCTGACAGCGCCTGGCTCTGCGCAGAGGCTCAGCCAAGGCAAAGCTCTGTTCAAGTAAAAGCTGAAGCTCCACTCCCTGCCAGTGCCGTGTACCACTGTATCTGCCCCTGCTTCAAGGAAACTGCCTGTTCTTACAGGAAAAGCACAGAAAGCTTGTCCGGAGGTCTGAGGGAGCCACACTACCGTCACAACAGGACCCTACCCCGCTAAAGACAGGATACATCATTGACAACACAGTCAGGAGATCGGGAGAAACGTTTGCGATACCGTACTGTATTCCTACAGTGGGGAGGGGAATTTAAGACTCATTAGTTTACACTGAAATACGTAATCGGGCAATTTGTAATGATGTGGTACACTGAGAAATTGACTCTTTGATTTCCATTTTTTCCCTACAATCTCTATTACTTTGGCAACATCAGCATCGTTAATTTAAGTAGGTTGGGGAAATGAGTGAAAATAAGTAGCAAGATAACTGGGGCTTCACACCGTCGTCCTCCGGTGGTCCTGAGGTGATCATGGCGATTCCTCACCTATCGCTGGTGCTCGTGAGGTTTGGCTTTAAGGACGTGATATTCACTCAACCAGAACGATGCGCTTTCTTGCCTCCCAGAGAATCTGTGTGCCGACGTGCAGGTTCCAAACCGGGAAGCAGCGTGCTGCTGCAGAGATCAGCGCTCGGCGTCTGCAGACCACTTCACTCAAATGCACTTTCCTCTTCCGTCTCTTCTGTGGGGTTCCACCCTTGTTCCTGTGCAGAGCTCCACCAAGACACTTCAGGAACCTTCACAGGAAGCGGCGGCGGCCAGTTTTTGGTTGGCTTGGCGCTTGCCGGGCTGAAGCAGTTTTCCTCGGATTTGGAGCGAGTCTCCAGCAGCTGGGTCTTTTTTATGACTGGCAAGAGCTGGGTCATCGGCATAGTCACATGCAGCATCTGTCTGATAGCGACTGGGAGGTCTGGTCTGCATTTCTTCAGAGGAGCCCTCCTTCATATTGTGCACATGCGCACTGTGATCTCTGCCCAGTCGTTCATAAATGGAGCTTCTGCATTCTTGAAACCCACATTTGAAATATATTTAGCACATTTTACTGAAGTGCCAATTACAGGATTCCCTCACAAACCTATGGAAATTTGCTCATACACGATTTCGCTATTGAGAAACATTCTTCCCAACCACAGATGTATTTGTTTCTGCAGAAACGTGATCAGTGTAGCACCATGCCGTCAGTTTGCCAGCAGTACAAGAGGAGTCCTGTAGTGACTAGACCATGCTGGCCAGGCCATCACACCTCGAACTGTCATGAGGACGTCTCATATCATGGCCTGTCATTGCCAGAACTGTCTGGCATTAACATCTTCACAGATTTCACCAAGGCACTGTTCTCTTGATGAAGAGGGCATTCTGGCTCCCTCCTGCGTGTTTCTTTCCTTATGGGATTAACATTCAACAGGATAGAACACTTGTCCAATGAACACTCACACTAACGAGGTAATTCAGTGCTGGAGCAGTTCTCAAAGTCACTGTAGTCATTCATGAGGGATCCATCCACCCATGGACACGCTGGGCAGGGCGCCAGTCCATCGCAGGGCACACACAGACACAGACAGGCACACGCACAGCAGGGCCAATTCTCCCAGAAGCCAATGAAACAACCAGCATGTTACTGGAGTGTGGGAGGAAACCGGAGCTTCCAGAGGAAACCCGTGCGAACACTGGGAGAACAGAAACCCAGGCTTGGTGCTCCAGGGCTCCAGCACTGAGAGGCAGAAATGTTAAATCATGAGGGATCAATTTAAGCAAAATGACACCCGCTGGGATATTAGAGTAGATGTGCTGGTCCAGAGGGAAAACAGCCAGCTACATCACTTACAGCTACAGCCTGGTCTCCCTCTGACCCGGCCCCGCCCCGCCCCGCCCAGCCTCCGACATCCGACCAGATCAGACCAGGAGCTGCTGACACTTCCGACCTAAGTTGCTTACAGTGAAACAAACCCAGCATTTACACCTGAAATGACGCAGAGTGGAAAAAATTTGATTTGTGGACAGCATATAACGTTGGCACATTGAACTTCTTTATTTTTATGTTTGTACATTAAACTGTCTACAAAGGTCTCAGGAAACGGGAGACTGGGATTTATATTGGGTTTAAAAACTAACAATTCACCAGTTTATTAATGTCCCGTAAAAAAAAAAAGGAATGATTACTCCCTGGAAATTGCACACAAGTATGAGCAGGTTTCTTGTATTTTTCACATTTGCTCTCTAAGGATTGATAATATAAACGATTAAACTTAAAATTACTTAGATATCTGCAGATAAATAAAAGTTTGATTACCTACATATATAAGGAGTATTCTACACTGATTAAAAATCATTCAGATTTTAACTCTGTAATTCAACTCGTTTAATGTTTTCCCTTTAAAATGTTTTAAGGCAAAGCAAGAGTGTACGACATTTTAAAATTATGGAGGAAGCAGGTACCGATGTAATCCAGGAATTTAAATTGGTGATATTGGCTTGCATTCATAGAGGATCCCAAAGAACTTCACATACAGTTTGGAACACTTCATCCCCCACTGAAGTGAGCTCTGTGTGAAGAACTGAAAGAATGCTTCTCCGTATGATCATAGTTCGCCCTGGGCGACCAGATTGTGCAAGCTCAAAGCGGAACTCAGCCTGGACACTGGCATGCCCTTATTCTTAGAAACAGTGCTAAGGGATCACTGATGACCAAGTCAGCCTGTCAGTATCTCATCTAACGGAGAGCACAGTGTCCCCAGGCACCATGCGGGGGCCTTTTGTAGTTTACAGAGAAGAGTGCCGCCTACTGCCCAACCACACACACTTCCAGCAGCAGCCTGGCTGTCCACAGAGGTCTCCCATCCCAGTACTGACCAGGCCCAGCCCCGCCCAGCTTCGGAGATCCGACCAGATCAGACCAGGAAGTGCTAACTCTTACAGCCTAAACTGCTTACAGTCAAACAAACCCAGCATTTACATCGGAAATGACACAGAGGAAACGTTTGGAAGGACAGAATATAATGCTGACACACTGAACTGCAGCCTTGGTCTGGAAAGTCTGGTCCAGAGCGCAGTTGTGGAAGACGCTGAATGAACCAGGACAGCCCTGACAGTTTAAAGCTAAGTGTTTATGGTTGTTTTAATGTCAGGTACCATGCAGCAATATTTAAGGTTAAATATGCTACAGAGAAACTCCTCGAAGCAGGCCACTCTGCAAGAAATAAGTCACCCAGGGGCGAGAGCGATGCCCATCTCCACACAGGGTCTTCAAATACACACTACTACTCAGAATAATAATTGCTTACACTTATATAGCTGTTTCCTGGACACTCAACTCAAAGCACTTTACAGGTAATGGGGACTCCCCTCCACCACCACCAGTGTGCAGCCCCACCTGGATGATGCGCCAGTCTGCTCCCCACACACCAGCTCTCAGTGGGGAGGAGAGCAGAGTGATGAAGCCAGTTCAGAGATGGAGAGGACGTCACACATGCGCACAACCGGAGCCGGGATACGAATTCCCTAGGCCTGCCCAATCGCTAGCCCTCGTTATTTAGTACTTAAGCACTCCTCAAGCGTTTACTACTTTTACACAGTATCGCCGGATAGACAGACGCACAGTTAACTGGCATGGCAAGCGGGCTTCTCTGTATTAACTCTCAATTCCAGACGGTATCGCTTTTTGCTTGAGATCACCTATTTCCATAGAAAGATCAACGTTAGCTGTGCAAGGCAAGATACTACATACTGGGCAAACTACACCTCTAAACAGCGTTTGGAAAGCCAGGCTGTTACGTATGATTACGTAAAAAATCTGACCTATGTATTTTATGTAAGCTTTGATTTTGTTTCACCTCCAGGATTTTAAAAAGAATGCACCAGAAACACTGCCTGCATCTCAAAACCCGTGTAGGTCGACATCTGACAGTGTGAACACTACACTTGTTCCCAGCAGAGCAACGAGCAGCAAAGAGCACAGTTCAAAACACATACTAACCTAAGTACAGCACCGTAGGGATAAATCCCCACCGAATAACGAACTGTCCGCACTGGAAGAGCTGCTGCAGCCGCTGCTTCGCCTCCTTGCTTAGTTTGGGCATGGTTTCTAGCAGGGATAACCGGATAATTCACAAGGCGACTTTGGCGAACTCAAGCACAACCACCATGCGTACAGTCGTAAAGAGAAACCGTAATGCAGCTTTGCGTAAACCCAGCTCTTTGCGACAGTAGAGGGCTACAATGTTTAAAATCGATCGCCCTCTGCTGGTGCGTAATGAAGAGCTGCTGACACCAAACTATTATATTGTAACGCCTTCAAAAGCACTCATCTCAAACCCCTTTGCAGTAAGGAAATAAAAATGTCACCATAACAAAATAAAATAAATTTCATTTAAATTCAATTTTAATTGAAAATTGAACTGAAACCTGCATCTAGAATCAAGGCAAACACAGAAGGTAAAACTCACAACAAAAGCTTTTCTAACAAAAGTGCATGTAGTTTCAGGCCAGATCTAAATACCCTCAAAGTCCCTGATCTCTTCTGGGGTGGTATTACTGGGTTCTGGGGTACAGCAGCTTGTGACCCCTCGAGTGTAGATCAGGGGGGCAGAACTCAAGCACTGGGTGACCTGAAGGTTTCTGGTGTTCTTTCTATCTGAGCCCATAATGACCTAACTGAACTCCCTGTTTTCTTAACTAGACAAGTCGAAGCCTTTCCGTGCTCTTCAGGAGCTGGGGGTCTAAAGAGACCTACAGTATGAATCCTGGAGGAGATCTGGCTCTTGGGAGCCAGACCTGGGCGGGCCGCTGTAGAACAGGACACAGGGGGACACAGGAAAGAGCCAGCACACAGCTCCCTCTAGATACTGGGGCCATGGGCCGACTAGAGCCTTAACTGGGAGAAGAAGCATTTTAGGACATTTAAAAATCAACACAAATCCTGACAGGAAGCCAGTGCAAAGACTCCGGCAGCAGTGTGGGGCAGGATTGTGGTGTGGTGTTGAGGCAGTGTGAGGCAGTGTGGGGCAGGATTGTGGTGTGGTGTTGAGGCAGTGTGAGGCAGTGTGAGGCAGGATTGTGGTGTGGTGTTGAGGCAGTAGTGTGAGGCAGGATTGTGGTGTGGTGTTGAGGCAGTAGTGTGAGGCAGTAGTGTGAGGCAGGATTGTGGTGTGGTGTTGAGGCAGTGTGAGGCAGTGTGGGGCAGGATTGTGGTGTGGTGTTGAGACAGTGTGGGGCAGTGTGGGGCAGGATTGTGGTGTGGTGTTGAGACAGTGTGAGGCAGGATTGTGGTGTGGTGTTGAGACAGTGTGAGGCAGTGTGGGGCAGGATTGTGGTGTGGTGTTGAGGCAGTGTGAGGCAGGATTGTGGTGTGGTGTTGAGACAGTGTGAGGCAGTGTGGGGCAGGATTGTGGTGTGGTGTTGAGGCAGTGTGAGGCAGGATTGTGGTGTGGTGTTGAGGCAGTAGTGTGAGGCAGTAGTGTGAGGCAGGATTGTGGTGTGGTGTTGAGACAGTGTGAGGCAGTGTGGGGCAGGATTGTGGTGTGGTGTTGAGACAGTGTGAGGCAGTGTGGGGCAGGATTGTGGTGTGGTGTTGAGGCAGTGTGAGGCAGTGTGGGGCAGGATTGTGGTGTGGTGTTGAGACAGTGTGAGGCAGTGTGGGGCAGGATTGTGGTGTGGTGTTGAGACAGTGTGAGGCAGTGTGGGGCAGGATTGTGGTGTGGTGTTGAGGCAGTGGTGTGAGGCAGGATTGTGGTGTGGTGTTGAGGCAGTAGTGTGAGGCAGCGTGGGGCAGGATTGTGGTGTGGTGTTGAGACATTGTGGGGCAGGATTGTGGTGTGGTGTTGAGGCATTGTGAGGCAGCAGTGTGAGGCACTACTGCGGTGGGGTGGTGAGGCAGTGGTGAAACCGGTTACGGGTGAGAATTATTCTGATTAATGTCAATAATAGAGGATAAGCTGCAGGATTTAGCAGCACATTGTCTTGTCGTGGCTGGAAACTGTGCTCAAACCAGAAAGCTGTCATCTAGGTCCGACCAGAGCTCGCGGCGCTCAGGGCACAGACCACACCGCTCCTGCGGACGGAATCGGCCAAAGTCAGGGGCCGGAAAAGGAGCCTCAGCAAAAAACCACAGACTGCAAAGATCTGAAGTGAGAGACAAGGCCCAGATCGAAGAGGGAAGACGTTATGGTACGAGAAGAGTTCTTCTGTCGTGTTCTGCTTAAAACTGAACACTGACGTTTTCCAGGCTGAATGACAAGAGAGTTGATATGAGATAATTCATGATGGCTGTGTACTGGTAACTCTGTGAAAAAAATAAGCTTTGTCAAGTTCATCGTGGTCATGTTTATTAAACCACCTTCCACAGAACAGCCAAAAGTGTAAAAAGGTCTTTCCATAACTAGGAAATCATTTTACAGAGCATTGTAGAATGAAATAAAACTGAAAAAAATTAAAATACAAGACTGTTGTCTTTTAAATAAAACTTCAATATACTGTACTGATGTTGACAATATGAATGGCTGTGCCAGGTGGAAACATTGTATAGATAGACAAGGTTTACATTATGAATAGAGTAGATTAGCCAGTGTGCATTATTCAGACACATGATTTTCAAACAATATAGCAATGCATAGATATCCTAGAATAAATATGAACACGATCTTTTGATGCTAACCTAGTACTCAAGTATCCAGACTTGGAGGAAATAAGAGATCCAGGTCTATGTACTAGTAACCACACACAAAGACAGAGCCCTGTATGTTCTTAACATTGCACCAAGTTAAATCAACTCTTTCTCCAGAAGGTCATGTGGTGGGGACTATTCATCTTTACAGAATCAATTTCCTTGAGTCCTATCTTTCATTGTGTTATTTTAGTCTTTCCTGGGTTGTTCTTATCTGATACATGAACAATTAGAAATGAAACTCCCCAAGAGTCTCAGGTTTGTTCTAAATCACGCTCAAAAGCTCATCTGTTCCCTTCAAAACACATTTATCTAATGAATACCTGAATACTTATAAGCACAATGTAATTCTGCTGATCTCCAGACAATTATATTCTAGAATCTAAGACCTTGTGTACGATCAGAAGAGAAAAACAGGTATTTGCTATCTTTATGAACTGAAAACTAGCTTTAACTTCTACGATGTCATATATTTCATGATGACAGCCAGTTTGAAAACAGCCTGGTTGAGTTTTGTTCTCTTCTGACCATCTGCTGATGCTGCTCGATGCTGATGGAGATGTGACTGGTTGGATTTCATTCACTCTGCAAATGAAGTGATATGACAGTAGCCCGAAACAGAACAATCTCCCCCAATGCTTATTCCAATGTAATACAAGCCTGAAATTACCATCACACCAGTTTTCCGTGGAAAGATGTGTACAGCTTCTGAGTAAACTGTGAAGTAACCATCACAAACAGTTCTTCAAGGAAGACCTGGTTTTACATGACCTTTAAACGTTTTCTTTTTGCTGTCAAACAACATCATACCGAGCTGATGCCGATACCAACTGAAATATTTCGCTGTGTTTAACGTTAGACTCACGTCAATCAGCTGCAAGGGGGATGTAATATTTGGGTCGAACCGTTCAGCTAATCAATGTTAACTTCTTTCGTTTTTGCAGCTTTCAGTTGCTGTGACGATGGATGTAAAGCTCATGAAGTTGGATTCCCAGGCTCCTGGGATGAGTTAGTCTTCTCGTGGCAGAGTCTCGGGCGGAGAGGCGGTTTCTACGACGAGGCCGGTGTGCTGGCCTGGGGCTGCCCTCAGCTCCGCCTCCTCTCCTCCCCACCGGCAGGCGCTGTGCTTCCCAGTCCTCTTCACTGGCGTCCCGGGCAGCGGCAGGGGTGGGAGACGGGATCTGCTGGAGCTGCAGTCATGGGTGGGAATGAATGGCGATATGAAGGAGGAGAGCACTGGAAAAGACATCCATTTCACTGGCGTGAGGAGTCCGCGCGAGTGGAGGTCTCTGCCTCTGCCTACGTGTCGGGCCCGTGTCTTCTCCTGGCCTTCCTGGCATACACGAAGTACATGGTGTGCCCAGTGGTGATGAAGAGCACGGAGACGAGGACCAGCACCCCGAAGTGCTGGGGCTGGGGGGCCGATATCACCATGACGAAGTGCAGCAGGTCCATCAGGTAGTTCATGGAGCTCTGCACCCCATTCACCACCCCCCTCTCCGACTCACAGATGCTCTCCTGCAGGAGCTGGGTGACGGTCAGGTCGAAGGACCACAGGCCTGTGGGAACAACATGACTGATGGTCAGTTCGCCCGCACTGCTCCGGCTGGTATCGTCCAGGACCACCTCCACTCCATCATACGGCGGCCCACTGTTCCTTCATGGGCTCACAGCTCATTAACGTGGCCATCTAAACACCAGACCCTCTCCTGGAACAGCAAATACGGACTTTCGCTCAGACCAGCCTGACGACAGCCAGGGTGGCCATCCTGTCTGATCTTGTCATAGTGTGCGCTCAGACTCTAAAGATAAAGACTTGAAAGTCAGTCCTACAACAAGTAATGAAATTATACACTATATGGGACATTTTAGCTTTTAGCAAAGTCAAATCTAAGTTAATAACTTGAGCCTCATTGAAGTTATTACAGTACCATTATTGTTTTCATTATTATGCCTTTCTTTTCTCTTATCTTATTTATCTGTAATAATACAGTAAATAACCTTTATAATTACAGACAGATCTGTTCTGTTACCAACTCAATCTTGAAACAAAAATAACAAAAATCAGTTTCAGAAACAGTTACTAAACGTCAGATTTTTCCTTTTCTTTTTTACCGCCGGTATTTCAACACATTTGGGAAAGGTTACAGACGAGGGGGGGCCTTTCTGCCCATCTGGCCCGGTGGATGGTCAGTGGTTCGTTGATCCCAGGAGCTCTCCAGCTGTCTCTTGATAGAAGCCAAAACACCACTGGGAACCACCTGGCGGGGCAGCTTGATCCACACTCCCACCACCCTCTGAGTACACTCGCCCACCCGACTCACCGATCCGGGCCGTGATGACGCCCAGGAAGAGCAGGATGATGGAGGTGTAGGACTCGGGGGCCGTGCCCGAGGGCACGTTCTCCAGGAGCACCGTGTTGTTCGTCCAGTGGATGGAGGAGCGGTCGGGGAGCAGGGGCTGGTTGCTGCTGCCCTGCAGGGGGTACGTGTGCTTCGGCCGGGGCCCCGTAGGGCCCCCCGTGGCCGAGGAGTTCGCGCCCGTGCTGGGGCCCAGCAGGCTGAGGTCCAGGGGGCTGCCGGGGGCAAAGACCGACACCACACACAGCATCAGACAGCCCAGGTGCAGGCAGCTGGAGATGACCCCAGTGGTGACCAGGCCGTAGAGCCTCCTCAGCTTGGTGAAGATCACCGTCCCCATGAGCCCCGCGATGGCGGAGACGCCCATGAGCAGGCTGAGCAGGGACCCGCTGATGCCCTGAGTGTAGGCGTAGCCAGTGGTGATGCAGTCGAACCCCAGCACGGTGGTGTAGAGGAACGCCAGGCCCATGCCCGTCAGGAAGACCGGCTGCCTGTAGTACGCCCTCCAGCCGTCGCGGCAGGTGCCGATCAGGCCCCGGAGCCTCTGGAGGCACAGCGGCAGGGCGGCGGCCCCTCGCTCCCGGCTGCCTTCGCAGCTCCCTTCTGGGAGCTCTGAGCCCCCAGGGACCGGGGGAGCCCCTGCAATGGAACAGAGGAACTCTCATTTCCCTGCGGCTGAGCACCACGCAGCACTGACTGGACTACTCTCCTACACTCCAATGCTTAACAACCCATGAAAGATTTATCCGTAAATTAAAAGGTCTTTTCATTTTGGAACTCCTGATTTATGATCAATCCCACTCCGGAGCTATCCGTATAACCAGCAGAAGGAGGAGAAGGACTTTGTCCTGAAACTAAGCTTCATGTTGAAAGCCTCAAGGTGCCCAGGACTAGCAGCAGCTGTCGGACCCTGGCTCGAGGAACTGCAGTCACAGCTGGCACAAGGCACTGCCCAAGCTCAGACCAGTGCTGTGTGGACTACAGAACTCAACCTGCACCCCGAGCAAGGGCCCGTTGAGCCCTTTCCTTTCCTTCAATGATTCCCACAACAAGGTTTCTTCTGCTCATTAGCAGAAAATTAAAGAACACATTTCAGTGTGTCTACTGCGTTGTGAAAGTGTGCAGCAATGTCGGATCAGGACACAGGACACAATGGGAAAATCGCCACCGGCATTTTGTTCCACTGACCCTGCTTCTTTGCAGTCTTCTCCTCCAGGCTCGGATCCTGACTCTCTTCAGCTGTGGGCTTCAGGGATAAGGCAGGGACAATTCGGTACACTCTGGACAGGAAGATAAACTCCACGATCAAGGACACCAGGTTCCAGCCAAGGATGAAGCCACACCCAACCACATTGGACGCCAAGGTCATCACCTGCCCCACTGCCAGAGGAGCCAGGATGTTGGTGACTTGATCAATTCTTCTCATGGTGGCGTTCATTCCTGAGGAGGGCAAAGGGGAAGGCGTGGTCAGACCTCAGAGCCACAAGCACAGCGGCACCAGAGTCTAGACAGGGCACATGTTTCTAAACCACGCAGCAACACCTTTCATGTGTGACAGTCAGTGTTTCTAGCCACTGGCTGGCCCCCAGTCCCATTCCCAGCTCTTGAAAGAACAGTGTGATCCTGTGTTGCTGTGTAGCATCAAGCTGTGTGCTACTGCTCTACTGCAACCCAGCAGTGTGCTGTGCATCTCTGCAGGTTTTGCTAGAATGATGTGCCTTATGTTAGAGGGCGGTAGGTACAGAAAAAGATGGAGGTCCTTGTGTGAACCACATTCCCCAGGATGCTGTGGGGGATGAGCTGCCATCCTCAGTCACATGACAATTTCAAAGACCACCAAAAGCTGAAGTCATTCCACATCCACCACCTAGTGACACAGAGCAGACACTGTGAAGTACCTGGCAGCAACAGGAGAAGGAGCTGACACAATGACCAGTGGGTGGAACGTGAGCACATGTGAGATTTTTGGGAAAGAGGTGTTTTGAAAAGAGTCTCAGAGAGAAACTGTGAAAGTGTTTGTGAGAGAAAGTTGCTTTTGATACAGAGATATTTTTGAGAAGCATGCGGCAGCCTAGCTGCCCAGTTATTGGTATAGAGGGACCGTCTGTTGACCGAATGAGTCCCCAGAGCATTCTGGGAAATGTGGCTCAGACCAGGAGCAGTGTGGCGCTCTGCAGAGCAGGTCTCACCTGCAAGGTGACCCCGGTTGTAGCCAGTGATGACGACAATCCAGTCCCTCTGGATAGCGATGGTGAGGGCTGTGCTGGCGAGGTTAGCCACATCTGCCAGGATGATCACCACCGTATAACAAACCACCTTTTGTGAGTTGTGTGACGCAACATGTTAAATAAGACACTACGTATCAACATCAAGTCTTATTTAAAAAAAATAATCTTTTAAGTATTACTACAATTTGCAGTTTCCTCTGAGATCTTGTTATTTGGAAAGTCATCAGGAAATTCTCATTTTCCTGTTTCTTAAAAATGTTCGGTGATTGTTTTTACTACTCAGAGCATGGTTTCAGACAATACAATAACACCTTCCATTCAGTAAAAATCTTTACATAATAGCATTACACATATCTGACAACTGCTACAGCCTCCCTGTGTGTACACGTGTATACTGTGTATATTACACCATATATGTATAAACATTTAGATAATCTGTTATAATAAACAGGTTTTAATAAACGGAGAATCAGCAGAAAATGAAGTGTTTGTAGTCTAAGAAGTCAAAAGAGCAAACCACATCTGCTGTGACTCGCTGATGACTCTGGTTCACATGGCAGCTGAGCTCAAGTGAGGACTCCACTACAGACACATTCTGACCAATCGTTCAAAGAACACATTCTTTGGGAATGTCTGTATTTCTGATGGGGAAAATACATTTTGGATGTCAAGGAATTTTTGCAACTGTTTTAAGATTTCTATATGTTTTGTCAATCTTTTGATTAAAACGAATGAGAATCTTTTAATGAAGATGTCTGTTTTCTGTTTTTATAATGCATCTAGAGAGCATTACTCTCCTTAGTAACTCACCAAAAATGGAAACCTGTTGTGCACACATGCTGTTCAGCAGATGACTTCTCACTTGCTATTTAGACATGCTAGATTGGAAGATGTGGGGGGTTAAAGATGAGATTCTTCAGTCTCTTTGATCAGGCTTTAGGCCTCTTCATGCTTCTTTGAGGCTACATCCAAAATATGGGTTGGCAATTCGCACAGAGAGCATAATATCGTCATAAACTGAAACATGGGCAGCCACAGATTCTCGTTAATTATTCAGCCAATTAACTGAATAAGTAATGAAAGCGAAACGTGAGAAGCTGGGGTAAAGGAACACTCACCGTTAACCAGCCGTCCCAGACTCGTTCAATCCACTGCTTGTTTGAAAACACCAGCATCAACACAATGCTGCACATGGTGACTGAAATGTTCTGAATGAACAAGGATGCGTGGGCAACTACAGCCGAGAAAACACAAAACAGATGTACTTCGCTTAGAAGTGGTGTATCCAGGAGGCCAGCAGTACCTTCTCAGAAGCTTCCAGAGCTCTTTAGAGCACAAACATGCAACACTCTGCATCCACTCTGCTGTTCAAGGCGTAAGTGACATCTGAGATTACACAGAAGCACTGTACTCAGGTAGTGGTATTGAAATCACCAGTAGCTCCTTACAGGATGGAGACATTTAAGCAAATATGTAGTAAAATCAAAAAAAGATGGCCAGAAAACATTATCAAGCAACAAAGAACAGAGTTAAGGTGGAATTTACAATGCCATATTATTTTTAGCTATTATTCTTAGTCTGTTTTTGCAAACACTAGTGTCTAGTGTCATGAAGTTAGAATGAAAACAAAGGGGCGCATCTTACCCTCAAATTCCACTGTTGCGTTATTAATTCGTTATTTTCAGTCTATCACATTTATTCCACCTCTGGAAACAGTAAAGCTGTTAGCAGTGGCAACAGGTCTTTAGAGAAGCCAAATCTGTTTCCTGCACTGAGGCCGTGCAGTTTCTTCCAGCGCAGCCCAGGAGAGAGCCACCCCAGCACTGACGAGCGCCACAGAGCCGAAGTCCTGCAGGCACGCCTGCTGGTGAAGACGTACGCTACCTTTGTTTCTGGGGTTCCTGTCCACCCAGTCGCCTATCAGAGCCCCGAGCAGCAGCACAGAGCCGGCGACCACCAGGCCGAAGACAGCCGTCAGCAGCAGGTTGTGGCCGTAGAGCTCGATGAGGAAGACGGAGATGGCGAAGTGCCACATGCGGTCGCCCTGCGGGAAAGCAGATGGAGCGTGGGTCTGAGCAGCCCCAGAGCCGGCCCTACGCCACCACTGGGAGGAGGATTTCTCCCATGCGGAGACGAAGACAGCTTGTGTGCAGGAGCCCAGCCAGGTGAACCATGAGCATGTCTTTCTCGGTATCCTCGCCTGGGACAGCACCTGTGAACCGCACCGGCATCTACAGCACTCACTGCTCCTAGTTTAGTGTAAAGCCAAAGGACTGCACTGGTAACTGGTAACAGCTGAGTCACGATGTTGGACTGTTCTCCAGTTCTACTCAGGACTTCACAAATATCCCTGTAATATTAATCCTTCTACAGCCCGCTTCACATCTGCGCTGTCATGGTGGCTTTTCAGTACTGCAGCACACAGCCACTGACTGTCTTCGTTTTCTAATACTATAACGTCGGAGGCAATGGCTGTCCTCTTACCCACATTGACAATGCACCACTGACATAAATCAGGAACTTGGGCCCCCTGAGGTAGATCAGAGCTGATCCTGCAAGAAGAGAAGTGAAACAAGGAGATACCAAATGAGAAGTGCACAAGGTAAATATGAACTGGAATCTTAACTATTTAAGTAACAGTAACAGTATTTCATTTTGGAAATCCATTATTATAAGATCAAGTTGCCCTAAAGCAGCAGCATTGTCGGTAGTTTCATTCACAACAGGAAAGCCAGCATGGAGCTCTTGATAACAGTGGAATAGTGTCTGATAAAGACAATTCACATCTACTTTTATTAAATAATTAATCATATAATAATTTTATAACTATTATATTCTTGACAGTCATGGTAAATATGGACCCTAACCTAGAACACACAGCATCATTCACACCAAGCTGGGACAACATCATGGACAGGACACCAGTTCCTCCTGGGGCACATACTGTACCCACTCACTCACTCACACACACACACACACACACACACACACACACACACACACACGTGCCCAGATGAACTCAGGACAGTACTGGGAGGGGGGAGGAGGGCCATGTGGCCATGAAGGACATGCAGACTCCTCAGGAACAGCTCTTCGTTCTGGAATCAAACCCAGGACCCCGGAGCTGTGAGGCAGCTGATCCACCCTGCTGCTACAACACGAATCCAGTGCACCGTGCCTTCCTGCAGAATAAGGTGAAAGAGCAAACAACCACACGAATTCAGAAAGGCCTCACCTGAAATACTTCTGGCCTTCCTGTCTCGGGCCTCTCGGGCCTCTCGAGCCTCTTCGATCTCGAACTCCACAGTCACGCGGCCGCAGCGAGCCAGCTCCGACCTCGACGACATCTCCTGCTCTGCAGGGCCGCGGCACGACACGCAGAGGACCCAGGGCCCGCACCCCGCCTGCTGAGGCAGCGACAGGGAAGCCCATGAGGGGACGGCAGCAATGGTGGACGGGTGGGAGAGGAGGAGCGGGTGAAAATGCAGTTTCAACTAAAAGTGCTACATCGTGAGGTATCGAAAGGCCAATTCCTTCATCTCTGGTTCAAAAGGAAAATAGCAAAGTGTTGCAAGAGAAAAGCTGCATTTGTTCAGGGTCACTGTTTTTACAGGGAGAAGAAATGGTAGTTTTTCTAAATCGGTTTAAAGAGCCGGGAGGGTGCTTCTTGTGCAGTGCCCAGAAAGAAGCTCCCAGAGGAGCAGAAGCACACATCGATTCTTCCTGGACCATGAAGGAACTGCGATCCGCTGCCAGTCCATGCCTCGTGCCTGGGCAAGCGCAGCCACCTCTGGAACTGGCTCACCCAGTGACTGCAGCACTAGAATGAAGTTTGCAATCTGAATTTTACAGAAGCAGCTTTTCTGCTTACAGTATGTAGAAGAAGTTGCTTCCATTCTTACTGGGAAGAGCTTCACTACACAGCATGATAATGAGCCCAAACTCAAAGCCACTGCCACCAAAGATTTCATCAGGAGGAGACAACAGGAGACAAATATTAGACCGCCCAGGTCGATCTTCCACATTAAGCTAGGAGTGAGCATGCACTTGCTGTAGAAATAAGTAAGGCCAGAACAGCCCAATCACAAGCAAGAAGTAGCTGCTGCAAAGCAACACAAATGACCACACAGGGAGATTCGAGACTCAGTGGGTCACTCAATCACGCGGGTCTGACTCAAAGGGATATGCAACCAAATACTGAGTTTTACACTCTCAAGTGTAAAACTAAATCTTTAACAAATGTCAAAGTGAACTTGTGCTGTGATGCTTAGAATCTCTGTGTTAAATCGAAAATGTGTCATGTATACTTCTATACGTAAGTCCTACATGGACTGAAAGATCTCCTCTCATTTGGAACTGTTGTTTCTTCTACACATGAAATCAATATAGAGCACTTAACACACTGTGCTGTAAAGATTTTGCTGGGAATTTAACCTGAGATCCCAAATGGCCAATGGGAGACTTTTCCAGGCAGTGTCCACAGAGACTGTTCACTTTCCCGCAGGGGAACCCAAGCAGCAGGAATTCTATAGCACTCGTCCGCACAGTGATCATGGCTAGCAGGATAGCTGCATCTCTCTTCTCTCTCTCTCCTCCACACGCTACAGGAGGTGAGGCAGGAGCCGAGATGAGCCGTGCTGTCAGCCTCTGGCTTGGACACGCCTGACGCCTGATTCTTACAAAGGAAAACTTGAACCCAGCTACACCAGGAGCTACGGGTTCTGTAGAGACCTGAAGGAAGAAGATAACCCAGCAGGTGCAGATGATGCTGGAAACTCACAGCTGTATCAACTCCATTAAACACTTAACTCCCGAACAATCTTGGCAACCCAAGGGCATTTCAAGCAAATTCACTCCTCAGGCGATGAAGATAATGCTACACTTTGGAGCTACAGACTCTGGGGAATCCAGTGATGAATATAGGTTTTTTTCCCTCTTGCCCAAAGCAAAATTCCCCTGATCTCACTCAGCAAGACAAACACATGTACACAGACTAGAAGGCATTTACTAAGAATACAAAAATAGTCGTTTTTTGTTTAGAAAAGCACATAAAACATAGAATATATCACAGAAAATCTGGCCTCACCTTGGCTGAACACCAGAAATGGTTTTTCGGGTTTGGTCGCACCCTGTGTATCAGAGGTAGTTTTCGACGTAACAGCAGACCTCTCTCCACTCCTGTAGGGTGGGTTCAAACTCTTGTGGCCTCAGAGACCTGATAACATCAGTGAGCAGAAGGGCTCCATTGTATGAAATTGCCAGAAAAGCAGAACAGTGGATTGTTCACAAAGGCAGCCAGCATATTCCAAAGCACGTGAGGGCCCTGGACAATATCACCCATCTTTCACATCACAAAAAGGGCAACTCTGTCACTCGTATGACACACAGGACTAAAGACAGACAATCCACACGAGAGAGCAGCGCGCAGGGCGGCTCGCACGCTGCTGAAGCCACGTGCGGAAATCGACGCACGAAGGACCCTCTCACTCTTCGTAGAACGCAGCTCCAGTTACTGTCTCAGGAGCAGCGTGTGCGAAACAGTAAAAACTGCAAGGGAAGACAAACAATATACTTCTTAGTCCACAGTCCGATTCACACGTATCGCAGAGAAGATAGATAAGACTTTATTGATCCTGAAGGGAAACTGATGAAATGTGGATAGCAGAGGATAGTTTCGATAGTTTCGGCCCAGCACGCTTCCGCTGCGCCACTCTGCCGAGTGGCTCTTCTGAGCCACAGACCTCCCAAGACGAAGACACTTGTCTTGTCTTATTTGAAAATGAAAATGGCCAGCCAGCACAGAGCAGTGCCTCCTAATAATCCCCCTCTCTGAACTGGCTTCAGCAGTCCACTATGGCTGCCGTCGCATCATCCAGGTGGGGGTACACACTGGCGGTGGTGGAGGGGAGCCCCATTGCCTGTAAATCACTTTGAGTGGAGTGTCCAGGAACCTGTAAGGAAGCATTTCTTATCAATGAGATATGTACTAGGATCACTGCATGCCTGTGTTCGTACCCTGGTTCAAGAAGCATCTGGATGGGTCCCTGAGCACTAGCTTCTAAATGGGCTGGACGGGCTGAATGGAGCCTTTTTTAGTGGTTAGGACTGCTCCCTTGCATCACTGGGGCCCTGGGTTTAATTATGGACCTGGGGTGCTGTCTGTGTGGAGTTAGCATGTTCTCCACGTGCATGCATGGGCTTTCTCCTGGTGTTCTGGTTTCCTTGACAACTCAAAGACGTACAGTGGCCTCTGGGAGAACTGGCCCTGGCGTGAGTATGAGTGCGTGTCTGTCTGCCCTGCGATGGACTGGCGTCTCGGCAGGGGGGTACCAGGATTGGCCCCGGCTCCCCTGCGACCCCCGGTTGGAAGCAGTAGTTAGATAATGGATTCATGGATGTAACGGGTATCATGCAGAAGCACTAATCGGCGTTGGTGTGCGTTCAAAGCAAAGTCACATCCACCTGTCTGTGTGAAGCAACTGGTGTTTGTGACAACCTGACTTTTCCAACAAGAATCATGCATTTGGATTAACTGCACGTAATGAGAGCCATTAACTGACACAAATGAAAACCAGCGGGTCGGCACAGGTTAGACGTGTGGGTGAGCGGCTTATTTCAAATTCTGCAATAATCACAGAGCCACTTTCTAAAGGATCTTGGAAAGTGTGTTCATGTTTTATCATTGCTCATGTAATTGATCTTTCCAGCAGACACCTGCATGCTGTGCTGCAGTAGATGATTTAGAAATGGCCTTCCACCTTGTGGACAATTCCGAGCCCTGCTAATTCCTGCAGGAATCTGGTCTGCACTAATAGCCTCAGACTTCGGAATCGTTAGATGCCCCTGCAAGACAAAAAGGTAAATGGTTTATGTAGAAGATATATACATGCCGAATGTTAGGTTTAGGCCAGTTCAATATTTGTTATGTTCTTCTTTCTAATGTTAGAGGTTGGAAAGAGCAGCACAAGAATATGGCTTTGCGTTGCTTTGTCTGGATTAAAGTGCTGTAAGAGAGTGTATGAATGTATTTCATTTACACCTGAAGTACAAGCCTTGAAATTTATCGTTGAACTGAACCCAGGACACAGGAGGCAGCTGCGCTAACTAGACACCACACCGCCCAAACATCATTTCAATTAACTTACATGGGATATCATGCCAGAAGCGGACTTCCTCCTTTTCCGAACTGCCGATGGATCCAGGGAGCCTCTTCCACTCGCTGGCTATTGTCCTGACAGAAATGATCGCTCCCAGAGTGGTGACTCACAGCACGATCCGCAGCGCCAACAGACTACATGGAAGGAATCAAGACCTCCCAATACAGTCGCAGAGCCTTCAGAAAACAGGACCACACCCTTTCCAGGGGACTTTAGCACGAAGGGACAGCTGCCCAAGACCCCCGGATCAGCTAGCGACCAAGACCCCGATCGGACAGACGGGCTGACTGGTCCTGTCTAGTCTCTTCTAGGCAGTCATCGAGAAAGCAGAGACGCAATAAAATACCAAACGGAAGCCTCTGAGCAAAATGTTAAATTCAGGTTAGTTTTATATATGATATATTATATAATACATATATTGTACATTATATATATATATGCCATAGTGTTGGGAAGAGTTCAAGGACGTGCAACAGGAGTTGTTCGTCTCAGGGGACTGTCCTATACAGACAGGATAAACGAGTTAAGTCTCTCCAGTCTATGATAAAGGAGACTGAGAGAAGGACTGAGGCATAGGTGAAGGACTATATCACACTTCGGTGTGACACAGATGAGAACTAAGGGTGTTCATTGAGAACAGAGAACAGCAAATTCTCCACTCTACGAAGGGCTCTGGAACAGGTTGGCAGACAGGTGACCGAAGTCCTGATAGATCTGGATGACATTTTAGATCAACCTAACTGTTAGACTATCAAGAGAGCTGCAGGCTTCCGCCAGACTGCAACCATTCTTGTGCTCCAAGTCTGCAGCTGGTAGAATCCCCCGATCCTGCAAAGATTCTCATTGATTAACCGGGATTCGTTTGAGCCAAGTGCATGGCTGTTCTGTTTTTAAGATTTAAGCCCAGACTATAAGGTGGAGTCTGTATAGCATCGAAGCAATGTGTACCGTACAAACAAAACAAAAGAACACCACTAAAATATATAAATGTATTTTATTTTTTTGTGAAACTAAAGTATCCATAGTTATTTTCAGTTGAAAGGCAAATACTTTAGTACAATAAACTGTACAACTCACACAAGCAAAATCGCTTTCTGTATACAAAAACAGGAACATGATTGTTACTATTCCACCTTATGAAAAATAGAACATCCACAGTACGATTCGCTAGGTGTACCAAAACAGTCAACAGTAATGCTTTCACAAATCACTTCATAAATCTGTCATAAACAGGAGTGAAACAGTGGGGAAAGGTACCACAGTGTTCTGTTATTTAGAAAATTGTTACAAAAGGTAAACAGCAGGTAAAAATATCTGAAAGGTGACACTACGGTCAGCTCTGCTTTCAGCCTGGTCACACACACACATATCCCAGGTCAGTCACTCACGCACACACGCACAGCCCAGGTCACGCACACGCACACGCACACAGCCCAGGTCACGGGCACACAAGCACACACACAGCCTAGGTTGTGTGGGTGTGACCTGCTGTGTCCTGTGCTTTGAAAGTCAGGAGATTGCAGCGTCTGACCCCATGGGCTCACCCCGATAACAAGGCAGCTCCGAACTGTACCCCACTCCTGGTCTGCGTGTTGCCACAGCGCCGCAGGACGTCACTGTCGGTACAGCGGCGGGTTTCACAGGGGGCCAAAAAATACCGCAAGATTTTCCTCCACTGGAAACTGTTCAGACTGTTGATATTGAACACAGAGCATACTTCATGACACTGGAAAAGAGCTCATTAAAGTACTAAGGTACACACTGACCTTCAAACTCCAGACTCTCCTTTGCAAATGCCTGTTATATCAATCCAGCAGCAGTGTCAAACACACAAGGACGGCAACACCAGCAGGGTTTTTGGTTTCTAACTTAGTGAAGTTTTAGGCAGGTTTCAGTGTGCAAAAACACTCGGGGTGTGTAAAGGAAAAGGGAGAGTCACAAGACAGACCAGATCCTACGCAAGAGCACCGCAGACCAGGGATAACACACATATGAAATCTCAAAATCCGCCTTTCCTCCTCGGGCTCGGTTCGTATCGGTCAGTCCCCAGGGGCGTGACTGTAGCCTCCAGACGTTTGGCTGTTGTTTAAAAAACATCCCTCTTCAGTTATTTTCTTCTGCAGTACCTGTATTCTTAAAACAATCGATCACATTGAATGTCACATTTAAAAAAAAAAACAGGCCTACAACGATCCCTTCAGTTCCGGCAGTCTTCAGTATCCGGCGCCTCTGGAGCAGCTCGGCGAGTGAGTGAGGCAGGACTGGGCTGGGAGCTCTCTGCAGGCGGGGGTGCTGGGGCCGGTCAACACGAACCCAGCGCAGCCCTCGTTCCAAGCCCACACACTGCTATTGCTCAGCGCCAGCGGCACGAGCTCCGTCTCCTGAGCCGCCCTCCGCGCCGTGCTGGGGGTCACGGGGTCACGGGGTCACAGGTCTGTGGAGAGCTGGATGCTGATGCTGGGGGGGCGGGGCTTGTGCGGGGGGGCGGGGCTCAGGTGCTCCGAGACGTAGGCCAGCTTCTCCTCCTGGAGGCTGCAGGCGGAGCAGCGGCTGGCCTCGGAGGCGCCGACGGAGCGGCCGGCGCCGAACACGCCGCTGACCTGCTCGAAGGACTTGCTGAAGACGGCGCTGGCGGTGTGGGACAGGCTGAGGCTGCCCGGCTTGGGGAGCGACTGGCTGGTGGTCAGGGTCAGCCTCTTCAAGGACAGCAGCTCCAGGTTCTCGCTCATGGCCCTCTGCGCCTGCTTTCGGGACAGCTGCTCCCGGCAGCTCTCCGAGCCCGCCTCCCTGTCTTTCCCCACCCTGCCGCCGCCGCCGCCGCCGCCGCCTGCCTTCCGCTGGCTCTTCCCCGACGGCTTCCCGCTGGGAGCGGAGCTGCTGACGACGATCACGGGCGGGCTGGAGCTCGGGGCTGCCCTGGAGCAGAAGCCCTCATCCGCTTCCGAGATCTCCATCAGGTCCTCCGGCGAGGTCAGGTCGAGCGCATCTGCAGGGAGCGCAACAACACGTCTGCAGAAAACCAGCCTGCACGCACTGGGCCCCTCCCTGCAGATCCACCACACAAGCAAGGCCAGGAACAAGCCCCACATGCTGTCTGGAGCAAAGCCAAGTCTACAGCAGCAGCATTTCCACACAGACTCAAGCACTCACACTTACCTACAATCGACAACTCATGTGTTGAGGAAAAAAATACCAGGTTAGAAAAAAAGCAAAAGCATGTTTGCAGAATATTTTCCATGCAGGTAGTTTAATAAATCTGGAAAATAGATGCTCAAGGGGAAATGTCTACTGACCGGCAAGACAGCCACACAAAGGGAGTCCACTCAGCCAAGATGCAGGAGTGCAAAATTTAAGTCAGAAGAGTGAAAGTCTGTAACTGCTCTACATTGTTGTACATCTCATTAAAAACTCATTTGTCTAAATATTCTAAACCACAAAAAAATATAGTGTGTATTTTGAAAGAGCACAATAACATTAAACGTGCGGTTACAGAAATTCTTCTGACAACAATTCACAGAAATTGCTCTTTGATTTGCCAAACCTTAATTTTACACAGACTTCGCCTGACACATTATCCAAATATGAACTGCCTAGCGCATATTCGAACATCACAAACGTCATCCTTTTTTCACGAACTCTTTCCAGATTTCAGATTCTTTCCGCCTGTCAGAAGATGTCTGTGTGCAAAGCTCGTGTTGTTCAAAAGCTATTAAAAAGCAGAATTCATCACTTGCAGTTGAAACTGTGATTCTACCGATTAGTTGAACATTGCCTTAGGAACAAGCAGGAACAGTTGCTATTAGCTAGTTTTAATCAAATCAGGAATAACACCAGTGTGATGAAAAGCAGGAGGTATCTTTCAGCATTGCAGACACGGGCTTCTGTTTGTGGTCACGGTGCTGCCACAGAGGGGCTGCTTTCAAATACCGACACAGTACATTAACTGGAGGTCAGAAGTTCGGAAACCACTGCCGCCGCGGGTTTGGACAGAGAAGAACAGTACATTCACAAAGAAAATGGATTTCACGAATGCATGATTAAATGAATGACTTTACATGTAAATGAAGATCGGTGCAAATGTAAAGGTAACGGGCAGCGCTCCAGTTCAGGGGAGCAAGTCACGTAGTGACTAGCGGGACAGAGGTTCAGGTGACATGCGGTTATACAGAGTTCGGGACTGCAGTGCTGGAACTCCGTTAGCATGCTGCAATATGTAACCCCAAGTGGCTCTGAGAGGTACAGAGGATTAGTCAGCAGTGCCATGCACTAGTGTCTTCCCTTCCCCACACCAGCACCAGAGCCCAACCCAAAGTACCTCTGGGTGGCGTTTAACAGCGCTCGGCTAGTACTGGACTCTGCCTGCCGAGTTCACGCCGTCCTCCATTAGCCTCCTGAAAGACTTCTGCCTCCTGATCTCAGCCAGGCTTTTGCTGTCTGCTCTAGAGTCAGCGCCCAGCTCCTGTCCCCCCTGCGTCTCCCCCTCTGCTCTGTTTCTCTGCGAGTCCCCGTTCACCACGCGCTCGCCGCTCACCCCTGTCACACTAATCTCGGGGACGGACACGGCGGCCGTGTCTGCGGCCTCAGCACTGCTCTCGGGAGACTCTAGGGTCGGAAATGACAAGAACACACGATGGCTGAAACACACAGAAAGGAGAACAGAACAACAGCAACAACAACAGCAGCACAGACAACAGCGAGTCCCCTCTTGGTGATGAATCACCGCGCCGTCTGGCCAGTCCCGGAAGAGCTGGCCCACGGCACGAGCTCATTCGGGGGCTCGTTTATATGCACAAGTCAATTAAGATTCTTGGCATTGTTGCACAGTACTACAGCACAAAAAAAACACACAAGTGAATTACTGGCAGCCAGTTGAATACACACGTTCAATAAAAAAAACAGAGTTCAGAGGAATATTCTTAATTTGGCCGACTTGCTGGAAACCCAATTATTATTCATCATGTACTGCAGTTCACAGCAAAAAAAAACAGGAGCTTAATGATAATGATGCACTGCTTAACGAAGCAATTAAAACACAAACTGGAGGAGTACAAGAGACCTGCTGTTAATGATTCATTAAAAGACAGCGCAAAAAGAGGAAAAGAACTTTAAATTCTATACCTTTCCCACAAACATCTATGGTAAAGGTATATACATTTTACCACAGTAATAATTAAACATCTTGTCATCCTACAATCGAAAACATTTTATTTAAAATGTGCTATGGTTCATTCAAGCTTTATTATAATGCCTCAGTTTAAAAGCCTCACTTTTATTGTACAGTTACATAAAAACCTAAGGCATACAGTCCTGTGGAAAACAACAAACCTCACTTTGAAAACCAGAGTCTATGAGGTTTATTTTCAACCTCCCTTTTTTAATTCTAGCAAATCAGTTCATGCAAACAGGGCATACTGACTTCACAAGGCCATTGGCGTGAGACGCACAGCAGCTCGCTGGCCGTGTCTCTTTGAAAGCTCTCTTGCTGATCCGCACCGATGCAGTGGGCTGGTGTGGACAGAGCAGACAGCACACGGGAGCCTTGAGCTCTGCCTTCCAGTCCCTGCTGGAGCAGAGAGACCGGGCCTGTGCAGCTGACAGGCGCACTGAGCTGTGCTTTTCAGCACTGTGCGCAGGAAGGGCATGAGATCTCCTGCAGTCTCCATCATGGGTTCAAGGGCTCAAAGGGCGCTGACACCTTTGCAGTGCCCTATCGTACTGGCAGGCTGGTGCTGTTTCAGTGTCAATCCATTTCCTCATGTGGATTCTAAGATCTCTTTCTAAAAAGTGAATGCTGAGACATGGTAAGCGTTCTTAGCAAACTGCTGTGAAAGAACTTCATCAAACGTCTGTAAAAGGAACATGTAGGCAATGCAGAGCCAGAAAGACAAGCATTAAGACACTTGTTGATCTCATTCTCCATAGCTGCTACCCAACATTTCTTCGTGTACTTCACTTGAAACCAGGAACCAGAAAACTCATCAGGCTGCGAACGCAATGCTTTTGCAGAAATGCATTTTGAGGAAAAGAGGCCAGACAATGAAAACCCTTGTTAGTGGAGACTTCAAGCCAGCCTGGACACCTCTCCCACTGCTTACCGTGTCTCTTCCAGCGATGTCCACGGATCGACAGGCTGGTAACCGCGTTCCTGGATATTCTGGACGAGGTTGGAGTGATTTCTACCTGAATACAGCGAGTGCCCTCCTTGTTCGATTTCAATGCCTCTCCATGCCAGGAAGACTTGATGGCATTGCCCACCTACACAGGGGAAAAACCCATCAAAACAAGAACGCTTCAGCTGCCAGAGCGAGGCATGGTTCCCAAGAGTCAAGTCTAGCGATCTGGATCTCTGTTTGACCTTCCAGTGCTGCAGCTCAGAGAGACAGTAGATCCCCGTGATACGAGAATCTCTCAGAAATCAAAACTGCAGGTTTTACAATTCCCATGTTTTTTATATGTTCTCCGATTGTGTTTGATGTGTATACTATGTTTATCACACTTGAATGAATTCATAAGACCTGAGCAGGTCATTTCTATCATGCATTAGTAAGCACGACTGGCTCATAAAACTGTTTCTAAAATTGTTCCAAGTGGGTATAAGAATGCGCAGAGGATGTTGCATGGTCACGTTAATCCTAACTTGCAATCTCTCAACCCTGGGACTCGGAAAGCTTTGCAGGGACCTGATTCAGCAATTCCAGATCTTGAAAGGAATGCACCACGTTTCCGCAGACAAGCTTCAAAGCTTTGGAAGAAAATGAAGATGGAATTGCCAAAATGGCAGTCCAAGTGTATTTGGGCAGGAAGATGGGATATTTCCGTCTTCAAGGATTCCAAACCTCTGATGCTGCTAATGATGATTCCCTGGGATCGTTTCAACAGCAGCTCGTCATGCATCCATGACCCACACAAGCCAGATGGGCTGTTGTGTGGAGCTTTCCTGAATTTCTCATACATTAACGAGATCCGGATCCAGAAAGTGTTATAGAGACGTCTTTACCAAGAGTACAGTACAGTTAGTGACCATGAAACATTTAGTTCAAACGGACACTCACTAATAATGCTTCGGGGTACAGCTCCAGCTGAGCTCTGTAGAGGACGTCATCCAAAGCTTTTGATGCCATTTCAGACTCTCCATTGTACCTATAAATGATCAAACAAGGTGATTTGATACTAAGAGAAGCCATAACACATCTGTGAAGATAAACTAATGAGCTCTTGGTCTCACATGGTCTTTTAAGAAGCATGCTGGGAGTGAGCCAGTTCAGAGACGGGGATTATTAGGAGGCCATGACTGATTAAGACCAACGGGAAATTTGGCCAGGACACTGGAGTAACACCCCTACTCTTTTCGAGAAACACCCTGGGAGTTTTAATGACTAAAGAGAGTCAGTGTTATGTCTCATCCGAAGGATGGTGCCTTTTTTACAGAATGGTGTCCCCGTCACTAGACTGGGACATTAGGACCCACACAGACCGCAGGGTGAGCGCCCCCTACTGGCCCCACTAGCACTTCTTCTAGCAGCAACCTTAGTTTTTCCTAGGAGGTCCCCCATCCAGGTACTGACCAGGCTCACACCTGCTGAGCTTCAGTGGGCTGCCACCTTTGAATTGCAGGTGATATGGCAGCTGGCAAGAAATCAGTTATTGTAAGTCAGCTTTATTGTAGATGGAGACTTTGGGACAGAAGTACACCTATAAAAGCTTTTTCCATTACATTTTCTCCACGCAGAAGCCAACTGCCTCACAGAACACCAGAAGCAGACAGTTCCATGCAGTAATGCAGAATAACTTGTTATACTCACATGGCATAATAAATGCCCGTTATCAACTGAACGAGAAACTCAGAAGAAACAGACAGTCTAGTGTTCACGCCTTTGTATTTTCTCAAGTGCTGCCTGGGATACCCACAGGTGCTCACTCTGGAAAAGAAACACAAAGATATTCCAATCAAGGGAAGCCCAGACGATAACACACAAGGTGGGTTTCTGAGGAAGCGCATTTGAGCCTACAGTATATGAAAAACAACAACTTTAAAAGGGCAGTTTTGGAGATCCCCAAGATAAGAAAGCTCTAGTTTGGGATTAATAAAAACTAAAAACGCTGGGGTGGATTAAACAAATCTGGGTTAACACTTTACAGGCACTAAAACAATTCAGCTCAGGTCGCTACCTAATGGTCTTGTTGTCCACGTTCTAAACATACGGGACAGAACTGGGGCGTCCCGAGACACCCACATGAGCGTGGAGAAGAGAAACAAGCCCATGACGCACAGAAGGTACCCAGTGCTGGGACCCAAGAACCCTGCTCAACTCCACGCCCCTGTACCTGTCACGATCGCAGTCCCTCTCCTCAAGGGCGCTCCGACCCTTTCGTATTTCAGTCGATTATGTGCGCCTGCCCTCTGTTTGTCCCTCATTATTTCAGCCTGGCGCTCTCCCTATTCCTGGCTCAGCATTAGGAGATGGACGCCCGGCAGCCCGCCTACCAGCGGGTCCAGGAGAGACCCGACAGTACAGGCTTCACCACGGCGTCCTGACCGTCTGAGTCCGGGGCTCAGAGCCCTTGACCTCGTCATCCTGGTTTTATTCCCCGTCCCTGTTCTGGATCCCATTCCGGATTTTAACCACGTTTTGTCTCGTCTCGGACGGATCCCCCGGTTTTGGACTTTGGACTGTGCCCCGGATTTCCCCCTTGGATTGTCTGGATCCATTTGCCTTGGCCACGCCCCCCGAGCACGGATCACCGTCGTCACGCCCCCGTCTGTCACCCCGTCCTGATCCTCTTCGTCTCCTCCCTGTTGTCCTTCTCCACTTACTTCCGGATTATACCGTCGGCATAGGGTCCTGAACTACCCATCGCGGGAGCCTGGACCGGCTCCCGTTACAGTACTGTCCCCGATCAGATCAGGGTTATCTCGATACCCATCCACACCAATCCGGGCCACAGCGCAGTAAAGCAGATGCAAACGTGCTTAGTCCAGGGAATATTAAGGCAGTTCTGAGCTATTACAAGAACAGACCCCTGAGGCCAATCAGCAGAACTGGTAGACCACAATAGTGTAGAAAAGCGCAGCAAAACTACATTATTGCCCACTGGGAAAGGAAAAAACAATGTATTGTCTGCTACCAAGCCATAATGGTGAGGTCTGTCATTATTTCTACTTGACTCGGAGAACAAATGCCAGCTATTGAGAAATAAATCAGCTACCCGCACAGCACCAGAGTCTGAGCAACAGTCCCAGCAGGATGAAAGTATTACAGCCCAGCAACTCCAACAGGAGGACAGTCTGCAGAAATGCATTATGCATTAATAAGGCCTCATTTTGAATTTGTGTACAATTTTGGTCACCAGTATTGAAAAGACACTGTTCAGAGAAGAGCAACTAGATGCATCCCAGGGCTTAAGGGCTTACACAGACAGGCTGATGGAGCTGAACCTTTTCAGTCCTGAACACAGAAGGCTACAAGGGACTTGGTAGAGAAGCACTTTAAAATCCTCCGAGGTACTGACACAGTGAAGGCAGCGGACTGCTTCAGCATGAACAGCAAAACACAAACCCAAGGGCACAGGAGGAAACAGCGTGGGGCTGCGCTCACCCCTGACGTTCCAGCACAAGAGCTGCAGGACTGCCACCTCCCAACCAAACTCCTAGTACAGAAATACAAGAAGAAAACGCCACACTTCTAACAGACTCGTCATCATCAGCTTCACTTCCATAAAAACATGGGCACTTCACATGGGAACAACAATACTCTTGTCTGCTATTCAACAGGATCCTGCACCCTGATCAATTTCACCACTCCTGACAGGGACGAGAGCGCCGCTCCGACACCCAGGCCAGGCCCTGCAGAGGAGGGCTGCTGTCAGGGCTGCCCCTGCACCCCTGCCATCGCAGCCCAGCGCTCAGGCCACCACAACACAGAACCGTTTCCTCTCAACTCACCTGCACACCAAGAGCTCTGCACCAAGCAGAGTAATTACTGCTCCGAGAGTTCATTAGCGACCTGATTAGACAGTTCTGCAGTCCCTGCCCGGAAGATCAATTCCGCCTGACAGTTTCTTTTCCTTCGCTATTAATGCTTGAAATCAATTAATCTTCCCCCAGAGCAGCCTCGTCAGTATCCAAGTAACAAAGCACTCTAAAAGGGTTCTTCAAAAGACCACGTTCCCCGCTTTAACTCCAGGCGTTGTGAGCGAAGGAGAAATCAAAACGCACTAACCAGGCAGGAATCGTTCACGAACGAGCTCTCTTGGGGACATTTACAGCGCTCAGCGTGTAAAGATCACTGCCAGTACTGATGGAGAGGCAGTACAATCTTACCATACAGACCACACGCGCTTGTCCTGCTGGAGGCTCTGCAATCACCCCGAATCCATCTGTCTGTTACACAGCTCGCATCAACCAGCCTTTCACCTCAGTGATGTGCCAGAAAGAGAGACTAACAGCAGTGGAGGAAAATCAGCCTTTTCAAGCACACATAAACACAGGCAGATCTCTAAAGATCTTTTGCACACAGACCTGGATTACTTTTACAGCACAGTCATAAGGCATGAGAAAAATAAAAAAATTACTTACCTGCACTACTGTACACACACTTATATATGTATATGTGTGTACATATATTATTCACTAACACACACAGTATATACACAAACACTCATATGGTATGTCTATATTTGTGTGCATCTCCCAACTGACTCTCACTATTTCAGTTTACAGTTCTTTACTGCACAAAGGCTGAAAGTAGACCACAAACAGATAGTTATTACAACCAATGCAATCCAGTTCAGAAGAAAGAAACATATTTTGACTCGTGAAGACTGCCTCACAGGTCTCCACAATGCCTGCCTCTCAGGAGGCACCATTGCTGTGAGGACATTTCCTCCAGTGTGGTCCTCACAAATATAGCAACACCTGCACACCCTGCCCCCCGCCTCAAACAGCCCCCCCACCCTGCCCCACAGCCCCACCCCCTGCCTCAAACAGCCCCCCGTCTCAAACAGGCCCCCCACCCTGCCTCAAACAGCCCCACCCTTCCCCACAGCCCCCGTCTCAAACGGGCCCACAGTCCCACCCCCCGACAGGGCCCCGATGCGAGGCTCACCTGGAACTGAGCTGGCAGAGGGACTGCAGCGAAGCGCTCGTCATGTAGCTCAGGGCAGCGTTGTAGCACAGGAGCAGGAAGGTGAGCACCTCGAACCTGCCGAGGAGCAAGCACAGATCAGCCACTGGGGGGCGCGGGAGCGCACGCGGGCAAGGGGGGGCATCTGTGCCCTCACCACCAACCTGTCAGCTCAACTCACACGCAGGAGAAGGGGGTCTACGGTCTGCCGGGAGACTTTCTGGATTTGATTAAAACAAACAGTGAAGCACGAATCAGAGGGCATAGATGGAATCGAAGGAGTAAAGTGTGATGCAAGCAATCTCACAACCAGCCAGCGGCTTTCAGGAAGTGGGTGGAAGAGATGCTCAGATCAATGAGCTACTAGCAACCTGTCTTATGAATTTGGCCCTTCTTACAGCAAGAACAGGATCATACACAAGACTGTATGTTTCATGCAGGAAATACACATCTATAGAAATTCAGCTTAAACCTGACCTCTGCTGGACATTGTAGGGTTCCAATACTCATGTAAATAAAACCTTTCTGCCTAAGGACAGGATGTTTTCAGATCTTGAGCCAAGGCCTGAGCCTACACAGGGCCCCGGTCCAGCCTGATGTCATGGCTCAGCTATGTCAGCTCCAGGAAAGGCCAAAAGCCGTCATGTTCAAAAACGCCCTTGCCGGCCCCTTCTGAGCACTTGAATGGATATCTGCAAAACTGCACAGTGGGGATAAAGGGAAACAACACGTGCTGTCCACCTTGCGCACAAATTCCCAAGGAAACTAGCCTTGTTCCATAATCCCTGAAGTCGTGTGCATTCAGAATGTGTGGCATTAGAAGTGTCTGATCCAGCAGGGTTTCAGGGAGCTGGGGGGACACACAGGCTGCAGGGTGACGCACGGAGAGGGGGCTCGAGAAGGCCCCCTGGCACCTCCTGAGCACCGGGGCTTCGACCTGCCCGCGGAGACCCACCTGTTCTGGGCCGTGAAGGTCTCTCTCTGCGGGTGGGGTCCGCTGTACACCACGCGGCTCAGGCCGTGCATGGCCAGTGCGCCCTCCGTCAGCGCCAGCGACCCGAACATGGACGGCTGGAAACGAGAGCAGCAGGTCAGCGCAACGCGCACCCTACAGAGCGGCGGGAACACACCGCGCTCCCACGCTGCCCTGGCGGGAAAAACACCACAACACATCCTGCCGACTGGTGAAAGCTGGCGGAGCAGAAGGCACAGGGCTGAACTCGGTACTGTTGGAACACAAGCAGCAGCTGCTGGGGAAGTAGCCATCAGTGCACCGATTAGGGAAAGTTCATCTTTTTACGGACAACTTCCTCATGCTGGAAATGCAGGAGGCCGATCACAATTAGCAGCATTTGGGCTAAGATTACTATCGATAACTCATCAGACAGGTCCTGTGGATCATGCGCCCTCAGAAAGATATGTATCCCTAAGTTCCAGCGCACAGGTGCAGAATAACAGAGAAATATCAACAACTTCAATGCATCGTGACAGATTTACTGGAGTCACAAAGACCCCGGCTTCAAAACCATCCTTTATCTCAGATCTCACTAAGCTAAGCACCCCTTTCATATAAAGAAACTGCTAAATTACTGAGCAGCTTCCAGAGAAACCAAGGCACTGTGAGTCCACTCACCTCATGGTACACAGAGGGCTTCGACAAGGAAGGGACCGTGAACGACAGCACTTTGCTCTGGCCATCCTTGTCAACGATCTCCTGAGAAGAGAAATGCAAATGAGATTTCTTTACGGGCAAAGAGGAATCAGATTGCATTTCTTCATCTAGGTCAGAAGACACTCACCTCCACTCCAAAGCGCAAAGCCAGGAGGTGTAAGACTGTTGTCTATTTAACATCCAGTTAGTTACCTGTAGTAAATGGAAGAATCCCAACTACACTCAACAGGCATCAAGTAATCAGATCTCTCCGTGCCCAGAATATAGCATTTCCACGTCCCCTGCACTGAGGCTGCTACAGCTTGATTGCTCCTGGAGAGCACTATTTCTATTCACCAGGAAAACCCACAACACATTCTCCTCCCGTCTCATCTTCAGAAACGGTGCCAAAGAAAAGCGCAGGTTACCTTAGAGCTGGGGCTCCAAGCCTGGTCCTGAGGAGCCCCACTCTAGAGAATCTCACAGGTCTTACAGGTGTCGCAAAGCTTTAGAAGGAAGTTACTGATGAATTTAGCAAGTATTCTCATTAATTAAGGGACTCTGGACATGGGGAGCAAAGGGTACTCTGTGTTTGATCCCCTGTGATCTCTTAATTAAGGAATTTAAAGAGTCACCTACTTAATTGATCATAGTGAAATGGTGTCAAGACTTCTAAATGGATGATTCAATGGCGAACTATAAAACTGGCTGGGCTGTCTCTCTGCATGAGCAGGGCTGGAGAATCTGACTTAGAGGTTTGGAAATGTAAGTGTTTGCTGCCCTCTGAGTAAAGATGATGCACTGCACTAGTGTACTTCATGTACAGTACTACAGAATTTCAGAGCCGCACAAAGAAACATTAATAAGCCATTCATTTGGCATTAGATAATTGTATCAGGATGTAACAGGTAAAAGACCCCATCACGATCATACTGTATGTAAAAGAATCTACCCCTGAATCAGAGTGGCTATATACACAGCATGGATTTTCACACTGACTCAGAGTCCAGGTGCCTTGCAAATTTAGCAGGACTGCTAAATGCAAATCCACCATTCCTCACATCCCAATAAAGACAGCAATACGCCACCCTGACCTCCCTCCAGGGTCCAGAGCTCCGGAGGTCGGAACGTGGAACTGGACAGGCCGGACACTGGCCATACGCCGGGAACAGTGCTGTGGGAACACTCACACAGAAGCTAAATTCATTTTGCTTTCTAATATTCCTGCTTTCCTTGTAGCTCATGACTTTAAATTCAGCTCGGCTCTTCATTCCTTTCGCATGAGTTTGAAGTCTGTCTCATGGCAGCAGGAAGGAAATCCAAGAGTGTGATCAGCGCCCATCACTTCCTCCCACAGAAAGGTCCTGGCACAGGTCTCGACAGCAGCGGCTGTACAACAGAAACCTGCTGAGCTCCGAGTGCGATTCAACACGGGTCAAGCACTGCTTTTCAAAGCTGAGACCCTGCAGCAGCCCAGAAACCACCGAGGAGAGAAGAGCTCTGACTGGTCTCGGAGGGCTGAGGAGAACCCTGCCTGACAGCGCGGTCTGGGGAACCCACCAGGGAAAACGGGCCTCTAAAATAATAAACTGAATAAACTTCAGGATCTGACTCCGATCACTTCATCTTGAACGATGGGTGGCCTATTTTCTTATCCTTTTGCAACGCCCTCAGAAACAATAAAACCAAAATATCTGGTGCTGTAAAGAGATCCAAGAAGGCGATGCTATTCGCAGACTGCAGTGGTAAGTGAAGGAAACAGTCCATAGTTTTGCACTGCCCTGTCCTGCCCGTCTCAGAGTCCTGTGGATTATATTCTACGGAGGTGTGAAATAGAAAGTACTTGTTTAAGATGGCACTCCTGTGGATTTTACAAGATGGGAGTACTCTGGCCGATTCCTATGTTTGTAGCTGAAGGATTTTTCCTGCATTTCTTGTGTTGTTATTATTAGCAGTGGTAACTGCACAGAGGTTCTAATCCATCACACAGCCCTTGACAAGAACATCCTCAGGCGGCTGAAGTGTGTATTCATACTGTCCTCCAGGCTCCAGGTCTACTGCTAATTCTCTGCCTGGGCTGCCAAGGGCAGACACTGCTGGCAGCGCCGCCACTCAGGCAGCACAGGCATCTCGAGTCATTACCATGGAAACACGGGGATAATACCGCTCAATCGCGTCTCTTTATGAGGAGAAGAAAAGGGAAAAGCAGAATGTCTGCATCCCCACAACCCGACGTTCGTACCTGCATCACACAGCCCCGTTCACGGACAGGCCGAAACTATTTCCAAACAGCTCCACAGCTTACAGTCCCCACAGCATTATATTAAAATCGGCCTTTTAAAGCAATTGACACGGCCCTAATGAGACACTGCCCTCACAGCACAGCTATGACACAGGAGTGCTTTCTTGTCACAACCTTCCTTCTTAAGACCTGTAAACACGACAAGTAAGATTCCTTGAGGGACAAAGAAATCAAATGAAAGCTCTTAAATACTTTGAATACTGAAGTCAAAAGTGTAGAAGGACAGATGTTTAAAATCTCATACCACACGTACCTTCTTTTACTGGTTTTTGGAAAATTTGGAAAGCGAGAGTTTAAATTATGGACTAAAGCATCTCGGGGACCCTGCTGCCCTTTGACCCAAGCAGAGCCTATATGAAGCTAGACCCCTGTCTTCACACAACTGTATTAGTCTTACTTCGGAGACTAAGGAAAAGGTTACGGACTAAATCCTGAAGATCGGCAGAGGGATTAAACACTGTTAAATAACGGGTCTACACGAGACACTCTGGTCTATAAGGGCAGAGGGAGTCCTGAGCCAGCTGCCCAGCCCCGCTGTGGAAGCAGATGCTCTGGACGTTTTCCAAGAAACAGCTGGATGCAATCCTGGGATTGAGGAGAGGACAGTGGCTCAGGTGAAAACCGCCTGGACGTGCTTTGCAAACCAAGAACAGGAAACATGTGTTTACACAGGGGGCTCGGGCGTCTGGAACCAGGACCAGCGACCCAGAAGAGCCCAGGCCCGGTTCCTGGGGGGCAGCAGGCCCTACTCACCAGGTTGTAGATGCCCAGGAGCAGTGCCTCCACGCAGCCGCTGCAGCGCGGGCCCCGGCCGCCGGCCAGGGAGAGGTAGCACCACAGGAGCTCGGGCAGCAGCTGCAGGGCGAAGCGCTGGAGCCGGGGCTCGCCGCTGCGGTAGAACTCGAACAGCTGGTGGCACACGGGCTCCAGGAGCTGCGCGGGGGGCAGGCGGGACAGGGCAGCGGGTCAGACTCCCGGACTGGAGCAGAGCGCCCCGCAGAAACCCCCCCTCTAGCGGCACCACGGGCAGGAGGACGAGCAGCGTGTCGGACATCACCAGACACTGGCGGACAGCGGACGGGCTGAAGGTTCGACTCAACCCCGGCTTGACAAGGGCACCCACTTCTACAGCTCGGGCGCCCCTGGGCGTTTTGCAACAGAAAGGCCAAGTGCCAGAACAGGCACTATTCTCCGACTCCGGGAGTTCAGTGCCCACAGCGCCACTGCTCCTTCTGCAACCCTGACCGCAGTATTCACGTTTCAGCACAGAACCGCTGACATTTCAAAAAACGTTACTCTTGGGGAACAGTAGCGTTTCCCGTGAAAACATCTCATCACAACAGACAAATGGGAAATGGAAAAAAAAGAGAAGTAATTATGGTTTTTTTATGCCCCTAGAGCAATGTTACATAAAAAAAGAGCAAATAACAGGGAACACAATAACTAAACCCATGTTTGATGTGCTTGGCCATCGAGCACAGGATTACTGTGGCCACACATCCTCTTTTGAGGACTGAGTCTGTAGCAGATTAGACAAAGGATTAATTTCTCCTCTTGCAAGTGTTAACTATTCTCCCGTAAGCGTGTCCTGAGGCCCTTGTCCTTGCCCACTGCAGGACTGATACCAGAGCTGCCCTTGTGTGTCTTCATGGGACTCGTGCGCGCTGTTTCAGTGGTCAGTGAGCTCGATTACTGAGCGCCGCAGTGCAGTCCCAGTGCAGGGCTTGATCATGAGGCATCTGTACCGCAGGGCTGCTTCCTTTCGCTGGGGGTGACAGCTGTGGCCAGGGGGCTAGGAGCTGGGCTTGTGCCGTCAGCAGGAGCTCTGAGCTCCATTCACCTGACACCTGCAGGCTGTGTACAGCCACCGCAGTGAAACAGAGATACGCAGATCTACCCCAGACATCTCCTGTTAAACTTAAGGGTGCCAATTACCACACAATTGTGAGCAATTTGCATAGCGTTTCCCAGACCACAGCGCCTCTGGAAGCTCTCAGCACCGCTTCGGAGCAGCTGCTAATCCTGCAGAAGTGATTAGACTGTCAGATGATCCAGTGATTTGCCTAGAAGCACCAGATCAACGTTGCAGTTAGTCTAAGCAAAGCAGAAGTCAAATCTGTACCGCTGAGCGCAAAGACCGTTGTGCCTGGTAGATCCCAGGGCAAGTTCACCTGGGGAATTACCTCACTCTGGGGCTCCTGGATGACTTTGTAGAGGGCTGGAACTAAGGAGGTCTTGTCTTTCAAAGATGCAGCATAGCTGGAGATTGCGGTCTCAGGAAGGGTCTAGAGGAAAACAGGGACAAAGAAAGGTCACACCTCACAAAAACCCGTGACTTTTATTGAGGCACAACTTCCCAAACAGCATATGACTAGGCTTACTCTCTGCCATAGAAGGAGGTGGAGTCCTGGTGGGGGCTTGGCTCCCTCAATTCAAATTTCACAAGAAACACTGCCACAGACCCTCTGCATCTTGACAAGCCGGCACGGACGCCTGAGCCTTCTCTCAGACGCAAGCACTCTTTAAAACGTCAGCATGAATCATTTTTTAAGAAGCTGGTCAACATTCCGAAATGTAATTAGATTGAAAATGTTCTTCTGCTGCAATGGAGAGTGCTGTGGCTTGTCCATAATCATTAATGTCAATTTTGTCAATCTGGATTGAGTTTAATGAAACAATCAAAGGATGTATTATTTTAAAATTCTTGCCAGCTGTGTTAGAATATTTCCAGTCTCTTAATTCCCCAGAATTCTGACCTACTACACAAAGGCACTCAGGCTGCACAGAAGGACTGTCTGTGCCAAGACAAACAGGCAGCTGTTAATAAACGAGGCTCTTCGGCACCTTCACTGAGTCGTGAAGGCATTTATCACCAGCACACACACACTGGCGTGAGACCCAGCAGTGTCTCGGGAGCAGAGACAAATTTCACAAGCAGTCCTTCTACACTATAAAGTTCGCCCTGTCTGAATATCCCTCAGGAAGAGTCAGGAGTCCGGAGAAAACAAAACCCTTTGCAGTCACCTGCAGAGTGACCATGGGGTTAGCTTGGTTAATGCACAGAATCTCAGGCTAGTCTGGGTACAAGGTGATCCGGACATTTTCCTCAGCTGACCCCAAGCTCACAGAACAGCTCAGAGGGGTGGAGCGCTGAAGAACCAGCCCTGACATCAGCGCGATCCCCGCAGAGATTCACAACAAAACAACGGAGCATGCTGGGATATTCAAGGCCAGCTTACCTTAAATTCGGACAACCACTCTTCCACTACCCCTTGGTCCATAGCCAGCATCTTCCTGCATCTGCTGCTCGGAGGTTTCAACCTGGGACGGACAGAGAGGAGCAGAGCGGTCAGACTCAGGTCTACCGGGCTCGCTGCTGGCCGTGCCGAAAGGCACCCGAGTCCGACGGAGCCACGGCTGCAACAACCATTCTGGTTGCATGAGGATATTCATATTGTCTGTCTCATGCTCTGTGCGTCTTGATCCAACCCATTAACAAAGATTTCCCCCACAGCCAGACCGGATGCCAATTTCTGGAAAACACACCTGCTTACTCATTGCCTGTGTAAGTGGACAGAAAAGGCCGCATGTACAGTATCTGCTCTGCACAGCTCCTCAGTTAAACCACACACTGAAACGACAGAGCAGCGGTCACATTTTTCCACAGGCCACGATGCACATTGTGCCAAAGTGAATTTCCAAGAACTCACAAACATTATACTGCAGCAATATGGCTTAGGAGGTTTTGTTGCGGTATACCACAGTAAAAGCAGAGGAAAGTGTTGTAAAGCACACAGAAATCGAAGAAGGATTCAAGCCATGAAAAACCATTACGTACTATGAGAAATATTGCAGTAAACATTCATAACAAGAACTTCACCACTCCACATGAAGATAAGAGAGGGGACTTATCTCCATGAGGGTCACAGCAAGGTGTAGCACTGGGTACATGAAGGCCACCTGCTCTTCCCCTGAGCAGAACAGTGTATAGAATCACCTGGATAAACTGCTCATCATCTCAAGTCTCTACAACTCCGTGGTTTTAACAGTTTCAACATCACAGCTCACCAAACTCCAAACTAGAATGTTTCAGCCCTTCAAAACAAGAGATTGCACTGTAGATTCCCGACACTCCATCCATCCTCTGAACCAGTAAACCACTCAGCCAGCTCTCTCTAAGGAGATAATCTCATTCCTTTCAGCATACTAGGTAAAAACATGCAATTCTGCCATGGCAAAAGAATTTTCATTCATAAAAAAGGCTCAAAGTTTAACGACGCATCTTCATAAAATATGGAAAATAATTACTGAATGTTGTGGTACAGGAAAAAAAATAGGCAACACACCCACAAAACATTTAATGAGGCGTACAATACAGAAAACTTCCTTTGCAACTGCAAAGCTCATAAATGTAACAGAGATGCCGTAATAAAAGGTGCCACACAAAACTAATAACTAAAATATTTAATAAGATAATTCAACTAACAGCTATAAAAATCTCATGTGCACCCTGGGGGATCTTGTGGGACCCTATAATAAGTTCATGTGCAAGATCCTACAAAATCTTGTGGGATCTTACAAGAACCTACAAGTGAAATGAAAGGAATCAACGTCCTAGAGCACATAACAGCCCAAACGAACTGAGCAAGATGAGGTCTGACCGGATCTGTTAGAGATCCTACAAGATTCTTTACAGGATCCTACAAGATTCTTTACAGGATCCTACAAGTGTGCTAACAGGGTCTTCTTGATATCAAAGTGCGGGAGAAACACTTTTTAGTCCAAAGCATTGATCATTTTGGTACCCATCTGCTGGATCAGTCTAAGTCCAGTCCAGCAGTATTGTTCACAGTCGAACCCTCTGACCACAACCATCAGTGCTGCTCCCCAGGAGGCCCGACAGTGAGACCCATGCAGTCTGAACAGGATGCCAGGACGTTTGCACTGGAAGGCTACTACTGGAGCCCCAAGAATCTTACAAAATGCCATGTAAGATTTCTGGATTATGCACAATATGCTGTAGGATCCTTAAATTTATTATAGAAGATCTGTTCTTCTCCAGTCGGCTCAGGATTGCACACATCTCAATACGGAACAGAATACTGTATGAAATCCAACTCGAGAAGCCCCGACATTAACCCCACACGGTCCTCGTGACCAAGGTGTTCTTCGATAACGTCGCCCTGAAAGACCTCTTGCAAGAGTGAACGAGGATCTGGGATCTGATCGATATCACGCTCAGGCAACACTACAGAGAAAACAGGTTAAAAATGTATTTCACAGAGATCAAATTGTTTACCACTAATAGTGTTATATAATATCATTCAAACAGTTGCTTATATACAAAAGGCTGCAGCAGCCCCTTGAGCAACAACCATTCTGGTCACCATGGTGACCATTTCTGTCTTTGGGTAACAGAAATCGAATTTAAGGTTCCTACAGGTGAACACTTTTCTCACATGTGTTTTGCTCTCGATTCTCAACAGCAATCATCAGTTATGCATTAAAACCGCTTTACCTACAGCGTGCTCACAGACATCTGGGCTGTTTCCGCCTGCCTGTGCTGTGGGCGTCTCTGTCCATACAGGTCATGGCGAAGGGGCTGTTGTGCACAATCGGTACCCACAAGCCACCAGGTGAAGCCGCTCGCGAACAGCAGCTGGCGAAACCCAAACGCTGCAGTTTGAAAGATGGCACCAGGCGGACAGAAGAAAAGTACCACCTTTCCAGGGCACGTGGATCGTTTTATTTCAGAGGAAGACCTTCCCGTCTTCCTTCCACATGTTCGCGTGGAGCCCAGCACTACGCGTTACAGCATCCAAATGTCCAAAGCTACTGTACAGAAAGGGTGGCAAGAGAAGGAGCTGCCCAGCCACGGTGGTGAATTTGCCCTGGCTTCCATCAAGGAGTGGCTGGATGTGTGAAAAAAACAAACATCTACTCCCGTTTGCAGCCGTTCTGATGGATCTTTAAGGAGATTTCTACCAGGGCAGCATTAAGATGATTCAAAAACCAAGAAAGCACCAAGAGGGACAGATATATAATAGCAGCAGTTACACATTATGGATTGGCATAATCCACAATTCCGCAGACCTCACACGTTCTCCAGGAATTTGAGCCAGACTGGAGTCTGGGGTCCCTCAGCTGCTCTACTGTACTGCAGAAACAGGAGTATTTCTCTGCCTAAATCAAACTCTTTCAGCGGAAACAAAGATGGCAGTTCTGTTCACCACAGACCGCGTGCTCTCAGACAAGCTAACCAGACGCGCGCGGTAGCGTCTCACCCGTCCACGTCTCCGAAACGCACCGCAGCCGCGCTCCGCCAGGGGGAACGGCCCGGGCACTCCTCCCGGACCGCCGTCGCGCCCGGCGACGCAAACGCTCGGCTCACTCTTGCTCCCGGAGCTGGACGCGGGTCCCAGCCCTGCTGCAGCTGTCCGGTCACTCTCGGGTCACACTAGAGGAGCCCCATGCAAGTGCGCCTGGAGCTCTGCCTGTTTCACACAAGCCCGTGAGTCACTCCCACACTCCCTCTCATTCCAGGGCTTGTGAATCGGGCGGCCAGGCCCACCCCTGGATCAAATACAGATCTTTTCATGCCACAGCACAGCCTTAGTTATCCTCCACACAAACAAAGGGATTTCCTGCACAAAGCATGGAGCCGTGTAGGTGGTGAAGAACATCGCTGCGTGATCACAGCCAGCAGAACTCCAATACAACTGATCAGTTTATTCTCAAGAAATAAGCAAGGAAAGCAAGAGGTTTTAAACTACTGCTTTAAACGTTCAATGACATTTTGTTCTTATTCTGGGCAACTGTGTACAGGAGACAGCAAAGAGAAAGTCTCTAAACATCTCCTTCTAAAAAACAAATCCAATTTGTAGCGTTTCAGTGCAGTCAAGCAGTACAGCACATGCATTAGATCAGCCTTGTAACCTGAGGGCAAAGCAAAAACCATCCGTGAATTAACCCACAGCTAATATTTCTATTTCTGGGAAGACATTTTTAAATGTAATTATTTAACCTGGAAAATAATGTGCAGATATATTCTTGCGCTAGGTCTTAGAATTCCTTGACAGATTATCATGCCGGCTGCCTGAAAAATACAGCATTCGAGCAGACTGGGAGTCAGGGGTATTTAAATTTCTCCCCAAAAAAATCATCATCATCATCCTGACCCTCTTTGGAATGCAGTGTGCAGCACTGCTGTCGAACAACAGCACTGTGGCTGCCTCTCCATTCACACAGGCACTGCACAGGTGTATCTGTTGCCTTAAACTCAGGTGTGCTGTTCTAATTTAATTCTCAACACAGACGAGTTGCCTTTGAAATGCAGGTTAATTAAAAGTATACATTTCTACACTACATTTATGTCCAGTAGTACTTCACCTAATAACTACCTGTACCACAGAAAGACACGAATGTATTACCCACAGTGACAGAAATGTTGGAAGTCTTTATCAGTAGTCTGCTGTACTCCTGACATTTACATATCTGCTAGAGAAAAAGAAATGCACATTTAAATATATTAGTTAAACACAAGTAAAAATATTTAAATATTGTTCTATGGGTTTTCTCTTAGAACTGCAACAACACCATCCTTGCATTAACTGTGCACTGCTGAAAAGTCGGGAGAGCTTTTCACATGAATAGAAGACTAAATGGGAAACTTGTTCAATCCGTTTTAAAGAATTGCATGTTGTCACGTAACATGCAGTAATAATGATAAGGGTTTCTGACAGTAGCAGGCTCATTAAGGGGGCTAGCATGTTTTAAACACAATAATTAACTCTAACTCTCATCTGTAGATGAGTCAGCCTCTGGTATTTAAAACCAATTGGCATTTTTAATTGTGCTTGCTGAGGCTCGGGCTCTCTATTTTAGAGGCACTATCATAATCTTTTCCCAAAAAAGATGTCCTTTCATGTGGTGCTGTGGGTTTAGCGCTGCGTGCTAAAATTCAGAACTGCAGGAAGATTAAGAACATTGCCATTGAGAAACACAAGGGATTTCTCAACGTGTCCAATCACAAGCTGAAATTTCAAAATGTATTACTTCTGTTTTAGACCACTCTTCCTCCTCATACGCTCACTGAATGCTATCTATTACCAAACAGCAGCTACTTATCTCCAGTGTTTCTAGAAGAGGCTAGGACCGAGGGTTCAACGAGGTACTGTACAGTAGGTGCGCAGCTGTCTTGTGGTATTTCTACAGGGGGGAGATGAATGGTTGATGAGAAAGCTACTGAATCAGCACTGCACTTGATCGGCATGATGTTGTCATGAATGCCGCCTGGCCAGTTATGTCACAATAAGGTAATTGGTAAGGGCTTAAAACAGGCAACACTTGAACCTGTCAGTATGGGGTGGAGCAAAGGACAATTAAATCTCAAACTGAAAAGTACAACTTACCCATTTAATAGTGCAAAAACCTGACTGGCAGCTCAGCTGACAAAGACTTCGCAAAGCAAGTTACAGAGCTTCCAGATTACAGAGCTTCCAGAGCCTTAATACGACCAGAGGGGTCTGTTGGAAGAGATCGAAACTGTGAGCAGGAACGCCCGAGTCAAGCGAAGCAGGGCGAAGGAGCACAGGCTCGTCCTCCACTCACCCCAGATCAGAGACAGACGGAAAACACTGTCTCACTGACAACTGGCCCACGCCACAGCAGTCCAGTGACACCCACACCCACACCCACAATTACTAAGACTTTAGTAAGTCTTTGCCCCTGTGAAATGCCCTGTAAGTTTATAAGCAACGAATTTACATGTAGTAATAATTCCAGTCTTATCACAGCCAGCTGAAAAAGCACCTTCCCCATGGCTGCTCGAGCTGATGGGCGATTTACAGTATGTTAACAGCTTGGGAACCGAAGAGGTCTGGAGATGTTAGTTTTTTTTTTTACTTTACAGAGGCACTCCGAATCTGTCCACTGTAGTGGTGTTGTGGAACAAAAGGATTCCACTTTCCTCGGCACACCTCGTCAGGTGAGAGACGGCCTGCAAGGTGGAGCTCAGGCCTTTGGGCTCAAAACCAACCTGATCTTAAAGCTGTTAGTTTAAGAAAAGCTGACAGAGTTAAAGTGCTGTTGTGTTGCAAGGGAGATCTATAAGGAGCTATATAGGATAAAGACTGCTGTTCGCACACCCCTGAATCACTAGGGCCAGACGCATATCAAAACAGCAAAACCAGCGATTTAAATTTAAGGTAGACATTGTATCTAACAGAAGGTAATGAAACTGTCAATGTCTTATACAATGTGTTTCTATAGTGCCCTGGAGGTACACAGGGGTATTCCTCCTTCTATGTCTGAATTTCTAGCTACCAATTAACAATGAAGACAGAAAGCAAAAATGTACATCAGCATGAAATTTCCAACAAATGCAAATCATATTAAACACAGCTTGCCATCAGCTTTCCATTTCCACTCCTAATGCTGAGCCCGAGCAGTTATTTAAATACACTATCAGAATGAACTTTGTAACCAGCTCTATAAAGCCCCCCGTGATAGTTTTAAGCCAAGGTTGTTACAGACTTTTGTCTTGAGATAAAGTTCTAAAGCCTGAGCAGAGACTCTGTCTTGAAATCATTCACTACTTCAATAGTCACAATGAAACATTCTGTCCAAGAGGCAATGTAAGAAAGAGATTACAGTTATTAAGGGGCCCTGTGCCTGTCACATTATGCTGTATATAACCGCTCCATTTGTGTACAGTGGGATCTGACGTGAGCTATGGTTTAACCTTCGCCACAAATTACTGCAGGCCGCCCATCACAGCCATTCCCAACCTTACAATGAAGAGCTGCCATGCATGCCCTTTCAAATTAAAATAAGAGGACTGACTGAGCGACAAAGGCAGACTACAATTTATAGCAAACTCCGACTTCAAGTAATTCAGAATGCACCAAATACCACAGTAAGGCAAAGAAGATTTCTTGCTATAGTGATACCGAAGGGGTTAGGCTGCAAAACATGCATTTTTGACATCTGTAATGATTTGTCAGGGGCGCACTGCTTAAGACACTTTCCTATGTAATGTTTTGAGGACACAAGCAGCAGAATTACAACTTACTGTCATCAGACAGTAAGTTGATGAAAGCTAAAAGACGACTGTAGGTTCACAGACTTCTTCAAAATCCCTAATACAGCAGACTCATTCATTTCTTCCAGAATGTTGATATGACTCGAGCAGAACATGACCGAAGATGCTTATATAAATGAGGCATTTGTTGGCTGAGGGTCATACTGTATCTCCTAGCCAACAATATAAAAATTAGCTGTCAGCGCCTGATCATATAGCTTTGACAAAGTTCACCAACCGCACATACGAAAGTACTCAACAGCAACATTGTTCCCACCCCTAAATCGGCAGAAGTGTAGAAAAGGAAACTGCCCGTAGAAAAAGACAGCTCGCTTGTGTCTGAAGAACAAAAGGGCTTTACTCACAGAAGGGAGGAAGTGTTTTGGCAGTCAGATGTGTGGTAGAGATCTCCAAGACAGCAGGGAAAACACACAGCTCGCTCTCTCAGAAGAGTAAAACACTTTTGTTCTGTTTCCCGAATTCCTGCTCTAAACACTCTCTCTCCTCCACGGAGGGGCTGAGCCCGGCGGGGAAGGCTCTGTGGGAGCGAGCGTGGAGGCGGCAGCTCGGGCGGAGAGCGTCTTTCAGCGTGGCCTCTTCCTGAAGCCGAGCAGTGGGTTTCTTCACAGCGGGCAGCCACGCCCCCCGGCCCAGTGATTCACTCTCTCTCCGCACGAAGCCTCGAGCCTCGCCGAGCCACAGGAGCGCGGTCCAGGGACCAGCTTCCTCCTCCCTGCCCCGCTCAGCACAGAGCCTCCGCGGGTCCTCCACTGGACACCCCGTTTCTTCTGGTCTGGGGGAGATCTTTCTCAACAGAGCTCACAGTGTAGTGTAATACATCATTTCACTGTCCTGGCAAAATAAAACCACTAACTGTGAGCCTGTGGTTGGCCTTGTTCCTGAACTACAGGATTATGGAAATTCAGGTCAACTTCTGAGAAAAAAAAAATGGCAAACCGTAGCACCTCTTTCTATTGTCCCCCCCCAGCGTTAAACCTCCAAAAACAAAATGATCCTCGGCGCTCGACTCTGAGGTCCTGCTTGCTTCTTCAAGAAGCTGTCTTTCCCTGCTCTGAAGAAGGGGGGCGTCTTCACATTGCAAAAGCGAAGTCGGCCGGTTGTTTATGCCGTGGTAAGAAAAGAAAATCTACCTGTGTAGAAATTGCTATAATACAAACGGTCCAATCACACGGCTCCTCTGTACCCTCCTGCTTTAGGAATCTCCGTCTATTCACCGGTCAGCTACAGGCACGGTCAGTCATTACTGATCGCAGTCCGTCAGACCCCCGGCCCCCCAGCTCCACTCCTCCCGGCCTGAACAGGGCGAGAAACTCCGGGCGCTGAGCCACCTTCACCCCCCGAAACCGAGGAAAATGTCAAGGACTGACCGGTGAGGAAACACACACAAAAAAAAACAGTGCACAGAGAAAATTAATCTCTATCAGCCTGTTCAAAGGGGCCGGACGGTTGAGTCACTTTTGCCACAGGATGTTCTTTTGAATGAGAAATGATGAAAAGGTGGCTCACGCATTTTTTCCTCAATGAAACACCCGTAGCAGGAGTCTGCTGTTCTCTGGGACACACCACAGCAGATAAAGATGTCTCGTGCCCCATTTTGCTCTATTCTAGCACTGAATCCTGACTGACGCCCCCCCTCCTACAGCAATGCCAGTGTATCTCCCTCCTACTCTCACTGCTAGGCAAATCCTTTCAGTCTCCCTCTAGCCAGCTGACAATGTGTTCCATTAGTCCACAGAAATGCCAACTCAGTAAACCTTACTTATCAGTTTATTGCATTTTCTGAATTTGAACAATTGATTCATTTGAAAGCATTCGGGGGTCCTGCAGCTCAGAACTATCAGCTCCCACTTCTCCTGGGTACCGGAAGAGGGGAAGACGGGGTGTACAGGGCTGCTGGAGTTTACCTACAGCCTTCCCGTTATCCAGTGTGGTCCAGCAGCCAGCCAACACAGCAGATGGCAGCTTTTAAATATTTATTCTCTGTAATGAATCCACCGTGTCCTGAATAATTGCACAGCGCCCTTTTGACATCCATGGAACTTGTTTCGATTAGAATTGTAAGCCCGAGCAGATAGGCCTATTTGTTAAGGAAATAATAGCTTGCACGCGCAGACCGCAGAGGAGTGGGAATGAACACCGGAGAGGGGTGCTTCAGGGTGCACATGCTTCGGTCACACGTGGATTGGACGGGGTTAGGGCACGCCCACAGGGTGCCCTTTCAGCCAGGCCTGCTCTGGCCAAGAGCAGCGCTGCACCAGCAGACCGCAGAGGAGCCTCGCCTCAAACAAACCCGAGCTCGGGCACGTGCTGGTGACCTCGCCGCAGGACAACCTCCCAGACCGTTCCCTTCCTCCAAAGCGGCCGCCGCATCCGAACCTGCTCTCCAGGCGGCCCCGGGAGGCCCTGCCAGGCGGCCTCAGTCCGCGCCCCTCTCGGTGCGAGGGAGGTCTGGCCCTGCCGTGCCGCGCGTGTGAACGGGCGCGAGCCGCACGGCCGCCCCCTCCAGCGGCTACAAGCGCCAGACCACGAGATTGCGAAACGGCGGGTCTTGTGCAACTCCCGTCGCTCACAGTGCTGCGCGCCGCGAGCCCTGCAGCCCGGCCGGGCCCTGCAGGTCATCCCAACGAAACCTGGGAATCGCAAAGAAATGCCCCAGTTACTGGTGACAGTGCAGCTGCAGCCCACAGCAAGCTGCTCTAATTAAGGTTCAGTAGCAGCCTCACATTAAAAATGCATATTAGCGCTTCTGAAAACGACACTGTACTGAACAGGCTGCCAGCAGCGGAGGAGTGCTTACAGTACCGGGCTGTTCAGCTACACGCGGGAGCCACTGGCCCTGCCCAAGTCACCATGCTCCCGCCAGCTGGGAGACACTGTATCAGGACTGGATCTGCCTGCATAACCGGCGGCAGAACCCAACTATCCTACTGTGCAGAACGACTTCCTTCTACAGCTCTGCAGGGAACCAACACGTCAAAGATGTGCAAAACCACAAAAGGTTTTCTAGCTCCAAATATAACACTCACGCCTTTCACACGTACACGAGGGTCCCATTCGCGGGTGGATTTGTAACAGAGCATCTACACATTTTCTTACGGCTAGAGCTGTAGACTGTTTTCTATTTGGAAATCCGAAAAGCTGTTACACCACTTTCACCTGGGTCAAGCAGAACCTGAAAGTCTGGTTTATGCCTTAAGTTTACTCCACTACAGCGATTTGTTTTTTAATGCAACACCTAGAAGAGCCTGAGGTCATCCACAACCTTCTAAAGTGGCGGTTACTCTGCAGGGTAAATATGCAAGTATTAAAAACTCAAAACAACACTGAGGACAGCAGGGCAAATACGCGTTAACTGACTGGGAACTTAAACCAACCTTCAGTAAGTGTCAGAAAGAACCTTAGCAATTTGTTCTCTACTGGTGTGCACTGATTTATTTTTAACACATTAAGTGTAAGGGAAATATAATATACGATCACCCGCCCACCCATTCCCATAATTCCTGGTGAGGGTCACACAGCCCTGTTCACGTCACGCCCCACAATACACCCTGGAGGGGGCGCCCGCCCGCCACAGGACACACACACACACCAAGACAGTTCAGAGACCAGAACCGGAACACCTGAGGAAATATCCACAGGAACACTTCGAACGGAAGGCACTCCAGTTTAGACCCAAAAGCTGTGTTAAATGCCACAGTTCAGGTGCCATGAAACTGAAACACTCTTGAAAAACAAACGGTGCAGAAGGGATATTTATCCATCCATATGTACGCCTCTGCAAATTCAGCAAAGACACAACTATGTTGTATGCCCAACATGATGGAACTGATATCTACTGATGAAAACGGATTTTCTGTTAATAAAACTATGTCAACGACACACAGACCTATACCTATACATTGAGTGCATCAATTTAATATGACAGAAGTCTCTAAAAGCTTTCTGAAAGAACTGATATTGCCGATAACGATACTGATACTGATAACGCTATGGAAACTGACAGCTTAGTAGCAATGTGGTAGACAACACCAATAAGTCTGTGTAGGTGCAAGACAGAAACATCTCAGCTATTGTATTTTTTCCCCATTTAAGATAAAATGAGCTACAAATTTTTATAGTCAGATGGACTTCAGCCTAGATGGAACAGTGAAAATAAATGTGGCTGTAATAGCTGTCAATTCAAGCCAATTATGAAGCAATCACCAGGCAATTTATTCAAGGAGGTCACAACTGCACAGTGATCGGAATTAGGAGGTTAATGTTAAGTGGGGAAAAAAACACATCTCTCACAGGGAAAGTGAGTCATTCAGAAGTCTTGCTGAGCAACCACTAAAGATTTGCAGTCTTTTAATAACAATTCAAACAGAACCCAAGATGGCTATTCTAGAGCATACCCAACAGACCACTTTTTCAGACTTTACCCTGGTGAAAACAAACCTTATTAGAAAAGCTTTAATTTTGCTGCTTAAAATCGCACTGGAATTTTATACATAACCATGGAAAGAATAATTACTTAAATGGCACACAGCCCTCGTCATTTATTACCTTCAAGACTCAGGAGCAATAAACATTTTGAGCATAATCCAGCCATCAGACTGACACTGGGTGAATTACTGTCAGAACCAGTGCACATAAACTCCACATTTAGCCCTTTTTCTGCTAAACTATTTGGACATCCGAGTTGATCAGGGAATCTGGCAGAGGCAGCTGGACTGGCCTGGCAAGTATTCCTGTCTGAGCCGAACAGAGCAGCTCACAACATGACACACACACACAGGACACATCACCCGGGACCACTGCCATCCCTCTCCAGTATTATCTGACTTTTTGGTCCTCACTAGGTTCCTCTTCTGCATAAAATGTGAAACAGACTGCCGCCGAGCAAGGTTCTTTATAGAGGGATGTTAATACTACCACTGTATCCCTCACTTTGAGCGAGCTGTCTTCCCGATTCACTGCGGTGTCAGACTGTGTGTTCAGCTGCTGTGTGTCACACTGGCTGGAGGGTTATTTATTGCAAAACTAGTACAACACAATCCGACAAGCCTGATTACAGCCCTGCATCCTGCATCCGATGGCCCCCACTACTCCACCCACACTACAAGATCCGCATCTATTTACATGACCGCTCATAACCGCAACAGCTCTGCAGCTGGCACACGTTACAACAGCTGTGCAGCATGTGCACCATGCACAGGAAAAGGCACAAGCTGCACACCTGTGACGTGCGCTTTGCACCAGGGTGCAGAGGGGGTCTCGTGGGATTCTATCCCGTTCCTCTCCTGCAGCCTGGACAGGCCCGGGTCTGATCTCTGGTCTCCGAGCCCTAGATGCCATGGGCCGTCTCAGCTCATCCCGCCACGTTCAGTGGGGATCAGGTCTGGAGAGAAGAGGGCGTCCCCAGCAGAACACATTCCGCCACTTTCGGCTTTCTACCGAGACGAGCTGTTGCAGAAGCACCGAGGACAGGTGCTGTCCTGCTGGAGTGAGGACATTTCGGTGGAATCCCCAGGTGAGGTCCCAGGATGTGATCTAGGCCATGCCATCAGTCACCGCACACGGATCTCTGGATTGACTAGACCATCGTGCTTGGAGGTCGCCATCGGATGGTCTCTCATACACAACGATAAGTGCATCGTCCTACACATCTACGCGACACGTCTCAATGGTCCACCTGTGCAGTTCACACAAAACCTCGGTTCATTGCTGCAGAGGGCTCGGCTCCAAACGGATGTCCATCTGGGTGTTGCTCTGTCATACCAATGGCTCAAAGTCTCTTAATAAGTGGGGCGTCAGTTCCTTCTCCAGGCTTCACATTCCGGAGGTCAAATCTTCTCACTAATCAATGCAAGTGCATCCCAGTCACTCATGAATAATCGTGGAGCCAAAATGATGCCAAAGGTATTTCATTAACATTCAAAATCTGTAGGATTTCTGAAATCTACTGTCCCAGGACACTAATCTCAACAAGGACGCTCCCTGGCCTCAGCCTGTGCTCTGCCTCTCCCTGCAGCTGAAACGGATCAGGTTGGCTGGTGTCGCTGGAGCTAAAAAGATGTCTGCACTGTGCTGGGAATCTACACATCCGCTCCTCTGGAGTCACTGGATCCCAGCGTCTTCGCAGTGTTCCCATGGAGTTCCCCATTCCTATCATTTCACAGATCCTGGGGCAGGACATTCGAGAGGGGCAGCACTCTGGGGCGATAAGGGGGGTTGGAAAATTGCTGCATCTTGGAAACTACGCAGAAGACTAAAACCACAAACTACTTCACCCAGAGGTGTGTGGGAGAAGGGAACAGCCCACCAGCCATGTTGTTGAAGCAGATAGCTTGACGTCTTTCAAGAAACGACTGGATCAATTCACTAATAATGGCTAGATAGGCCAAAAGGCTCATCAAATGAAAGGAGGCTCTTTCAGATGGATCGTTTTGTTGTGTTTTAAAACACTTACGTTAATAATAATTGGTTCCTAGGGAAAATAAATGAATAATGTATATGATACTATACCATTTGTGAAGTTCCTGTAATTTACGAAAACCAGTGCACCACTCCTGACAACACAATATGACAGTACCAGCAACGAAAAGCTGTCGCTCTGTTATGTGATTTAAATTCCCTGCTGCTTGCAAACCTCTAAAAGCTCCTCCTTCTCTAATACCACTGGGATTTATAGGATTGTAATGTCTTAAATATAATCCCAGTGGCCAAGTCCTAGAACAAACATTGTAATGAGCTATTTTGCTTACATGGAGACAGTTTTTAAATAGATGTCCAAGACGCACACTGCTTATACGAGCTTTTAACCATGACATGCAATTTATATAAAGTAAGTCTCGAAAGCATATCTGCACTTTTCACGGGCCTCTGAAATACTTAAGCACTGTCTTCTTTCATGCAAAACAAATTCAGAGATGTAGCCAGAGGCCTGTCAGCCTGAGAGAATCCCCTCATCCGAAACTCAGTTGTTCTTTCAAGCAATAGCACGTTTGAGAGGTGCACCAGAGCTGACAGCCGAGCTGTGGAGTAAGCCCCCCGTCTCCGAGGAGAAATTACAGCACTGAAGAGCAACTGGGAAGCTCTGAGCACAAAATCCATGTCAAGCACATGACACACCTGCATTCCCCTGCTGAGGAGAAGGGGGAGTGAGCCCATCATTAGTGCAGGAGTTACAGTATCTGTTCTCCAGCCAGCCTCAGGAGCCATAGGAAGCCTGCTGCCTGCCAGTAAATATTATGCAATTAGGCAGCACATGAACTCAACTGAGTTCACTCTTTCCATGCTGCCAGTCATGCACACATCCATCAATTAGTAATAGTGCGCACTTCAGCATGAGACCGGGACTGGGATCAACTGCTGCGCCGCCAGCTCTGGTCCCGCTGCAAATTCCGGCTGGAAAAAACCCCGAAGCCCAGCCTATTCACCTGGGAGTGCCAAAAAAAACCCGGGAATATTGAACGGGATTGGATCTCGAGCGACGCTCAGCTGGCGACACTCTGGAGTGGACGGCTCCGTGCAGCTGCCCGGACGCCCAGGCCCTGCGGACCTGAAAGAGACGGGGAGCTGCCTCTCGTGTCCGAGGGGGGCTCCCATCCTGCCCGAGTAACTGGCTCACAGCAGAACTACTGCTCCCGTTTCACACTGCCCTCGCCCCCTCCCCCCCCTCGCCCCCCTTCCCACTCCTGATCCGCCGACCGGATTAACGCCGTGATCCACGGAGCAGCAGGGCGAGGAGGGGGCGGGGACGGGCTGTGGGCGCTGCCGGCTCACGGGGAGTCACGCCACCCCTCGGGGCGCCTCGGCCAGGCCAGTCCATCCAAGGCTCTCATCCATCAGCAGCAGCGCAGCCGGGCAGCCTGCTCCCCACTCCTACAACCCTTTGTGCAGGGACTCTGTCACACAGGAGGAGCCAGGAGGTATGCTGTTCCAGTAAACAAGCCCAGCTGACTTCAGGTATAGCACACCCCTTTCGTTCAGAAAATGTTTTGGCTGTTTCTATCTTTTGTCTACACACGACAGAAGCAGCAGCAATCTCACTCCAGGAACAGTACAGTATGTGTAACCACCCCAGCTTGTTTTCTTTTAAAACACTGACAAAGTTTCACACGTTACAATACACACATGAATTCACAGACTTCATTTCCTCATCCTGGACATCTGCTGGTTACCACAGATCCAGAAAAAAATGGATTACAAGTAAAATCGTGAGAGAGGGAGAAAGCTGACTAGTTACGTACAGTACAGCAGCTCAAAATGCTGTCCATGTATATGGGGACAATCCAGAGAAAACACATCTTTGTCTTTAAAAACAGCCAAGAGTCCACCTGATGTCCGTGCTTAAAACTGTTTCAGGGCAAGCTTTATTTTAATTGTATACTGTACATAGTCATCAACATAAACGTTTTAGCAAAAGGAAAGTCAAAGCTTTCAAGTACTAGCGCTGCTCTGTGGTCTGTTACCAGATCCCAGTAACCATGCAAATAAAGCTGAAAACTTGTTTAAATTCCCCGTGAGCAAATTACCTGGTTCCCTTGAGCAAAACAAATCTCAGTTCGCAGCCCCGGCCACCTCGCCGTCTAGGACTCCACAACACCCAAGGCTGCCCGGCCGCCGGCTTGCTGGTTGCTACTGGCCCATCGGACAGAGACCACCTTTACAGCGCTATCCGACACCCCAGCTCTCTGCTCCGTGCGCCGGGTATCACAGAACCAGAAAGGGGGAAATGTTGCACGAAGAGTTGGTGAGCTACTACTGAGCTGACAAACAACACGCTTGCAGAAATGTCTCCCCGGGTTCCCGTGCGTGTAAGGACCCTCCGCGCTGTCCAAGACCAGGGTTGCGCCCTGCCCCTTGTGCGCAGGCAGCCTGCGCGCTCAACATAAATGGTTAAACAGGCTGCAGGATGTATTTGTTTTCTAAAGTTAGATACAGTACGTTGACATCATGACCCAGACGAGCCTTATTTCAGCGCATCGCTGCTCCCGGGATCCGGCCAGAGACCACCGAGCCCAGGAGAGCTGGGGTTCACTACACTGTACCCCCAGAAAACGACTCGGTCCCGCAAGTTACAAACGGGTACTGTACACCCCCAAAACATAGATGGGTTTTCAAAAATATTTCTGAAACAGTGCAACGGCAACGGTTCGGGTCATCGACTGCAGCAACCACGAACAAAGCAAGTCACCAGCTGCATTCAGGAATAAAAGAGGTGGAAATCAGACTGCTGGTCCATACGGTGAAATGCTCTCGATCGGCGTGCATATCTCACGGCTAAGAAACAAAACTTAACTCATTGATACCCAATTTAAAACCAACAAAAAAAAACTTTTTAAACAACTTGACTTAACTCCAGCTAGCATTCTGATTACAGAAAGCAATGCCACTACAGGGGCTGCCTTCTCCGTTCGTCAAAGAAGTTCATGTTTCGCACTTTGACAACACTGGTACATCTGCTAATCCTGCATTATACTGAATAAAAGCGCTCGCTCAAAATCGTGTTACATGACATTAGGCACGTCAACTTGAAGAGGCGTTACTTACTACCATGCTATCTTTCTTCCAAACGTCCCTATCCGCCCGGTCTCCCTTTGTTCCGTTGTCAGCGGTATAAATTTACTCCATAAATTCACTTAATAATTAAAGAACGGCGACTCCTCCATCTTCATCACTTTCACCGCGCAGACAAACTTGAAGCCCGGCAGAGGACGAGGGTGGCAGTTGCCGCCAGCCAATCAGTGGAGAGAAACGGACCCCTCCGGAAATGTGAACCAATCAATTGAGGGCTGGGGGCGTGGCAGAACAGTTTCCGTTAGTGGGGTAGGCTGCGTCGTTATTGCAGCTAGGAAGGTCCGAAATTTGGACGGTCTGGTGGCGATTTGTGTGAATGTTGTCTGACATGTAAACGGACCGCAGTTCCTCTGCCTTTTGAATATTTGCAGGTTTTATTGTTTTTTCGTTTCGTCCGGCAACCTTATTAGGATTTATTCTTTAATAGTATTTATTCTAAAAGAAGCTTCGACGTCCTGTAGAAGGAGAGAGTTTATAGCAATCGCGAAAAAAAGTTACTGTCTCTATCTCCTGGTCTTGGTAAATTGTTCAGCGTTAATATTGTTTATAAAAAGCTATTTATTGAGCACTTTCGCTATGAGTTACCAAAGTAAGCACCCAACCACCAGTGAGCAGAAACCAGCTTATTCCCGGTGTCGTAGCGAAAGTGTTGGACCATAATGCTCCGTTACAAATGCGATTTCACAGAGCTCCTGTACCACGCTGGTACTAATTGCTCTTCTGTATGTGTAATGGTTTAGCGTTATTGAATAATTTTATTCGCCATATTAAGCTGCTGGCATTGTAAGAACCATAAATTAGCTCTTTTCTGAGAGATCATTCCTGTTTGAAGACACTCTCTTCCTGGCATTAGTGGCCACTATACTAGAAGCCTTCATTTTCTCCAAGTACCGTAGGAAGTCACAGATTCAGCTTTTCTTTTATATTCATCTCTCTGTGGGGGTCAATGACTGCTTGCCTGCTGAAAGCTCTCTGATGTTAACTGTAATAATGATGCTGCTACTATGTCTTCAAAATAAACTCCTTACACTTATATAGCGCTGTTCTGGACACTCCACTCCAAGTGCTTTACAGGTCATGGGGATCCCCTCCACCACCACCAGTGTGCAGCCCCACCTGGATGATGAAGACAGTTCATGATTGGTAAAGGCCAGGGGGGTATTTTGGCCAGAACTCCGGAGTAACACCCCTACTCTTCAAGAAACAGCTTTGGATTTTTAAGTGACCACAGAGTGAGGGCCTTGGTTTTATGTCTCATCCGAAGGATGGCGCCCGTTTACAGTGTAGTGTCCCCGTCACTATACTGGGGCAGTAAGACCCACACAGACCACAGGGTGAGCGCCCCCTGCTGGCCCCACTAACATCTCTTCCAGCAGCAACCTCAGTTTCTCCCAGGAGGTCTCCCATCCAGGTACTGACTAGGCTCACACCTGCTGAGCTCCAGTGGTGAGCTGAAAGCTCTGGTGTGTGTGTCTGTGTTCCCTCCTTTGATGCTCCAGGAAAACAAGAAACCTTTAGAGGCCTATATTTGGTCTGGAAACTGTATTGTAGAAGATTTATGCTGAATTTGATTTGAAGGGATACTTTGTGTGAATAAATGTGACCCTCTTGTTTGACCCTTTTGGAATGCAATGCTGGAATTTAATACTGTATATTCATGACAAATACGGCTTTATTCTGTACAAATGCTATTATAATTTTATGATATTACATTATTAAAAAGATAAATGAGACATTATCCAATATATAACTCATTCGTCTATAGGACGTTTTTGTTTTCTATTATATATGGAATATCAATAAATCTGGTTTTGAGTCTGCAACAAATTTAATTTACTGCAACATTTATTCGGCAACATAAATTTAATTCCAAAATTCAGAGACCATGTCAAAAGTATAATTCACCAGTAACCCTTACATTTTATAGGTCATCAGTTTATTATGGCAAACTAAGATTACCACCAAAGTGCTATTAGTACAATGCATGAATACACAACAAGCAACTTCAATAATATACAGTATTTTAGACTTCAAGAGGTTTTAAATTAAAACTACAATATACATAAAATACTTCATTTTGATTCTTCAAAATCACAGTATCACATTATTAACTTAATGCAGCATTTTTATAAATGTGATTCAATCTGCTAATTACATGCAATTATAGAAATAAACCTTTGAACTGTTCACATTCTCTTCTCAGCAATATACAATGAAGGCTTTACTCAGGGGCTCAGATTCACAAGAACAAAAATGCATCACATGTTCCTGATGGAATGGAGTGTAAATCCATTAACAACAAACAAAAACAGAATAATTAAAAAGATTTGTGCTAGGGCAGAGAACAATGATCACATATTCATAGTTTTAAAAGGTCCATTTACAATGGCAATAGCATTCTGAAAGTAAAAAGGGTACCAGGTCTTTAAAGTCATTAAAACTAAAAACTGCTCAATCCGTTAATAATTCTGTTCTTATAAAGGCTGTTAGAGTTGGGAACACACTGCCCAGCCATGTTGTTGAAGGAGAAACTCTGGTTTAGCTGAAGAAACACTGTGATCCTCAGGTCAATTAACTACCAGATACCATCAGAGCTTGACAGGCCAAATGGCTTCCTGTAATTTCTAACTGTTCAGATGTTTACAGCTACTAAAGACTAAATACGTTAGATGGACTGAGTGGCCCCTTCTCGTTTGAATCCTTCTTTATGTCCTTTACTTCATGTGTCAGTTTGCTGTCTGTTATCGTTCACTGTAGCTTTTGAGCACAGTTACCAAGGAGAACAGCTCTCTCGGCTCATCCAGCACGTCTGCTTTTCAGTAGCTAAAGAAGCTGAGGATCTCATCCGGCCTTGTGTTGAAAAGAGCCAAGGTATCAACTTTGACAAAAGTGGTAAACTGAAAATATAGATCCTTTCAACTGAACAATTTTAGAAATTAGTTTTTTTTTTTAAAGTAAAGAGAATATTCGTGTATAAAATAGAGATACATATTAGGGCCATTGCAAAGCAAGATGATGGTTAATGAAGCTAACACATTATACAGAGCAGTAAAGCACAAAACTGAAGCCCTTACAGGGGTACAGAGGGGATTTAGTGTACAAGAAACAAAAACAGTTGAAAACCTACTTTCACAGTAATAGTGCAGCTAAAATATTCTTAAAAATTTCACAAATACACCATGTTCAAGAAGTAAAGATATTTCCGGTACATCATTACATTTCAGGGCTCGAAATTAATTCATTATTCAAATCAGATCTTGCTAGTTACAACACTCGATCAGTGCTCATACACTTAATGACAAGCGCATGCTCAGAAAATCTTTTTGCAATAATGAATAAAACAAGCATTTCTCAGTTAATCTTTAAGAATATAAAATAAACTGTCCTCTACACTACTCCGAGAAGAACCAACAGAGCCATACAGTATGTAACTGAATAGTGAGAAGAAATATTATCATATCAGCTTTCATTCATATCATCACTTCTGCATCCTACAGGTCTTCTGGCTCAGGGGGTCTCGACCCTGGTCCTGATCCGCCCCAGTCTCTGCAGAGGACAGGGTGTGACCAGCCCCAGGCCTGGGAGACTTAATTCATGGATCTCTTAACATTCGTAACACTTCTGAGGTTGGATAATTAGTAATTTACTGGTCCCATTAAGTCAGGAGTGGCCAAGTTCCTACAATCGCTGTGTTAAAAAAAATCAGAAGGATGTACAAACACCGCCACTGCATGCAGACATAATGCTCTGTTGTAGGCACAAGCATATGGTACGAATTCATAAGGCCATGGGGGGTTAATATACTTAAAGGCACTTAAAATGCAGAGATAGTGTGTGCCATATTGAAATTCCACCTGATCAGTTAAAGTGGAAACCACTGCCATTGTCTAAAATACGACATTTTCAAATTCCATCCCTTTGCTACAGCCTGTCCCTCTCTCAGGCTCACTTGCCTACATTTACCCACCCCCACTACCCATTGCACTTCTCCTGCAGGGAAAACAGAGGCGCCGGCTAGCAGGAGACAACATCAACAACAACAGCGGCTTCATGGCTCAACTCCAGGCTCTTGGAAGCCCTTTGCCGCAGTCAGTGAGCCCTTCCTACCCTCCAACCACGACCTTCACCCTGTCAAGTCTAATTAGGGTCACCATGTGGGGAACAGCAACACACATAGAGACGAGTCAGGCACACTGGAAGCAACCACCTTCCAGCTGCACAACAAACTTCAAGACATGCTTTCGGGGCTGAGCCGGGTCTGCAGATCCTCCCTGAGCGCTGCATGCTCTCCGGATGACAGCCGAGCCGCCACGTGCTGCAGGCACCTTCAGGGCTCGTCCCCTGCAGCAGGGAGCAGCGTGCGAGTCCGTGTGACAGCAGGGTCCTTGCAGAGCTACAACACGTTTAAACACAGCCTGAAGAAGGCAGACATCCCTCCTCGGGTCCTATGCGAATAACAGCGTGAGCTGATATCAACAGCTGCCTTTAGAGTGAAGAGCTCATTCCAGAAGAGCCCGCAAAAGATACATACTGTCCCTACAAGGGCCAGAATTTTACTAACACTTGAAAAGAGCTGATATTCTCAGCCTCTGTGTTACACAACAGCAGGCTCCAGTTATATAAAAAGTTCAGTTTCCAGAGAAGCCTTCACTGCTGTTCAATGCAGTGTCTTAGAAACCTGGCAGGGCTGCAGGGAAAAGGTTTTCAGAAATGGTGCAAACAGAGCTCCCCAACTTAGGATGAGCCCACCTTTCAAAGCCCTTTCAAGCCTGCTCGGCCAGGGATGCTCAAGCCAGCTGGGAGCCCACAGCTGAGAAGCGCGTTCTCTCCGACGCCCCGGGCAGGGTGTGGGTGAGATCTCCTTTCATCTCGCCCAGCGAGAGGAGCGCCGGGCACCATCAGTCAAACAGAACACCAAACCAAAGGGCCAAAGAGCAGTGCCATAAGAGTACTGTAAGTCAATGTAAATGTGTGCCTTCATTCAGAGAGTGAACCCGTGTCCCCGTTCTCCACCTGATCTGCTGCACAGTGGAGCTGCTGCGTGTTACCGAGCTGGGGGCTGTGCTTCAGTGGTGAAGTCCCTTCAGAAGTGAGTCCTCTCCTACCTGTATATGTTAATCGCTGTACAAACTCAAGCAATTAATTGTTAGAAAATACACTGACAGTGATTATGTTTTAAAAACATAATACACCATCTTATATGCCATGAATACCTTTAACACCTATGAATACTCTGTATTATTATGCTCACACATTTATATCTAGAAGAAAGAAAAAAAAAAAGAAGAAAGAGAACACAAGGTTTCGGCCGTGGAGCCTTCTTCAGGTGCCTTCTTCAGGCTCTTTGACACCTGAAGAAGGCTCCACGGCCGAAACGTTGTGTTCTCTTTCTCCTTTTTTTCAGCATGGAATAAACCTATTACTTGTTCCCTTGCAGCCTACGCATGCTGACGCAGCTCCCCACCCGAACATTTATATCTAGCACACACTTACAATGCATGTAGAAAGTAAGGGAGAGTCCTCCTCATGCCTAGTGTCTCATCAGGCTGGAGGCAGAAAGAGCGTGAGACTCGCCCCCGGGGGGGCCACAGGTGCCCCGCAGGGCTAACCCACGCAAAGCCGATACCGGCGTGTAAAGTGATGCAGACAGTCAAGTCCTTCCCTCAAGCACACACAGCCCTCCAGGCAGCAGCCCAGCGCCCTCACCGCTGCTCTTCACTGCCACCTCCAGCGCAGAAGCAGACACTTGAGGTCCTACAGTAGAGCAGATGAGAGCTGCGCATCCTGCTGCGCTGAGCTGCAGTGCTGCAGTGAACTAGGGGGTGATGCCGGCGAGCTGTGCCACCTCATTGAGCAGGGCACTGGCCTCTTTCCTGTACTGTGCCGAGAGCTCCCTGGCTCTGCAGACCTCCCGAAGGTTGTCCCCCAGGTTGGCCTCCACGCGGACCTGTTCCTGGTAGGTCTGGCTGGCCTCCTTCACTCTCCGGGACAGCAGCGCCTCGCCCTGCAGCACCGAGCTGATCATCTCCTGCAGCTTGGTGCCTGCAGCGGCTACGGACTTGGACCCCTGACTGGCCCTCCTGACCTGCTCCTGGGCCTCCAGCAGCTTGGCAGAGGCGGCGTCTGGCTGCACCACCAGCGAGAAGTCATAGCCCTTCATCTGAATGCTGATGTTGCAGGCACCTGCAAGGGAACGGAGACGTGATGAGTGACCCACCCTGACCTTGTTTCCCTCGACTGCAGGCATCAAGGAAACTGTGAAGCGTCAGAGAGACTGTGACGTACAGACCGTTTTAACCAGCCTTTCACTGATGATCGTGCAGAGTGATCAACGACATCACTGAATGGACTTCAAACAACAACACGCAATTCGGAACTCATTTCCGTTGGTTTTTCCTCTCATAAACATCTGCCCATTAATGGGAGAAAAAAGCACGCATCTCAGCTGTTAAAAATAAAGTCAAAATTTGAAAAATCGAAACAGAAAGGAACCTTTTTTTCTGCTCACCTTCAATAGCACCACTGCTGTACATAAGAATTCTTATACTCAGCAGAATGAGGATCAAAGGAAAACCATTCTACAAGTTAGGGTTAAGCCAAAGCCCATTAAAATATTTCCATTCTGGATAATCACCCAAGATTATCATCACCCCTCGCCCCAGAATACATGCATTTCCTGAAATGCTTCCTCTCCATACTCTAACCCGCTTTTATTCTTTCACAAACTCCATGTGACCAAATGCGTTTGAATGCACGCGTGGTGCGGGGCTGTCTGGACAGAAAATTGACTGCAGCACAGCCGACGAGGGGGGAAGCCATAGCCAGGTGATCCCCACTGGACCTCACCGTGCTCCTTCTTCATCTGCTCCAGACAGTCACTCAGACTGCTCCCAGGGCCGCCCCCGGCGCTGCTCTTCAGCTGTCTTACGCTTTGTGTCATAGCCTGGTGATCCTCCTGCTGGCGATTGAAGGTGTCGGCGATGTCCACAAAGCTCCGATCCAGCTCCGGCACTCCGACCAGCTTGACGACGCACCTACCACATTTCTCTCCTGTGCCAAGAGAGGAACGGGCATCGATTACTTTAATCATGTCAATTAGCACAACCAGAGCAATTAAAGGGAAACACAGCCAGATTGGCACTGAACAGAACTGATTACATTTTCTACACCTTGCCTAAGAGTGTATTACAAATGTGTACCCCTGTTCTGCAGTCCAAATTTGTGATAGGATTCCATAATAGAATCCTATCAAATATAAAAATTTATAAAGATGTCCTAATATACTAATCAGCCAGCAGCAGGGAATACAGAGCATGAGGACAGCAGTCGCCTTAATTTTCCCAAAATGCTGAGTAAACAACATTTTAAAATGCAGTAGTTCAGGTGGGGAGCTGCGTCAGCATGCGTAGGCTGCAAAGGAACAAGTAATAGGTGTATTCCATGCTGAAAAAAAGGAGAAAGAAAACACAACGTTTCAGCCGTGGAGCCTTCTTCAGGTGTGTCAGACACACCTGAAGAAGGCTCCATGGCCGAAACGTGTTTTCTTTCTTCTTTTTTTCAGCATGGAATAAACCTATTACTTGTTCCTTTGCAACATTTTAAAATGCACTGTACATGATTATGTTCAATTATATTATATTATATAAAGCCAACACAGATACTTGCACAAGTTTACTACAGAATCTGTTTCTTCAAACAACACTGCCTGTTGTCTGAAATGCCCTCTAATATCCCTCAGTTCTCTAAGATGATACTGACAAACACCAGCATGCTTTAGTGTAACTGTAACAACAGGCAGACTCCCAACATTGAAATTGTATATCTCCTCTGCTCTGTATTTATCACAATGTAAGAAAAATGGAAATTTATAGTCCATCTGGACAGGATGTGCCAAAAAACACTACTTTTTCCCCTTTCCATGAGTTTCAGCTGATGAGAGTCATGCTCTGCATTGGGGTGGAACAGTTGGTTTTCTTAAAGCTTCTCCAGTTCCACAGAAAACACTGTTTAACAGAACCTTTAAAAGCTCTGAATCTATTATCTGAAAAGCCTCTTTGTTACGCCTCGAGAGAGACTTGCTACAGATGATTGCAGCTTTCAAACCATTACATGACAGTAAGAGCCAGGCCCTTTCTTACTGCCAGAGACCTTTACGAGGGAAACTTCAAGCTGAGAGAAAACTCTCAGGCGCTGGTCTCATTGAAGAATGTGGCCTCTCACTGCTGCTGCCCTACATTGCAATACAACCTACGTGGTGATTCCAGTCAGAATCCTGGGAAATACAGGGACCTGGGAGAGACTGAGAGATGGTGAGGTCATATTTGTTAACTGCGTTTACAGTAATGCAAAATCTGTTTTGAATATTTTAAGTGTTACATAAAAACAAGGTGACGTAATGTCCAATGGTGATGAATCAGTGTTTATGCCATGCTTTACATGCATGTCACTTCATTTTGACTGGAGGAGAGAAAACAAGAGCCACTTGCCAACTGTCTGCTGTTAAACCTGACTCACTGCGGTCCTTCAGAAAGAGCTGCACAGCATTCTGGGACTGATTAGCCATGAGGCAGCAGATATGCAAGAATGACTTCCTCTCGGCAGTAAACGCTGCTGTATCCTAAAACACCTGTCATGATAAAATCCAGGTGTAAACGAGCCGTCTATTTAGATTTTTGAATACCACACTGCAGCTCATGCCGTTACCCGAACAGTCCCTACAGACTCATGAACTGCTTGTGTCGACTGCGTTCACCCCTGCTGGACAGGGCCCTCCGCAGACGGCTCTCAGAGGGGGAATCGGCTCGCCTCTGTGCCCCGGCGCCCAGAGTCCCAGGCCCAGTCGCTCCCTTCGAAGGGACTTGTCTCACCTTCTCATGTTCTCAGTCAAGGTGTGAACCCTTTTCTCACAAGGGTGGCGGGGGTGTGGAACAAGCTGCCCAGTCATGCTGCTGAAGCAGACGCCCTGGTTTCATTCAGGGAACGGCTCAGGTGAAGAACACCGGCAGGACAAAATAAACCCCGATCACGCCGAGAGCGTGTGTCAGTGCCTCGCGTGCCTTCTTGTCTGTCTTTTGGATTAGCATTACCAACCTCACCGTCCCTGTGTCCATGTGTACACAAGCTTTGAAAATGGATTAATGGATTCGTAAATAGATCAAAACAAAAACAAATGGGATTTCTACTTTTTCTTTTTAATTCGTGGGTCAGACACGCACGGCATCGGCACCTCACAGTGAGCTGCTGAGAGATTCAAGCTCGCCTGAACAGCCAGAGCAAGAGTGAAGAGAGGCCGAAGGCAGGTGGTTCATTTCTTCGCGCTCTCCGGCATGAAAGTGTCTACAGCGCTGGAAATGAATGTAAACTTCAAAACACCTCCGCTGACGTACCGTGCCTTTCTGGGCGAAACTGCCGGGCAGACTGGGGCTGGAGCAAGGGCTGCCGCTGGAAGAAGCAGAGAGTGAAGCGTGTTTATGCAGCCTGAGAAGAGGCCCCGCCGGACAGGAGCTCCTCGCCCACAGGCCCGCAGGCCCGAGCTCCAGAATCACAGAGTATACCGCCCGTTCCGGACCGAAGACTTCGCTTAGCAAGGCGGCTTTTCCTGCACCGCGGGCTCAGTCCACGTCAGGCCGGCCCCCCAGGCAGAAGCTGCACCAGCACCTGCTAGCCCAGGAGAGTCCGACCCTGGTCCTGCAGGCCTCCGTTCGCTACTGGCTCACCTGGACCGGTCGGTGATGCTCTCCGTCATCCTCAGGGGATTCGGGAGCTGGAGAAGCTGCAGGACAGCAGCCCCCCCAGCACCCGGAGTGGGCTCCCATGGGCTGGGTGTCAGCAAGCCGGGCCGGCTCAGTACTGGGATGGGAGACTGAGGAAAGCAGGCTTGTGCTGTAAGCGGTGCTGGCTGTCCAGCAGGTTGCGCTGTTCCCTCCGGAGCAGAGGGAACCCTCAGTACAGTATAGCGATCTTCAAGGATACTGTTCTGCGGGGCAATACCAGCAGCTGGAAACTATTCCAGCTGCTGGTTTCTGCTGCGCGGGATGAAGAGGGGAGCTGCAGATCGATGGCTTGGACTGATTGGCCCACTCGGGCCTGTTTGTAACAAGCCCGCTCCAGCAGCCTCGGCACACAGAGACATTCAAGCAGCCTCTCCTCCCTCGCCCTTACTGCTGACTCCCGACAGCTGATCAGCTCACGATCAACAGACAGGTGGGAATAACACGCTGCTTCACACGCCCACCATGAGCGTCTGACCTGCTGCAGGAGGTGAGATGTTACAGTGAAGCTGTAATGTTTTGCGGGAGTGCTGACTCTAGTGTCCCGGCTAACTTTTCACTCTGGGCTTGTCCAATATGTCAAGACTACAATTCCCTTTTGATTAAACGACTTCGCTGACTTAATTACGTCTCCATGTTGTAGCCCACAGCTCGACAGTGGAAGCGGGAGAGAGAGAGAGGGGGTTTCTCTCTGAAGACGGACTCCACGACGCTGTAGCGCCTCAGACCGCCTGAGACTTCCTACCGGACACATTCCAGCACGGGGAGCGCAAAACTGCATCGGGGAGATCTTTTTTTTTTTTACAAGGCGTTAAGAGAAGGAAAAAAACACTATTCCCCAGTGATGGTATTTTCGTGCTCTTATTGCGCCTAGCAGATACTTTTTGTATAAAAAAGAAGCCCGAATACTTACTTCTGCCGGGTTTTCTGCCTGTGCAGGACAAGAACAGCAGCAAAACAAGAAAGACATTTTTTTAAGGAAAACCAGAGAATAAAGGATGAGTTGAGGGAAGAAAAAACAAAGCACGTCAAGAACAGAACAACAGCAGGAAAGTTGGACAACCTCACACTTGGCCGAGCTGAGCTATGCCAATGACGTCAGAGTCACGGGACCCTGGCGCAGGCGATCACCTGGAGGGCCGGACCCGGGTCCGCACACCTGAGCGGCTCCGGCCGGCCCGTCCGCGGTGTCGCATCGTGCACCGAGCAGGGGAAGGTGTAATGGGTCATAAAAGCGAGTAATACAGAATGCACTGTCAGTGATTTCTGTCTGTCCTATTTACTGGCTCATTAAATCTCAAGTGCCTTATGGGAGGGAACAGCTCTTTTGAGAGTCGCGTCTTTCACAAGCGAAGTCTGCACAGCGACCTGTAATCGCGTTTGCGTGCTTAATGTCGTTGCTGCCTGGCAGAATGCGCCCCCCAGGTCACGTTAGGATATATTTCATCAACTCAAGAAGAAAAAAAACACAAAGAAGCGTGTGGACCTGTATGCTGCAGAGGAGACCGGAGAGGAAGAGGAGTAAAAAAAAAAAAAACAGGGGCTCCGAGTCGGCAGGGGGAGCTGGCCGAGATCATCCACGCCAGGTGGCGAGACCGAGTCTTTGCCCCGCTCGCTCGCTCGCAGGGGGATGTGGGAAAGGAGAGGAAATAAACAAGCGGGGTGCATTGTCAGCCTGCTTGGAAACAAAAGGGTTACGTAGTTGCGGCGTTGTCTTCCAGAAACTGTCTGCGCCTTTCTGAAAGCCCCCTCGCCCTGCACCGACGCCGGGTACCTCGGGTCTGTCATCGGGCAGCGCACGGCGTCTCCCTGCCTGCTGACAGCCCGGCTTGAGCGGGGGCAGTGGGTCCGTTTGCGCTGGGCATTCCGGGTAGTTGCCGAGGTTTGGCATCTCCTCAGGGGGGGGACCCGAGAGGCCCTGCCAGCGGGACAGCGGGGCGAGAGCCGGGGAGGGGGTTTCACGTCCTTGCGGGGCACGGAGGCGTCGGGCGGGTGCGGAGCCGGGGAGACGCGATGGCTTCCGCCGGCACGGACAAGCCCTGCAGCTCGAAGAAGAAGGCCGAGAAGAAATTCGCTGCCAAGGAGGAGGCCAAGCTGCTGGCGAGCTTCATGGGGGTGATGAACAACTTCCGGAAACAGGTGAGAGGGGAGACGCGAAGCGCCTGGGGCTTCCGTATTCGCCCGAGAGGCGCAGGTGTGCTTCAGCCCTCGATCTGACCCTTCAAGTCGGCAGCCAGCAGCTGTGGTTGAGCCTTTAAAGGCTTCAGTACTGTAGTGGTAGATCAGCCAGCAGCACTATCACCCTGCAGCTCATAGCTGGAGCCCAGCAGGTGTGAGCCTGGCCAGTACCTGGAGGGGAGACTCCTGGGAAAGCCGAGGCTGCTGCTGGAAGACGTGTTAGTGGGGCCAGTAGGGGGCGCTCACCCTCCGGTCTGTGTGGGTCCTACTGCCCCAGTATAGTGACGGGGACACTACACTACTACTCTGTTCCAGGTCCCGGGTCCCCCGTGTAGAGAGTTTGTTTCCCAGAAGATGAGGTTTTGATCTGCCGGGGTTGTTGTTGTTGTTGTTGTTGTTGCTGATGTTCCTCTCTGTCCCGCGAGCAGAAGACGCTGTGTGACGTGGTGCTAGTGGTACAGGACAGGGAGATCCCGGGACACCGGGTGGTGCTCGCCGCAGCCAGCCACTTCTTCAGCCTGATGTTCACCTGTGAGTAATGACTCCCCCCGGGAGAGCACGAGTGCAAAATTACCTTGGCAGAGGAGTCCATCTTGCGCCTCAGTAGCTGACCGCTCCAGGAGTAGCTGAGGGATCCAGCTGGTTCTTTAAAACCTCTGGGTGTCAACAGCCCCCCTCGGTTAGTGTTCCTGACTCCCACCACCCTTTGTGTAAAGAGGCGCTTCCGGTCCTCAGCCGTGAAAGTGCTTCTGGGTCCGGGAATGCTGACAGACCTGCCCGGTTCCGGTCTTGAAGGATCCTCAAGTTGTTTTCCAGGCGGTATGGGTGTGGAACAGAAATGCGAGCGTGACCGTGGCCTGCCGTCTGTGCGCTCGGGGAAATGACCTCGCTTCATTGTAACACGAGTGTCGTTTCCACAGCCAACATGCTGGAATCCAAGTCCTTTGAAGTGGAGCTGAAGGATGCAGAGCCAGACATTATTGAGCAGCTTGTGGAATTCGCCTACACTGCGAGGTAACGGATCTCGCCTCGCCTCGCGGTGGGTCATCAGAAATCGGTCCCAAGCGGTTTTGAAGAACTGACATGTATTTTCTAAATCATGTCCATTTCTACGTTTGTGCCTTAAAAGTCCTGCCTGTACCTCATCAGCTGAGAATCCGCTTTTTCACCTGAGCGTAAAGTTCATGGAGCATTTGGCCAAAACTGTCATCTTGGACTGATCATTTTAGTATTGTGCTAGTGGGTGGATTTCTGAAGGTAGAGGCCATCCTCAAGATCACATTGTAATTTTAGTGCCTTTGTATTTTAGGATCTCTGTTAATAGCAACAACGTTCAGTCCTTACTGGATGCAGCCAATCAGTATCAGATTGAGCCGGTCAAGAAGATGTGCGTTGAGTATCTCAAAGAGCAGGTGGATGCATCAAATTGTCTGGGTAAGATTTGTGATGTGGCTCTGAACTGACGTCAGTGCTGAGGCAGAGTGTCTTTTAAAGATTCCCTGTTGAATTTAAATCTTGCCCCACCTTTTATTGGCTTCCTTTGGAGTATCATTCACTAGAAAAACATACCGAGTTTGTGAACACTTTTATTTACAAGCACGTTTCAGAAAAACCGAAAAGCTCTGTGCATTTGCACACGATGAAGATAACCACAAGCCGAAATAAATGACACACTAAACGTTTTAGTGAACAGACAGGTGTTCAAGTCTTGAAAGTGCTGACCAGGAGGTGCTCCAGTGCCCACTGTGTGGAGGCTGCTCTTCAAGGGGAGAAGACCTGCATCAGCAGACCTCGGGTATAGAGAGGAACTACAGTGCGGAGGTTATCTTCATCTTTTATCGATACTTTCTTGAAGATCCAATTATGTTTAAGGACTAAATTGACCAAGAATATGGACCAACCTAGGGGCTCCCATACCTTTTCTCAGCACTTGTATTTGTACGCGAGGACCTTAGAATAGCCTGGAACTGGACCGTGTTGTGCCTTGAAAGTAGGCAGATGATCCCAGATGTTTCCTCTTAACATTGATAGCTCAAAAAGTGCAAGAAGTGTAGTTCCCAACATGAAAAAAATGAGTGCACCACTGAATGCTGCTTTCACACACTTGTCTTTGCTCTTCCCCATCCTTGCAAAGCGGAGAAAACGGAGCAGCTCCGCTCTGATCCGACACCTGCCCTGACGAGAGTGTCTGTGCGTCCTGCTCGCAGGTATCAGCGTGCTGGCGGAGTGCCTGGACTGCCCGGAGCTCAAGACCACCGCCGACGACTTCATCCACCAGCACTTCACCGAGGTGTACAAGACGGACGAGTTCCTGCAGCTGGACGTGAAGAGGGTGACTCACCTGCTGCACCAGGACACTCTGACCGTGCGGGCAGAGGACCAGGTGAGGCAGCTGGCACAGTGCCCCTGCCCTCTATTTACACACGTCTGTCCAGCTTGGAACTGAGGCTGAGACATCCGACTCCCAGCCCAAATCCACCTCTTTAAGCCCGCACTGAATATATTGTAATTCTGGGGAGGACAGACGCAGTTCCCTGTATTTAAATGTGTTCTTATTAAAATATTCCTGGGCACCATGTACAGGATTCAGGGGAAGGATAGAGCAGTACAGTAAAAGTCAGGGAACGTGCGTGAAGATGTCTAGCGATTAAAACAAAAGTCGGTAAAATCACAATCGCACATGAAAGGCACGCATGCAGGTGAGGCAGAACCAGTGAGATATTCTCTAAAAAGCTGCTTCATACTGGAAGAGCCGGCGAACCATTGTTCCACCTGAGTTTAAGCTGAAACTACACAGCTCCCCACAGTGGTGAAGTGTCCCGCAAGCCTCACGGCAGGGCCTCCTGCGTCTCGGCGGGCGGGAATGGTGACGTCTCCTTGTTCCCGAAGGTCTACGACGCGGCCGTCCGGTGGCTGAAGTATGACGAGCAGAACCGCCAGCAGTACATCGTGGACATTCTGGCCAAGGTCCGCTTCCCGCTCGTGTCCAAGAACTTCCTGAGCAAGACGGTGCAGGCGGAGCCACTGATCCAGGACAACCCCGAGTGCCTCAAGATGGTTATCAGTAAGTGGGCTCTCGGTCTCCGACGGGCTTATCGCTGCTGCCAGCGCCGAGACGGGCTCTTAACGGCAGGCTAGCTGTGAGAGGACGCCCCCGCCTGTCTCACTTACCCTGCCCTTAGCCGCTGAAGGACTCTCGGACTCGGGCAGGACAGTAGGGTGTCTTCTCACAGCTAGTCCGTCGTCAGGGTCGGGGTCAATGCAGGAACGACTCTGAACCAGAACACGGAGGAGCTGAAGGTTGACGATGGACACAACCTTGAAAAGGGTTTCCAAAACCCCCTCCTTCCTTCCTTTCCTGCGCGTGATCACAGAATAGCTCGCATAGAGGAGGGGGTCCGCTGCCTCCACCCCTCCAGCACGGCCCCCGTGTGGCCTGGTGCCTGGCCACCAGCAGACCGGCTGGAGGAGTGAAGCACCACCGCTGGTCTTGGGGTCCGCGTGTTGTCGTGGCTCCGCTGTCTAGAAAAGACTCGAGCCCTCCTTGCGGACGAGCTCCTGTGAAGGATGGAGCAGCGCGTCTGCCTCGAGATGGACCCCCCCCCCCCCCGGCAGACGCGTGCTTCCCTGCCTGTGTTGTTGTGCGACAGGCGGGATGCGCTACCACCTGCTGTCCCCGGAGGACCGCGAGGAGCTGGGGGAGAGCAGCCGGCCGCGGAGGAAGAAGCACGATTACCGCATCGCGCTCTTCGGGGGCTCCCAGCCGCAGTCCTGCCGCTACTTCAACCCCAAGGTGAGCGGCTCCTGCTCGGGCGGGGTCAGGGGCTGGTCTCCTGTCCGGCCCGCCCTCCGTCACCCGACCCGACCAGCTACCGGCGCCGCGCCAGGACCAGGGCCAGACGCCCGCAGAGCAATCTGCTCGCGAGCTCCACGTGCAGGTTGATGCTTAAATACACGTGTCCCTGTCGGGGGCTGGCGGTCATTCCTTGCAGGAAAATCGAACCCGGCGATTCCTGTTGATGTTGGCCTACCATAACTGCGATAAAATAAACTGGCTTTAAGGCAAGGTGACGTCATCTTTAAGAGGGGGTTTTTAACTTCGCAATTCCTTTAGAAAACCACTTGATAACAGGGCATTGAGAACATAAGACAAGGTACAAACAAAAGATGGTCATTTGGCCCATTTAGTAGTTAGTAGCTAATTGATCCCGGGGCCTCATCCAGGTGTTTCCTCAAGGAAGCCAAACTACTGGACTGGATAGGTTGTCTCATACTCCCACAACGCTTTGTGTAAAGAAGTGTCTCCTGTTCTCGATTTTAAATGCACTTCCACCATAGTATCTGCAACCCGTCAGCACCAAGAAGATCTGTGATTTGACTGCGTGTCCCTCTCTGTGCTGCCTCTGGTTGTAGGACTACAGCTGGACGGACATCCGTTGCCCCTTCGAGAAGAGAAGAGATGCCGCCTCGGTGTTCTGGGACAACGTCGTCTATATCCTGGGCGGCTCTCAGCTCTTCCCCATCAAGAGGATGGACTGCTACAACGTGGTGAAGGACAGCTGGTACTCCAAACTGGGGCCGCCCAACCCCAGAGACAGCCTTGCGGCCTGCGCCTCCAACGGGAAGATCTACACTTCCGGAGGCTCCGAAGTGGGTACGCACCCGGAGCGACGCGTCGGCCGCCGCAGACCGCTCGATCGGCTTAACCTTAGCTCTAACGAAAGCTCGTGAGGATCATTCTAAATATTGTAATTCAGTGGGCAAGGAGGGACCTTATTTGGAACGCCAGGCATGCGAGATGAAGTCGCTGAAATAATAATGAGATGTTCAGTTTAATTAAAGAGACTTGCTGTGAAGCGTTTTGGCAGGTCATCCCCGTCTCCCCTGACCTGCCCTGTTGCTAACTGGTTGATGAGTGGAGACTATGCCGCTGGTTGATTGGTTAGTGTAAGCCATGTTGCTAGTACATTAGAAAACCTTTGTTATCCCAGACTTGGAAAATTCATTACCAGTTAGTGTTGAGTATTCACTGGACTGGTTTGTGTGGGCCGCGCTGCCAGTCGAGGGGTCGGTGTGGGCCGCGGGACGGGAGGTCGAGGGGTCGGTGTGGGCCGCGGGACGGGAGGTCGAGGGGTCGGTGTGGGCCGCGGGACGAGAGGTCGAGGGGTCGGTGTGGGCCGCGGGACGGGAGGTCGAGGGGTCGGTGTGGGCCGCGGGACGGGAGGTCGAGGGGTCGGTGTGGGCCGCGGGACGGGAGGTCGAGGGGTCGGTGTGGGCCGCGGGACGGGAGGTCGAGGGGTCGGTGTGGGCCGCGGGACGGGAGGTCGAGGGGTCGGTGTGGGCCGCGGGACGGGAGGTCGAGGGGTCGGTGTGCCCGCGGGACGGGAGGTCGAGGGGTCGGTGTGGGCCGCGCTGCCGAACGAGGGGTCGGTGTTTCCTCATGCTGACGCCTCTCTGATGTGCGGTTGCCTTCAGGGAACTCCGCCCTGTACCTCTTCGAGTGCTACGACACCCGGACAGAGAGCTGGCACAACAAGCCCAGCATGCTGATGCCGCGCTGCAGCCACGGCATGGTGGAGGCCAACGGGCTGATCTACGTCTGCGGCGGCAGCCTGGGCAACAACGTTTCGGGCCGCGTGCTCAACTCCTGCGAGGTCTACGACCCCTCCACCGAGACGTGAGTGTCCGCGCCCGCCTCCCAGGGGCCGCCGCGGCTGCTGGAGTGCAGGGGGAGCTGGCTCCGAAACGGGGCGACGCGGCTCTGGCGCCCCTCGATTCGCGCGCCCGCCGCCTTTCCCATCTGACCTCCGAGGCATGGCCGTGTGATCCGACCTTGACTTGGGGGCGGCCCATTCAATCGGTGCATGATGGAATACAAAGTGGAAAACAGCCGTTTGAAATACTCGGGTTATGGTGAATACAAATTTTGCAGTTCTCCCACCACCAGAATGTCCCTTTTCTGAACGCTCAAGAGCTCATGGGACTTCGGCTTCCATTTGTAAACCTTGTGTGTTACTTGGCAACAGATCCGTCTAGTGGTGGTCAGATGCAAGTGCATATCTCACCCTCTCATAGCAGGTGTGTCTGTAATCTCGGGTTCGGGCAGCAGTTCTCCACGTTGACTGTTAACCGTTGGGTTGAATTGCCTTTCAGATGGACAGAACTGTGCCCAATGATCGAGGCCAGGAAAAACCACGGCTTAGTCTTCGTCAATGAGAAGATCTATGCTGTTGGAGGGCAGAATGGAATGGGTATGTCATGAAGTTATCTTGGATTTTTAAAAAATGTTTCACTGTCTTAATAGCAAGACTATATCCTAACTGTACTGTGTAACATTTCTCATGTGGTGACAGTGCAAAAGTTTGTACACGGTTGTAGCTGTATCTTGAGAGAAGCTTTATTAGCAAATGCACTTTTTCATCTGTAGAGATTGTGTTTAATCAGCTTGTAGAAGTATTGTACTTAAGTAACTGTAGTGGTGTTTAGAGATTTGAGTTTCTCAATTCCCAGGAAACAGACTGTATGAGCCAAAGGTTAAAAAAGCAGAGCTGCAAAAAAACATTAAAATACAACAGGCCAGTGATCAAAACTGAATTCTGAATTCTGAATTGCCTAGTTTTTGTAGAGGAGGAGGAGAAACGGAGTTTTCAAACCAAACCCTTATCTGACCAGTCCAGTCCTCAGATCCCTTGCCGAGACACTGTGGAGTTCCACAGGCTCCTGGAATTCCGTAACTGGGCTGGGAAATTCCTTAAAACGGAAGCAAAAGGCAGACATTTTGTTTCTTAGGAACAAGTAAAGGTTTATTCCAAAAAAGACTACTTGAACCATTTTGTTTCTTAGGAAGGACTGATGTCTGCAAATGTAATCGGGTGAATTGCTTGTTAAATTTTTATTTTATTTGAATCATTTGGAAGGCATCTCATCCAGACACGCTTCATATACTTTTGAAGATGGTTCTGGTTTCCTGCGATTCTTTATTCTTGACTATCCTTTTAAGATTTTCGGGGTCCCGTCACGGGCGTGTGCTGAGGGGGTCAGTCCCCCGGCAGGCCCCTGGAGAGAGTGCTGGCGGGGCGGCAGCGCGCTCCTGTACGTCCGTCTGACGGTCTGTTGCTGCTGTGCTTGCAGGGGGCCTGGATTCGGTGGAGTATTACGACATCGGCAGTAACGAGTGGAAGATGGTGTCCCCGATGCCGTGGAAGGGGGTGACGGTCAAGTGTGCCGCCGTGGGCTCCATCATCTACGTCTTGGCCGGCTTCCAGGGAGTGGGGCGGCTGGGGCACATCCTGGAGTACTACACGGAGACGGACAAGTGGGTGGCCTGCAGCAAGGTGCGGGCCTTCCCCGTGACCAGCTGCCTGATCTGCGTGGTGGACACGTGCGGCGCCAACGAGGACACGCACGAGACGTGACCCGGGGGCGCGGCGACGACGGCGCGCGGGGCCTGCGCCCCGCCGGGGCGGCCTTTGTCGCGCTTGGCGCCGGCGCCCGTTTTAAGTGTCTCTCCTGTTTGGAAAGGATCTCCTCCCGGTAAAACGGGGTCTCTATTGTAAGCCCCCAGCCTGACACAGAAGGATGGGCGTAGTAAATGTGTTCCCATCGCGGCTTAGAGCCAAGAAGTAGATTTATTTTTTATTGTTCCTAAATTGTCCCGAGAGGCGGTCTGCCATCCTGGGAAATAGACTAAAGCGCTGGAAGCTGGCAGGCAGCAGCTGGACATCCCGTACAGGAGTGCGTTATGGCTCGGGAAGAGCTCGCCGTGTCCAGGTGTCCGCCGGAAGCTGCCGGCCAGCCCCTGCACGGCGCAGGTCACAGTCGGCCGAGGTCACTGGCTCGTTTCTCCCCCCTGCGGCTTGCGAGGCCTCTCCGTGCGCACGGCTGGGTGTGAGACCCCCTGATGAACTCCAGAGAGCTGCTGTTTGACCCCTTGACCAGATCTGAAAGTGTTTGTCCAGATATTTTCAGAGGTGCAGAAGGTTTCGAAGTCCTGTTGTCGGCCCTCCCGAGTTTTGTTGTTAGCGGTTTGTAATTCTGTGCGCTGATGGTACTGCTGTTTAAGTTGTAGTTGTGCTCCATCTTGCTGGCCCATGTGGCCGTGCTGTCTCCCTCACCATTGGCTGCTGCCACGGGCTCACAACTTGTTCTTGCTGTACAGGGGGACATCTTGTGGTTAAAGTGTGCAAGTTACTGATAAAGACTCCAGATCTCAGTAAGGCAAGACTGTAATGACTTTTGAAAAAATTATTTCATCACCGTTTGACCTTTTTGTTCAAATTTCTGTATTAGTCGAAATGTCAGTACCTTTGTTCTCAAAATACATCTGGAGAGGCGATCGCACATGATCTCTGCTAGGAAGAGCATGAACCCCAGTCTCTGTGACCGGGGCCGAGTCTGCCAGAGGCTTGTTGTAGTGTGGGCTCCGGCGCCAGCAGTCATGGAAATAAACGAGTTAAAGGCGGAGACACTGGATGAGCCACTGAAAAAGGATAAATGGGATTTTAAACCATTTCAGTTTTTTTTTAGAAAGTCGCGGCGTTACAAAATTAAAAACCATTGCACATTATTAAATGGGAAAGATGATTCCCAGGGTGGATCAGTGGAGGTGCTCACTTCAGACGCAGGTGGGGCTCTGTCCAGCGGTCAGGGGTTTGAGCCGGGGTCACTAGATCGGCTGGGCAGCATCAGCCCAGCAGGGGATTTCTCCGGAGGCTGCGGAGAGTTCACGGAGCACAGCTGAGGTTGGGGGATGGACTGGGAGTCCCTCTGCGAAGAGTCTCAGGGCGGGGACATGTACCGGCCCTCCAGTTGGTACCGGCCCAGTCCCTGCACTGGTGCTGGTTCCCTGCAGCTTGTAGTGTCTCTGCAGGTGAATCACAGGTGAGAAGAGCTTGTCTGCCTCTCCCTATTCTCCAGTGCAGTCTGTCCCGTACATAACACACCTGCTGGCTCCCACACTGGGCCAGTATGTGGTGAAGGCAGCTCTGTTTTATTTAAAAAGAGGACAGTGGTTCATGCAGGTTCTCAAACAGGGGCCTGCGGGGGTGGCACTGTCCCTTAGTCACTTTACAGAGGGACTTTGGTCAAAACAGAGATCAGGGAACACCAGTCCATTAAGTGCAAACAGTTATCATATTATTTGTAATTTTAATTATGAAGTACAGAAAAGTACCAATATTCAGGTCAATTTTATTATATAAAAGGAAAATGGAATGTTTTAGCAGTGTATTGTAAGAATGTCATGACATTAATGGAATACAAATGTACTTTTTGTGTTGTTGGTATAATGCATTATGGGAAGTGTATCCAAATGTTGAAAAATGCAAGAAATTCTTATTAAAGATTATTAACTGTTCAGTAAACGTGTTCTGTAAGTTCTACATAACAACTAGAACTTTAAACCCTGCGACGGTAACTACTTTGTTCACAATAGCTTTCCTAAAGAGGATAAACCCCACAATTTTATTTTTTTAATTGCATCCGCTTGGTTTTTTCAGACGTCTGACTTGTAGGTTATGGGCAGTCAAAATTGCACTTAAACCCACATAGATGAAGACCAGAGACAATCCATATGGCAGTATCAGTGAAATATAAAATATAATACATAATACACACTTGTAAATGATTAGCAATTTTTTAATCAAGTTTGTCATAAGGCATGCACAACGAAGAAAATACCTACACCACTGCTTGTAACCCGTGAAGAGTGTACAACCCTGACACGATGTACTAATACCTACACAAGATGGCGCCGGTGAGCTACAAAACTACAGCGACCGATTGTGATGTCATTGACCTGCGACGGTAAATTTAATGACTTCCGCCTTTTCTGTTTCCTTGGTATCGGCGTTTCTCAAGATTCGTAGCTGTTGTTTTTCTTCAACGCGGAGAAGTGCGGCAGGCCATTTCGCTGACAGCCAGGCTGCGTTTTGAAATCCTGCCCGGAGCAGGGCTCTTCTTGAGCAGCTTGTACCTGCGTGCGGCCTCCCCGGTGTGCGCTGCGCCGGGATGACGGTGTGCAGTTTCTTCCTGCAGGGCCGGTGTCGGTACGGAGAGAGGTGCTGGAATGAGCACCCCAGCCGGGATGGAGGCGGCCATCACAGCCGGCCGCAGGGCAACCGCGGAGCCGGAGGTACGAGCTGTTTCGTGGGCCAGGTACCTACTGGACCTGCGACTTCGCCACCTCGCACGTCTGAACACCATCTTACGACGCCAAGAATCCCTGGCTAAAACCATCCGTTGCTAAATCCCCTGTTTTGGAAATTATTAACATGCAAGTTCTTCAGTAACTTGACATCTACTTTGTACCTTCTTAAATCTGCCCTTAAGTGCTTGTTTAAATATTTGTTTTTTAAAAATAGAACGTATTCGACCATATTCATGCTGGATCGGTGTGTGCATTCGGTCTCGGCTGTCAAAACTAACGAAGGGGCATCAGTTTGTCGCAGTTCCGTGACCCTGAGAGCCTCTGCACTCGCCTCACCCTGACTGCTCGCCCTCAGAAACAGGCGTAATTATTAACTCAATTAGCCGTCGAGCCTGGTGTTCAGTTTCATCGTAACCTCGGTTTACACACAGCCTGCCTTTCCGCCTCCCTGTCCGGCTCCTCGCAGCGGGTGGAGAGCTCTGGAGTGACCTCGGCTGTCTTTTCTTCCTCGTTTGCCAGGGTTTGGGAACAGAGTCTGGGTCAACCCCTCGCAGAGGTCATCTGGGTCGGACTACATCCAGCCCTCCTCCTTCTCCCGGCCGGAGGACTGGGGGCGAGGCGGCCGAGAGGAGGGCCGGAGCCGGTTTGGGGCGCCCTCGGGGTCCGGACGCCCGGAGGAGAGCAAGGGTTTCTCCGGCACGGGGAGCTCCAGCTTCAGCTTCTCCGCGGGCAGCAGGTTCTCGGCCCTGAGCTCCCAGCCGGACTTCGACGGGGGTGGCCCGGAGGACAGTCCGGAGAAACAGCTGGAGGTCTGCCTGTCAGTATCCGTCATCCACGGCCCGCCGAGATCACGCCCATATCTGCGTGCTCTGGGCAGTTGTCATTCCGCTCCGCTGGGAGTCCGCTGCGTTTCCATAAAGGTGTATTAAGGACTCGGCTAGTCTTGTATCCAAACGGAGCCCCCAAGCTCTTCCAATGAGATTTCTAGTCAGACCTGTGCAGTTTGCATAACTGTTGTCTGTGATGTGCGCCGCAAACCTTTTTCCTCTCTCTGCTCCTGCAATAACGTGCAGCTCAGAGCTGACGGCCTTGCTCCTCTCTCCCCAGGGAGACCATCAGGAGGGACATGGAGGTGTGGGAGAGCTCTGGCCAGTGGATCTTCTCTTGTTACTCCGTCCTCAAGGCCTCTATTTCAGGTGACAGCCTTATGATACTCCAGCGTTCGCTTATCATTTCGATTTAGTCTAAAAAAAGAACTTTTGTCCAACGTTTTTGGCTTAGATTTAGCCTTCAATTCTAGCAGTTGCTTTGAGCAGATTGTGTTCAGGACTATGCAGGTACTGTCACTATGTGCCTGGCTGCAAGATACATCAAACCCAGACTCACCTGTGAATCTTTGTTGTCCAGGAAGGGCATATGAAAAGGATTGGTAGATAGGTGTTGTGTTTGATCCCTGTGTGGGAACAAACTTGACACACACAAACCGCACACGAAAGCTGTATTCATGGTTTAACCAGACACTTCAACAGTGGAGCAGAAACTGGCTGGCTGCAGGGAGCTTCTGTAGCGCCCTCTTGTGGCCTGGTTACCCCATCATTTCCTCACATCCAAGTGAAAAGTTAACCATTCTCCTAGCACTTCCAGAATGAGTTGTTAAGAAATAGGAAGCTATTAAAAAGACTGCATGCTGCTTTGGAAAGAGGTGATGCTTGTGCTGTATTTGGATTGATTATTGTGGTAAGAGTTCCCATTTAGAAACACTACTTGTGGAAGCAAGAGGCAGGAGTGCCTGGTATACGAGTCAGACTCCAGTCCTCCTCTCTCAGGTCTCTAGTAGAGCTTGAAGGAAGCTAGAGCCCCTTCTCCTCTCGCTGGTGAAGTGTCTTCCTGAGACAGCGAAGAGAATGTGTTCGTTTAGATTTTTCTGTGCATTGTTTGTTTTGGCTCACCCAATTAGTGAACGGGCCAGCACTTTGCTTAATCATGATTCTTGTGGGTCTGACGCTCGTGCCTCTCGGCAGAGGGGGCCCCGTGACGGAGAGAGAGTCGGGGTGTCGCGTGTCCACCGGCCATACATGCTGGCCAGCTGTGGGCTGTCCTTGACCGGGTGCTGGGAGTGTTGGAGCTGGCGTCAGCGGGCAGAGTCTCTCCTCCTGTGTCGCTGGTGCTGTTCCATCTGCCCATCTTGGGCTCTTATGAATATAAACATTTCTGTTTTTTTTTAAATGTTTTATATTGCTGTTATCAGTACCCGATTCTGCAGAGCCTACAGTCTAGTTCGTATGGGAGTGCCTGTCCTGAAGGATTTAGAAGTGGTCTCTCTGTTGATTGATTGCAGGCTTTCCTGAGATCTCTCCAGAAGAGCTGAGACTTGAGTACTACAATGGAAAAGAAGGAGGAAATCTGCAGAACTACGTGAGAATGCCCTTTCCGTTTTAAGTCTTGCTTTCTGAGTGACCTGACCTACACTGCCGAATTCCCCTCCTTGTGATCTTTATTACCAGCCAGTGGGCTTGCCATGTGACAGCTTGTGTAATTCATTATTCTGAAGGCATGAGTTATTTGTTTGTGAAGTCAGTCTTTTTTCTTTTGCGCAGTGCTAAAAAACTTTATGCTTCTGAGTTCACAAAAAGACTGCAGGCCATAACAGCAGTGTTACCATCTTGTAGCCTGGTCTTATTCAGCTTCTGAGGTCTGACAAGGGTGAGGCATGAAGAATCTTCCAAGAACACCAGGCAGTCTTCCCTCTGAACCACGGGTGCTCACCTGGCGCCTCAGTGTGATGACCGGGGAACATTATGCTGTAGGAGAGGTGCTGTCCTTTAGGCGAGAATTTAAACTGAGGCCCTGAATAATTGTGGTCATTAAAGATCCCATGGACCAATTCGTAAGACAAAGGGTAAAACCTCTTAGGCCTGAATTCCAGTCCAGTCCAGGCATAATCTGGCCTCCTAAATTTTCTCCTTGGTGAAACTGTGGAAGTAACTTCTGGCTTCTCCCCTTTATCTGCTGTGTATTGAGGCTGCTGGCACACAATGGGGACTGCACTCTCCGGTGTGAATGAAGCAGATTCCCTCTAGTGTATGAAGCTGTTTGGGATCCTGTGGGTAGAAAGACACTGTGCAAATGCAAGGAAATCTAATTATGCCCCAAATCTCCATGCGTGTGGTTTTGCTTTCCAGATGAGCTCCGTGACACAGTTGGTGAATCAGTGGAAGAGCAGGCTGCTTGAGTTAAAGACGCAGAACTCGGTCACACGAGTGGCTTTGGTAAGCTCTTACCTGTGAAGCGAGTGGGCAAACCGCTCACATACAGAATCACTTTTTCAGAAATAGGTCGTGTTCGAGTGTCATTTCCTATAGGAAAGACACGACACGTACTGCTCGATAGGATCCGCAATGAGTTGCTGAACAAAGTTGAGAGCCGCACAAATCAAAATCCTTGTCCAAGCAATAAACGTAAGGGACAGAAATGTGCATTTTTCACTTAACAGCAAGAGTGAAGAAAAAACATGTTCATAGCTATGAACAGCACTAGCATGTTGAAAAGGGCTAGAAACATTTATTTCCAGCTTTTGAGGATATGATGCATTTTATCAACACTAAATTAATCTTCCTAAATTCCTTGGAAAATGCATGAAAACAAACGTCAGTTTTTGCCAGGTGTCGGGTTCTGTTGCATTGCCTGTTCATGCAATCTGTTTGGATGCTGCACGTGTGGAATGAGCTCCCGGCGGATCATTCAGGGGAGAGCTGGAGAGTCTGAGTTTGTTTTGGCGTCCAGAGGGTTAGTGAGTGATACACTGCCGTGGATCTCCTGAGTCCTCATTTGAGAAGAGGCAGAGATGGGCAAGACAAATGTTGTTAGTGGTTTTATGATCTTCACTAACACATCAGTCTCCTGACATACAAAAGTGAAAAAAACCCACCAGTTTTCCAGTTTGGCCTTCGAGGGCTTTGCTGTACTCCAGTCTGTTTTAAAGCCAGCTGTCAATCCTGTCTGTTCCCACCGTGAAGCAATATCTCCCTGTTTCTGTAGGTAGCAGAACTGAAGAACCCCAGCCCTAAAGCCCCATCTGTGCAGTTCGGTGCTCCACAGACATCAGCTTTTACATCAGGAGGTAAGGTGACACCGTGAGGTTTTGTCCGACCGATCTTTCTGTAATGCTTTCAGTTTCGGAGCTACAGTAACTAACATGCAGTGTGCGGGGGATGTTTAACGGGATCCATCTCTAGTCCCTGCTGCCTTGAAGTGAGCGCCGCCCGGTGCCGTGGAGAGTGACCGTGAAGCGTGTTTCCCGTGTGCAGGTTTCGGTGCCACTGGCTCGGCGGGCAGCAGCGGGTTCGGCAGTGTGGATCCAGCGGGGGGCTCCACGGGCTCCACGGGCTCCACGGGCTCCACGGGCTTCGGGAGTGCGGCAGCCGGCTTCGGCGCCCCTGCGGCCCCTTCGTCTGCCGCCTCCTTCTCCTTCGCGCTCCCTACAGCGGGAAACGAGCTGCCCCCGGGGTTCAGTGCCCCTTCGGGGTTCAGTGCCCCTTCGGGGTTCAGTGCCCCCTCCGGGTTCGGCTCTTCGAGCTTCGGTGGCTCTTCCTCCTCCTCCTCCTCCTCCTCCTCCGCGACGGCGGCCGGCAGCTCCGGGTTCGCGGGGAGCGGCGTGGGCGCGGGCGCGGGCGGGGCCCAGCCGGCCGCGGGACAGCTCTTCTCCCCGCAGAGCGAGCTGACCGCGGAGGAGATGAAGGAGTTTGCAGCCAGGAGGTTCACCCTGGGCAAGATCCCTCTCAGGCCTCCTCCCGCGGAGCTGCTGGCCGTCTAGGACGCTGCCGCCTCGTGCCTGGCCTGGCTGGGGGCTCCGTCCTCATGTGTTCACATCATTTCTTTTTTAGAAATCCAATCTTCTGCTTCAATCCACTACATTAGTACAATTGCACGTGGGACTCTATACACCAGTGTTGTACTAGTGGACAAATGTAAAATTGTATACAATTTAAATAAAACTCTTTTTTAATGCACACATTTTCCTGCCTTGTGTGCCATACATCAATGCCTACATTTCCATCTCTAGACTCCATCCATTTCCTTGGAGGTTGTCAACATTTTGGTAAACATTGATACCCATTACATTTGATGAAAAAATTAGTTCACTGATATTTGTGCCTCTTGCACACAGTTGAAACAGCCTCAAAAACCTCCTCTGAAAAAACTGAACAGTCCTGTGGTCAAATACAAAATGATGACTGGGATTCTAAAACTAGAAATACAGCAAAATATGTGCATAGTAATATATTTTGTTTCATAGTCATTTAGGATAGTTAAACCAATGCACTACAGATATTAAGTCAGTCATGGTCTATAACTTCTCAAGCCCTTATTCCGTAAAATGCTGGCATCTCCAAAGGACTCATCACTAAATGGAAAGGCATGTACCAGTGTTAAAACATTTATCCTTTAGATTAACTCCTTGCTTTAGGAGGCAAAAATATTAGCTTTTCTATTGACATTTGGAATGATATTTGTGTTTTCGAAAGTGAACGGTTTTTAAAGACATTTTCTGCATTTCATGTAATCACGTTAAGAAGCGCATAATTGTTTTGCTTTCTACATTCCCTTCTTGACCATGTGGATGACTGACTGGAGGTCACATGATCATTGAAAGAAGTTGCCCGCCGCTGCCAAGCATAGGCCAAATAATCTAATTAAGGGGACGTCCTTATGATTTTTTTTTCCTGTTCATTTGCGTAGTTCCTCAGTCACAATTCATTAGCTAATATTTCAGATTGGACAGGGCTTGCACTTTAGATTTCAGATTTTAAGATCACTTTATCAGCCATATACGATTTCTTGCATTAGGAATTTGTCTTTCTGCAGACCCCAGGTTGCTCTCCATGAGACACACAGACGGGGAGAGAAGTCTGGGGTCAGATGTTTATCCAGCACCCCTGGAGCAGTTGGGGTGAAGGGCCTTGCTCAGGGGCCCAACGGAGTAGGATTCCTCTGCCGGCCACGGGATACGAACCGGCAACCTTCCAGCCACAGGCACAGATCCTTAGTCACAGGGCCACCACACTGTCCCGTGAGCGTATCATGAGCACTGAAGACTCAACCATGAAATGGCGCCTGTGTCTATTGTGAGGATGAGCATATGGAACTGGTATCTTGGGCACAGGCAGAAGGCCTTAGCGGTGGGTACTGTATATGAAACCAAAATTAGAATTTTAAAACTGGCAGGAGCTCAACAAGTGAGAGTGGTAATGAGCTCCTTCCAGTGTGGCCGAAGAATCCCACTGTGGTACGAGGACCTCGCTGCCGCTCTGTTCCCATCAAGGGTGCACACGACACCTTCCTCCACTAGGACTGCCTTGCTGTGCAGTTCTCTGCACTGACTCTTCTTGTGCAAACTAAGACACTTCAGCTTTTTCTCCAGATCCATGCAAATCGCCCCCTGCTCTCTGATAAAATGTTCATACATAACTGTTTTGGTAAAAAAAAGTAAAATAAAAACGCTATCACACATCTGGTAGCTTAGCTAACTGACTCACACAGGCCTGATGCAGACCTTTAGGGAGAAAGTTGGTGTATATTTACCTTACACACAAAAGGATTAAGGGAGTTTTACTCAATGTAATGTGGCAGAGCTCAAATTTGCACTAGCAGCTTTGAACACTTATTTTATCCCCTGAAACCTCTGTGCTCAGAGTAGCACTATGAGGGCAGAGTGTCTCCTGCCAGGCACTGGGGACCATGAAGTCGGAATGTCATAGTGCTGCCAACACTATGGCCATCAGGAAACCACAGAGCACAGAATCTGTCAATTCTTTTTTAACATCACCTGGGTTAGGGAGCAGTGTCATGGTGGCTAGCACCACTGCCAGGCACAGCCTGGGTCCTGGGTTCGATGTTGGGCTGGGACTCCTGCTGTGTGACCTTTGAGTTTTAGCTGTGGGCTTCTGGGCCTGCAAGACAGGCCACAGACAGATGCCACAGACAGATGACCAACATCTGTCTCATCTGGAGTAACTAAGTGATCTGATGATCTGTTTCTTTAAAAAAAACAGGGTGTGCAAAAGAATGCACATTTGTTTTTCCTGTAGACACGTTAAAACCACACATGGCTGCAAAGGTTGTTACTAATATTGTCTCTGGTTTTCTGTTAGCCAATAGGAGAGTTGCAGGGTGAATGAGCTTTCTGTGCTGAAATGAAAGAGTGTGACACACTATATTGCAGACTGTGACACAGAGACAATGCAGGGTTTGGGCTTCAACAACATGGCTGGGTAACCTGTTCCATACTCCCACAACCCTTTATGTAAAGACATACCTCCTGATATAAGCTGTGGTTGTACTATAATTACTCGTAGTTCGCCTGTTTTGTTATGACTGGTAAAGTTTTAAAAATTAACTTTTAAAAAACGCACAAATATGATTTTTTCCGTTTGTGAAAAAGAAAGGGGCGAAAGTTATGATTCACAGACACGAGTTGCGAGTCGGTTAACTGCAAGTCCCCTAATAAGCACTCATCTGTGTCTCATTATGAACGTCACATGAACTGTCCTGGATCTATTAAATTAAGAGGGGAGGAAAAGTGAAATCGGAACCTGTGGAGTTCACTCGGAGGAGGCTGTGGGGAGCGCTGGGTCAGTGAAAGTCCGGTCCTCTGCGTTGGTTCTGGCTGAAACCCGACATGGAACCTCTCCGCCTGTCCCTCTGCTTGGTCTCTGCGCTGTTGGTTTCAGGAGCAAATGGCAGAAAGAGTAAGTCAACCCACATAATTTTGTTTTCTTTCGAAACATTTTTGTTCTATCATAGAGGAAAAAGAAAATATTGTCTTGTGACAGTTCGAACAGATGAACCTTTAGAGATTCTAAGGTTTCTGTAACAATGCAAAAGTGGCTTCTTTCCCATTTGAAGTGTACCGGGGCACAGTGAGATTCGTCACTATTTTAAACGTAACTTTGAAATGAACGGGACATAGTTTTTGATGGCGCACCTTAAAGCCCAAGTGAAAAAGAGCGGACGGAGGTGAAGGTGTGCTAATCTCCCGGATGCCAGGTCCAGTTCTGGTCTAGTGGGCCTTCTGTATGGAGTTTGTACAGTCTCGATGGTGCGGGTGTGTGGGATTTTCGCTCCTTGTACTCTTGTTTCCTCCTGAACTCCAGGTGAATAGGTCTTTTTAAAAATGCCCTCCGTATGATCGCCCTGTTCTGTATCTGCCGATCCAGCCTGTACTTGACTCTGCGAGCCTGCACTGAGGGGTTGTTGAAAGTGGTAATTGAATGTATCTGCTCCAAACAGTTTCCATCAGTTTGTTGGAGCCGATGTGTACCGGCTACTGCAGTTTTACATCAGACCGGGTGCGTTTGAAGAGCTCCTACCTTAACGCTTATTTCCACGATTTATAATACTAATAATTGCTTACACTCATACAGTATAGCGGTGAGGATGTGTTTAGAACTACACCGAGGTCTGGCTCACTTGCAAAAGTAATTTACCATGAAGTGTTCGACTACGTTTTTTTTAATCCTGTATGCTAAAACTGGCAGAGGTCACGGCTATCCAGACGAAAATGAGCCGCTCCAGGCACACCCTGTAAGTCTGGTTAACACTTTGATACATTTTTTTTAATTTTCTGGGTGTTCAGCGATCTCCGACATCTGATTTTTTTTTTTTGACACGTCGCACGACTCCGTACGCGGACGACGTGCCGAAGATGAGGAAGCGACGGTCGCGAATCTGTCGGCAGGGAACTGAGGAGAGACGCAGCCTCCCTGCCTGCTCCCTGGCCTGACGAGTGTGGTTCCTGTCTCCTTCGCTGGCATGACAAGCCCCCACCACCCCAATAACACAATTATAATTCTAATCCTCTGCCTCTCCGCCTCTCCAGAGGAACAAGCGCTCTCTCTCTCTGTGGAGGGAGGGTGTAGAGCTGGTGTTCTCTCTGTCTCCCCAAGGGGTTCGTGACATGGTGCCCCTCGGTTCTCAGACGGAGTCTGTGCAGTATCCCCAGCTGGAGGGCTGGTCCCCGGACACCAACTCCTGGAACGAAAAACTCTACCCGGGTTTCAAGCAAGCGGACCTCCGGAGAGGAAGAGGTAAAGCTGTCCCTCTGGCGGAGCTGAGCTCCGGTCAGCTGTCAGCTCTAAGTGATTACCTTTAACACCGGCCCCGCTGTTCTCTCTCTGCCGGAGTGAGAGACCCCCACACGTTGTCCCTGCGGCCCTGTTCCCTCTCTGCAGGAGTGAGAGACCCCCACACGTTGTCCCTGTGGCCCCACTGTTCCCTCTCTGCAGGAGTGAGAGACCCCCACACGTTGTCCCTGTGGCCCCACTGTTCCCTCTCTGCAGGAGTGAGAGACCCCCACACGTTGTCCCTGTGGCCCCACTGTTCTCTCTCTGCCGGAGTGAGAGACCCCCACACGTTGTCCCTGTGGCCCCACTGTTCCCTCTCTGCAGGAGTGAGAGACCCCCACACGTTGTCCCTGTGGCTCCACTGTTCCCTCTGCAGGAGTGAGAGACCCCCACACGTTGTCCCTGCGGCCCTGACTGTTCCCTCTGCAGGAGTGAGAGACCCCCACACGTTGTCCCTGTGGCCCCACTGTTCCCTCTGCAGGAGTGAGAGACCCCCACACGTTGTCCCTGTGGCTCCACTGTTCCCTCTGCAGGAGTGAGAGACCCCCACACGTTGTCCCTGCGGCCCTGTTCCCTCTGCAGGAGTGAGAGACCCCCACACGTTGTCCCTGCGGCCCTGTTCCCTCTGCAGGAGTGAGAGATCCCCACACGTTGTCCCTGCGGCCCTGACTGTTCCTTCTGCTCCGCAGGGAGGTCCATCGTTGCCCATTTAACCAGCGACAGCCCAGCACTAGCAGGGTCCGGCATCACGTTCACGACCACCCTCCAGTTCCCGAAGTGCCAGAAGGAGGATGCTAACGGGGACCTGGTGTTCGACAGGCGCTGCAGAGACGGTAAGGACGCAGTGGCTGGGACTGCGGCTGACCTGGCCTGCAGTGCTGGGGCACTGGGGCGTCTGCACCTGATTCGGTGTTGACTTTGTTCTACCGGTCCTTCCTGGAACCTGTTCTGACTTTTACCCTGATCTGCTGGTTTGGCAGCCTGACTCTGGGTTGCAATAACAGACCGGGGAGCCTTGTGGAAAGATGTCAGAAGGTTGTTGGTGCTGATCTTCCAGTGCGTCTCTCATGCATCTGTCGTACACGTGTTCTGCTTAAAGCAACATCCGTCTGCGATGATCCTTCACCCCCCCTTGTATAATGGTTTCCAGTTACTCCCATCAGAACGCAGACACTGACTCCCCAACTCCAAAACCAATAGATCTTAGTTCCCGTTCATACCTGTAGCCATATCCTTACTTGACACTTGATTTTCTATGCAAATATGTCTATATTTTTGTTGTGTTTTTTCCTGTCCATCTGTACACCAGCACTGCTGCTGTAAAACAAACTGCCCCCGCGGGGATAAGTCTCTCTGTCTCTGGTGGAATCAGCTCACGCTCTCCTTGTCTGGTGTGCATGTGTGCTCCCAGCGAACGGCCTGGTTCGTGCTGGTGGCTACGTGTACAACTGGACCTCCTGGATCGACGACTACGGCTTCGGGAACTGCACAGACCTGTCCAGGTGTAACCTGTTTCCCGACGGGAAGCCGTTCCCCCAGCGCTACGACTGGAGGAGGAGGAGTTTCGTCTACGTGTGGCACACCATGGGTGAGGATCCGTGAGCAGGGCCCTGTGCTTCTCCCTGACGCAGGTTCTAGCTGGGTCCGGCTGAGAACTCCGGCCGGATGTTCTTCTCCGTGTTGTCCCTGTGAATAGCAGGATAGACCTCAGCAGCTGGTGCATTAGAGGTTATCTCTGAATTTCCATGCTGTAGATTCTGTCCTTTTAACCACAAGGCATTGCAATGATCTTGTGTCAAGGAAGTAACCAAAAACAATATCTGCCATAACTGTGCTGCTCTAACTTCAGTGTACAATTACAATTACAGCTTCTGAAAGTAAGCAATTAGTAAACAGTCTTATCTTCTGCTGTATGTACAAGTGTATTGACGAGCCCTTCAGAATCATTTCAGAATCTATTGTGGAGACAGTCTGTTTTCAAACAACATCCGTGGACTATACCATACAGGATCGTCACTGGGAAGAGTTTCCCTTGGAACAGCCCTCATTGATTATTAAAAATACAACAACTAATTTGTAAAACTTTAGAGTAGGAGACACCCGTATGTGAGATGTTCTGTACGAATGACATCCCAGCGCTTAACAAACGCTGGACTGTGTAAAAGGATGCCTTTGTATATTACGATGTTATTTCATCAGTAATAATTAACTATTGCGAACCTCTGATCAGTCACTAATCAGGCATGCTAAGCTCTTACTAACTGTCCACAAGCCGTGTTTGCATGGTGGTGGTACCTGCCTCACAGGAGCCTCCTCTGCCTGCTGTTGGTCTTCGCAGGTCAATACTATCAGACCTGCGGGGGCTCAGTGTCCAGCATCACTCTGAACACCACCAACGTCACCCTCGGTGCAGGCATGATGGAGGTGCTGGTGTACCACAAGAGAGAGCGCAGGAAGTACAGTCCAGCCGCCACAGCAGACGGCATCTATTTTGTTACCGGTACGTTGGCCCTGGGGATCAGTGTGGCCATTTATTGGACTTTGTCCTGTATAAGAACGGGAGAGAGGTTGCATACGAGTGAGGTGGCATTTCAGCCCATCTTGTCTCTCTGGTAGTACTGCAGGTAAGTGAAATTAAAATTTTGACCCAGCTTTCTCCCGAAGGAGCCCAGAGTTCGGGACTCAATCCCCTGGCTGGGAAGCCTGGTCTAGGTGCCCTCAACTCTTTGCATTAAGAAGTGCGTCCTGTTCTCCATCCTGAACTAATTTACTTTTTAGTTTCCAGTTGTTAGCATATCCTTCGTCCACGGTTGAATGAGCAGTCCCCTGGGATGACCCTGTGTGTACCCCCTTAGTACTTGAGTCACATCTCTTCTCCAACTCCTTTGTTCTAGACTGAAGAGGCTTGCAGCAGCTTCTTTAAACCTGTCCTATATGTCATGATTCCAGAAGCTGGGATTCATTCCTGTTGCTCTTCTCTGAACTTCTACTAATCAAAATGACCTTCCACTTTTCCATGTGTTAAATCTCGGTGTCCTCCCTATTTTCTTAGGCTTGGACATTGTACTGTGGATGTTTCCGCTCTCGAGTTCTCAAGCTCAGTCATTACATTTCTCGTGCAGTTGCCAGTCCTCCCCTCCTGTGTCATTTGTCCCAGCAGAGATCGCCACACCCAGCTCCCCTCTGGGAGGTGTGCAGACTCCATGTCTCTGGATCACACTGCGCTGTCTAAACCTCTTCCCTTCCGCTGAGTGGAGGGGGCCTCGCTGTGCCCAGGCTGGCAGTGCCCAGATCCGTGTGCAGTGAGGCTGAGAAACAGCTGGACGCAGATGGGGCGGTGCTGCCCCTGTGCTGTGTGCACGCCCAGCTCCCTCTCGCTCTCTGGCCTGCAGCCTCCTGCCCCCAGTCCCTGTGTGCACGAGATCCCACCGAGATAGGGCAAGCCGGCTCATTGCTGCAGCTCTGCTGAGCCTGTTCAGCAGAGCTCAGGACACTGGGGACAGATGCACAACCAGCTGGCCGTGTTAAGTGACGATCTCTTCCAGGACATCAGTGACCTGAACTCAGTCACCTGCAAGCCACCCTGCGAGAGCCCCATCCTGCTAAGGACATAAGAAAGATTGATTTGCCACCTCGTGTCTGACCTCACTGGTCTCTCTGGTAGTTAGCTCATTGATCCAGGGTCTCATTCAGCAAATTCTCGAACAAACACAAAGTATCTGCTTCTACAACAGCTCTTTGGGTAAAGAATCACCTCCAGTTCTCACTTTTAAATGCACTTCCACATAGTTTCTGTTTCGTTTTACTAATTTATGGAAAAAAAAGTTCAGTTTTTTAACCCAGCCCAAGCAAAAAAAAAAAGACATTGGCAGCAAACTGCATTTGGACAAAGTAACACCCGGATATGTTACTGGAAGATCTGTTTTTGCAAAAGAAGTATAGAGAAGGTTGCGCCATTTGGCAAAGATGCCCTAAACTGTATTCGAACAGGATTGCCAAAAAAGTAATTTTCCAAGATATTTAAAACGAATGTGGGTTTTTCCCTCCAAATCTCAATCAAATCCTACTACCTGTGTGATTGTGCTTGTCTCTTGTGTACCAGAGAAAGGGTAGACTGCAATGTCACAATCCGTTTATACTAGCTTTTTCTCATATTGTTAATGACTCTCAAAACATTTCCTGGGATTTTTGTGAAACACTTTATATTGATGAAACAAATGAAGTTGATACCCTGGTGTCTTTCCAGAAATGGCTGAATGAAACCCTCAGATTGTTTAGCCACTAACTGCAAAATGGATTAGATAGCAACTCTACTTCTGTTCTGAAGTGTCTTGTTTTAGCGTTGGCTTCTCCTGATTGGCTAATTGATCCCGAGATCTTTAACTCTTTGATCTCAGGCTTTTCAGGACAAGGACGGACACTCCTGGGCTGTGGCCTTGCTGTCTCAACAGGACCCTCGACTAAACACTTTCCTCCTTGCCCTTTCCCTTGGCCTTTCCCAGATAAGTCATCTAATTTTGCATCTTTTGCAGATAAGATTCCGCTCGTTGTGAACATCTCCCAGGAGGTTGACCGTAACTCTTCTGACAACGTCTTCGTCAAGGGGTCGGACATCGTCTTCACGGTGCAACTGCACGACCCCAGCCACTACCTCAGGAAGAGCGCCGTCAGCTACACCTGGGACTTCAGCGATGGCAACAGGCTCATCACTCACAGCCCTGTTGCCACTCACGCCTACAGCGCGGCGGGGAACGTCACTGTGAAGCTCACCGTGAAAGCTGCCTTCCCCACGCCGTGCCCCCCTCCCACCCCCACGCCCCTGGGGCTGACGTCCACCACCCCCGACCCCACTACGGGTAACGTCTGAGCGAGCCGTGGGTCCCAGCCTGCACCTGCGGCTCCCTCTGCAGCTGAGCCGGTCTCGTTTTGACTTCTGGGGGGGAAGAAAGAAATCTACCGATTCACAATTCTTGCTGAAGTCTTTTTGTTTGTTTGTCTCAAACAGCAGAGGTCCCTACAACAAGTGCACTGACTACTGAGGCTCCAGCAACGACGAGCACAGAGACAACACCTTTTGGTAAGAGAACCAGTACTTGCTCATTGGATGGATCTTGTGATCTATAAAAAAAGATATCTGTCGGTGACTTCACAGCACGATTAACCTGCCTAAACCTGCCTGTGCTTCCACGATGCTGTTCGTTTATCACGTGTACGTACTGTCACTATTTATTATTTACTGTTTTGCAATGCACTGTCTACATTGTGTCTGTTGTATCTGTGCAAGTCCTGAGAGATCGTCTCGAATAAGAATCACATTGTACATGGACATATGGCAAATGAACTCCTCTGTCTGTGATGGTGACTTCTTAACAGTAAATGTTAAAACAAGCTTGTCCTTCTGTAAAAGGGAGGAGAAACCACTGGAAAAATTTCCACTGAAACAGAGCAGGACAAAATGCAGGGTGCTCCACATCGCCCTCTTTTGGAAGAGGATTTATGAGGTACACCTGACACTGTCTTTTTTGTAGTGACCTCCGTCACCCCGACTACAACGACTGTTGCTTCAACAACTACTGCTGAACCTCCTACCAGCCCGGCAGAGTCGTCCAGCACTGCCGCCACCGAGGGGACAGCGACACCCGCCTTCAACAGCACCTCTGCGCAGACTGCGGCCCCCGCCGTGCCCTGGAGCGCCGGGCCTGCCCTGCAGCACGGCTCTCAGTGCCTGCGCTACGTGTACGGCAGCTTCGAAGTGGAACTGGTCATCGTGGGTGAGGAGCCCCCACATGCAGTTCTCACATCACCCCTTTCTGTAGCTGGACCTGCAGGTTTTCTCGCCTCGCCCCCTGTTCATTACAGGGACCCGCACACGAAATCCTCTCCCAGACAGCAGCCGGACACAGGAGCATTTCACTCTGCTTGCTGACATCTGTCCTCCTCAGTGCTGCAGGCGTAGTATTTCTAGCACATGTATCAGGCTGATGGGCCTATGGACAGGTCCTGGCTCAGCTTTAGAAACCCTGCCGTGCTTTATAAACTCTTTTGTTTTTGCATTTTTAGATGGTGTTACAGCAGTTGAGAGCATCCAGTCGCACGTGATTGAGCAGCTGTCCCCTGCGCAGGTGGCCAACATCACCGTGGATTTTGTGGTGAAGTGTATAGGCAGGTGAGAAGACGTCTCTAACTCCATTTGAACCTGCAGTTCCTTTCATCCACTCAGTTTTGTCCAAGATCCTCTCTCTCTAGATGCACGGCCATTTCACACAGTTGTGCTCTTCGTGTCTTCAGCCCTGGTGCTCCCCTGATCTGTGAGCTGCTTCTGCTCTTTGCTCTGTAATGTAACTAACTGTCTTGCTAGTGGGGTGACACCGTGGCGCAGTGGTGAGCATTGCTGTGGCTCTCAGTGCTGGGGCTCTGAGCGCAGTTCCAAACCTGTGGTTGTATGTTCTCCCCATGTTTGCATGGGTTTCCCCTGGGTGCTGCAGTCCCCCCTCCCAGTCCAGAGACATGCTGGTAGGTTATTTGCCTTCTGGTGTGGTGTGTGTGTGTGTGTTATGGACTGGCGTCCCATCCAGGGTGTTTCCCACCTTGCGCCTGTTGCTTGCTGGGATAGGCTCCATGACATGGTTTGAAAATGGATGAATGTCTCGCCAGTATCTTTTACGAGTTGTTCCCTCTATAGAGATTTGAAACTTGCATCTACTCATCTAAACTAGTTTTAATCCACTCGTGTGCTGTGCCTTGAGTCTCAGCCTTCCTATTATTCCAGTTGTTCAAAACTTGTATGAAAACTTTAGAAGTTTAAATACTCCAAGGGAGCGCAGACTGGATGCCTGATCTGCTGGTTAAAGAGCTCAGCTTTCTTCGACAGTATTCCCACAATCGCCTGCACGCTGATCTCCGATGCGACGTGTAGGATGTTGAAGGGCGTCGCCTGTGAGGACATAGCTCCCTCCGAGAGCTGCCAGCTGACCCTCCAGCGCACCTTCAGCCTGGCCGGGACCTACTGCGTGAACGTCACCCTCGCCCATCCCGCCAGCATCGCTCAGGCCAGCACACACGTGACTGTTGGGAAAGGTGCGTTTCGGCTGCCCGTTTGTTTCTGATCCCCCGGTACACCAGTCACACGAGGGCAGGGCCGCTGGTGTGGGGACAGCTGTCCTGTGATCTGTGCACAGGCTGTGTGTCAGGCTGTGCCTTTAGGTTGTATCCTGGACAGCTTATTAAAAGACTTCTTTTAATGGGGATTAAAGCCCTCCACTAAACCCAAGTAGCCCATAAAATTAGATTCTATCTCAGATTATGTAGCTTTTAAACCTCTGAGAGTACAAGACCCCTCCCCCTCCCACCAGATGGCTTGTTAGTTCACTGCAGGTTCAACCTTTACAAATGCTGCTGCCTGTCTCTGTCCAGGGTCATGCTCAACGCCCTGACGTTATCCCCACTACATAATCTTCTAGCACAAGGTAAAGAGGCCCAGAGCTGCTCCATAATGCCCCCTATCTGTACAGGTTAAACTCAAACTGAAATTAAGAATTGCACTTCATTTCCCTTCTGCAGAAACCTTTCATTTACTGTACCACGCTTTTTAGATCTGTCTCTCTTTGACAGTCTGCACATCACTGTGTATTGCTCCAGTTTCAGAGTCCAGCTCTGCACAAGCCGCGGAGACGGTGCTGATTGCTGGTACTGTCCTTGTGGTTCTGTTTAGTGCTGTGGCCTTTGTACTCTACAGGTGAGTAACTGCCCCGTTCACACTCCCCTTTCATTTGCTGCACATGTGTGATGGGGTCATGCAAAGGGGAGTGTTGTAACTCAAATCCCCATTTCTCCCACCTTCCAGGCATTCCAGGGAGTATAAACTTGTGAGCAAGCCTGGCCAGAGCAGGGCAGAGGGAATCGTGGTCTCCTTTCGCCAGGTGAACAGCGCTTTGCTTCCAGGCAACGAGGAAAGGAACCCCCTGTTACAGGCCAAGCCGAACCCCTAATGCTGGAGAAACCTGGAGTCTGTTCTTCTGATTGCAGCCTATTGTATCACACTGGCTTCCTGAGACATTTATTTGAACCATTTAAGTTGTAAAAGTCTTTACAATTTGGAACTACATGTGTAGTTTCTTGTTGTTGAAAGTTGTGTCCACCCATAGTATTATTTTTCTCACCACAGTTGACTTGTCAGGTTTAGTTTGCCTATTTATTCAGACTTTTAGACTTTTAGTTGTTGAAAAGATCTGTCTGGGGATAACAGGACCCTTTATTCACCTCTTCAAAAGAAATCAGCATCTCTGCCCCAGTGGACGCTTCTTAAATATAACTTAGAAATCTGCTTTTATTGGAAAGGATTTTTGTTGATTGTTTCATCTTCTGTAGCTGCTTTGTTTTCTTGGGTTACTTTCATTTTATTGCAGAATGTGCTTTTTATGTATTTAAAGCTCTTTCAGACAATTGATTTCTAAAGGTGCTGTATAAAACTGTATTCTAGTAGGCACATGTAATCCACAGGCAGTGCCCTTGGAAATTTCAAAGCATATTTGTGGTGGAAGCATCAGATCTACTGATGCAAAACATGTGAGACTTGATGATGAAATCTAGATGAATCACTACCAAGCAGACATTCTTGACTGATCTAGTGATCTGGTGACAATATTACTATTGCACTGATCATCAAACAAGAGCATCTAATTATGTGTTAAAAGCTGTTCACCGAACAAACACTGGCACAAAGACTGACTTGGGTTGATAACAGAGACACTGTGTTGGCCCTCAGTAAATTATGCTTTTCATCTGCATCTGTTGTTTTTATTATTGTCAAAGACACGTGAACTCGGTATCACTGTGAGTCCACGCTGCATATAATACACAGAGAGCCAAACATCTATACGCCTCTGCAGTTTCATGGAGCCTTGATGTAAATGTGTTCAGTTGTGTCTGCAGTGCAGGCAGAGCCATGAGCCTGATCTGGGCACAACCCTGGACACTGAGACTGACATAATCACTGTAAAATGATCATTAGTGATGAGTATCGCTGTTTGTGAGCACCGTGTCTGGGTGCCACATCTCGCCTGTCTGACTGTGACCCGTCCTGCTCCTTGTGTGTGGTGCCCCGTTCTCCTCTCTGCAGTCAGACTGTACCTTCCTGTGCTTGGATTGCTGATGCTTTTGTCTCTGTGCTATTCGTGTTCCGTACATTAACATTCAACTCCTGATTTGCTCACTGCTACAGCCCTACAGATGCCTGCTGGCACCATTATATAGAAACAAAATACTACGATGAGTGTTATCTGTCACATCAGTATTTTTCATCTTACTTTTATTTGTATTGGTTGCTGGTGCAAACATAAAATGGTTAGATAAAGTACGTTACAATATAGTGCATCCCAATGGAATATATATAAAATATATATAGGGCATGAAAAGAAACATATCATGCTTTGCACATATGTTCTCAGAAAAATAAATGCAGATTTTGCAGATCTAATTAAATGTTTTTATTTTTGTTAATTGGGCGATCTTGACTGACTGTGATACACTTGATAGACTTTAAATGTTGCATAACTTACTAAATAAAACTCGGTGAAAGATCTTCAGTCACCAACAGCTGGTTTAGCGCTCTCAAGGTTGGGAGGACTTGAGTTGGCCAGGGCCTCCTCAGCTTTCTGTTTGATGAGAGACATACTGCTCCACCAATCAGGGTTCAATCTGTCCATGAGAGACACACTGCTCCACCTATTAGGCTTTACTCTTCTGTCAGCGAGCGACACATCCCTCAGCCAATCAGTGCTCACTCTGAATGTGAGAGACACACTGCTTCTCCAATCAAGTACTCACTTCGCTGTCAGTGAGGGACACACTGCTCCACCAATCAAGGTTCACTCTGCTGTCAACGAGCGACACACTCTTCAGCCAATCAGTGCTCACTCTGACTGTGAGACACACACTGCTCCACCAATCAGGGTTCACTCTGCTGTCAGTAAGAGACACACTACTCCACCATTCAAAACATCATAAAACGTTAAATCTCCGGGTCCCATTTTGTTGACATTGCTTCCCTGACATCAGAAAAGCTTTTGTAGGAAAACATTAAGTTTGAGAAGGAGTTAGACTAGTCCAATAAGGAAGCCAGCTGGGAGATATATTTGGTTACACCACAAAGCTATATGATGTTTTTTTTTACAATGCAATCATTTTTAGATAGTAAGTTTACTGGGAAAAAAAGCAACAGTCAGATCGCAGGAGCTTCTGGTAGCACTGGGACAGGAGATGTCCCAGGAGAACCCTCTGGACAAGATTCTTCAAGTCAGTGCCCCTGTGCATAGTTCAGTAGTGGATCATGTGGGTCTGTTATTCTGCAGAAACTCTTTGGGATGTAAAGCTTCGTGTGATCACATTCAAGCTGGAAGATATCAGACATACACCTGTGAAGACATAAAGATAAGATAAGATCACTTTATTAGCCAAATACAATTTCTTGTATTAGGAATAAGTCTTTTCGCATACCCCAGCTTGTTCTCCATGAGACACAGACACACAGACAGGGAGAGAAGCTGGGGGTCAGAGCGCAGGGTCTGCCATTGTACAGCGCCCCTGGAGCAGCTGGGGTGAAGGGCCTTGCTCAGGGGCCCAATGGAGTAGGATTCCTCTGCCGGGCGCAAGATACGGCAACCTTCCAGCTCTGCATGGGTGCCATAGTGAAGAGTTAGCACAAACACAAAAGCAGTTTTTTCAGTTCTTAAACTTGTTGGTGGGGGAGTCGCCTTTTAATTATCTCACTTCATCAGTAAACGGAAATACCAAACTTGTTAATAGAAATAAAATTGCTCAAAAGCTCCCGACGCTCGGCTGGAAGGGACACAAGCAGGCGTGCGATCCTACGGGAAGATGACTCCTGCTGTAACACAGCGATGAATGAGACATCTTGTCCGAGAGATGCCCGATGATGAAAAAGCAGCCATATTGCTACAGCTCAGTGCACGTCCAAGGCAGAATGCGAAGGTGTTCGAAATCGATTGATTTTTTTATTGATAACGAAAGTTTATAGGCTTATTTGGCGGGGTCAAGTTTAAAGTTGAATAAAGGGTGCGCTGGCCCTTTAAGGCTCTCGGGTTACGTAGATCCCGGGGGCGGAGCCACGGCAGGAAGTGACGCTAATAGTAGAGGACTCGCAGGAAGGAAAAGAAAACAGTCCGAAACAACAATGAATCGTGTTGCTCTCAGCACCTGGACGAAAAGACTGCTGCCTATCTTATCTCAAACCAGCATTCACACGCAGGCTGGGCGGGGGCTGCAGACAGGCCTGAACGCGGTAGCGGCTGTCCAGCAGGTGTGGAGCGGGTTTTACCGCGGTGCTGAAGGTGGGCTCCCCCTGAAGACGTGCGCGGATCTGCCGAGACGTCTCAGCCACACTGGCGGGACGGAGCTCAGCCATGCGGAGGAGAGAGCAGGTTTTGAAGTAAAGAAGCGGACTGGTAAGTTTCTAGCTGCGTTCACATTATCCTCCTTCTGGAATAAAGCAGTAGCGCAGAAGGACTCTTTCTTTCACGTTTCACCTGACACCTGAAGAAGGCTCCACAGCCGAGACGTCGAGTTCCTGATTGTTCTCTTCAGCAGGGAATAAACCTTTACTCGTTCCAAGCTTTACGTTTGCTCGTTCTTCTAAGTTTCCTGGTCATGATGCTGTGTTGACTGTGCTAAGCTGCTGTTGTCCTGCAATTTTCCCTCACGGGATCGGTAAAGTATCTATCACCTGTCCTGGTTCCCTCTCCCACAGGTCTCTGTCCCGATTTCAGTATCGACTTTCTGGTGGCCCTGCTGCGGCAGGAGAACGCCGGGGACATCTGTGTGATCAGGGTGCCGGAGGAGATGAAGTACACCGACTATTTTGTCGTAGTAAGCGGATCCTCCACAAGACACCTGCGAGCTATGGCTTTGTATGCGATCAAAGTGGTAAGATTTATTTTAAAGTCAGTTTACATTTGTAAAAAAGAGGGGGCCAAAAATGAACTGCCCAGTAGTTTGAAAATGGTGCCGCAGGTGTGTTACTCCTGGTGTGTAAGTCCTGAGCACCAGTCTTGTAGATCCTATTCAGTTCATGCAGAAAGTGGTGCTCCTTCCTCTGGACCGGGGACAGTATCCTGTAGGGGGTGAAAGTGAGGTCCTGACTGCTCAGATTCAATTCCCGAATAGAAATGTTTCAGCTGAGTAATTAATCCACCTGCCTGGCCACTTTTTTTCAGACTTGTCCCGATCCTCTGTGTGGGGCTGCGCTTCAGTGGGTGGGTGGGATGAAGTAGGTTAGATGTGTGAAGCATAAGGATGTGCTGTTGGCAATTAGCTCTTGGACACGAGGCCCTGATAGGTGCCTGTTTTATTTTCTGTGACGTATGAACAGGGCTGCTTGTTCTTTGGCAGTACAAACACGTGAAGCGTAATGACGACCCCCACATTCAGATTGAAGGCAAGGATGCAGATGACTGGATGTGCATAGATTTTGGTAAATAAACTTTTTTTTTTCCTCTTAATATTGCTGTTCTTGTGTTGACCCTTAAGAATGTGGCTGGTTCTTTCAGTCTGATTTAAAATCTGGGGCAGAACAGTGTGTATTCAGAGTTCTGAGGCTCGGACAGGTGCTGGCATTTCTGTTCTCCTCTGCCGACCCAGTCGGTGCAGTAGAATAGTGAAGCACATCTCTGGGCCCCTCACTCCCGTTGAGGACGCAGGGAGCAGGGTGGAATCCTGATGCCTCACATGAACATTCCCAGCATGAAGTCAATAAGAGGGATTATCCCACTTTCCGGTTGTGATCAAACGAAAACATCTTTTTTTATTTTTCTTACATAATTAATCTATGAAACATCACACAGGACAGCCAAACACAAACTCCCCAAGGAAACACCCAGCAGTGGCTGAAATTGCAGCGTTTAGAGCTCGTTTCTCGTCTATCATTCTTCTCTTTCCTTGCCTAGGACACATCGTGGTTCACTTCATGCTGCCCGAGACGAGGGAGCTTTACGAGCTGGAGAAGCTGTGGACACTGAGGTCATACGACGAGCAGTTAGGGGCGATCCCCCCAGAGACCCTGCCGGAGGATTTCACCTATGGAGCGGCATTCAGCGATGAACCCTTGCAGTGACAGGAATGGGCTGAGCCCATGAGCTGCTGAGAAGGGGCACCGTGTGCAGTAGCCCCAACCCCAAGACAGGAGCCAGCATTTCTTCACTGGTGCTTGGCTGCGTCACGATGGAGACTGCGCTCTGTGCCGTGTTTGGATTTACCAAAGATCTGTTTAAAAGCAACACTGTACTACTAAATGGGAGATTTGCAGAATCATGGCAAAAATATTCTGTGTTTGAATAACATTGTAAAGTAGCCTCATATGTCATTTATATTTGGTGGTAATGTGCACATTGCTATTAAAGTGGACACCTCTTTCAAGTCCTGGAGATAAGTACTGGGGTGTTTTATGGCATTGTGGCACTAGTGTTCCCATCTTACCATAAAATGTTTGATCAGTAGGTATGAGACAATATTAGCTCAGGCTTATGAAAAGACAATGAATAGGCGGGAAATTTTATATGCATGTGTAAAACCCCTTTTTGCATATTTGTAGACCTGAAACGCAAACTGAATCCTGTTGGTATTCAAACATCCAAATCACAAGACTTTATTCCAGAATACATTTTATTATGCAATGGAGCCCATAGGCTGATCTATTTCATAAAGTCTGTGCATTTGGTTTTCACTTGGTATTTAAAAATTTACAGTATTTAAATAAAGGTGAAATAAATTCTGAATTAAAGCATCTTGCTTTCAGGTTAGGACACAAAATGAATTCACTTTGGAAAAGGTGTGTAGACTTACTCCCACACCGCACACTGTACTCTGATGCAGGGAGTGTGCTCCAGTTTGGAATGGCGTTTGTCACAGTTCTACTTGTTTAATTATAAAGCACCTTGAGATGATGTACGATGAAAGGGCATGGATAAAATAAGCATTCTTCATTATTTCAGGGTAGTTTTTATGGTAGCTATTAAATCAATATTGAACATCCTTTGTAGAGATGTCAAGGACGAAAGGAGCTCGGTCTAGTATTTCCTGAATCATTTCAGCAAAAGATTTAAAACTGTTTCTGAAAATGTTTTTCTACTTGTAACACTCCAGTCAAATCTAAAGGTCATCATAACCCTGCGTAATGTGTGAATCTTAAAATGCATATCCCTGGTTAGGTAAAGAACTAGTGAAGGAAAGATCGTTCAAAAGACACTACCGATTGTCAGGTGTCCGAGTCTCATCCATAGTCCTAAAGAACAAAAAAAAAAAAGCACAGCCCATCCATCACAGGAGCTAATTTCTTTATTTTATTCAGAGGCATTTGACAGGTGGAGCTGCATAGGGGCACAGTACAGATGAAATATGATCCATGCTTTTCTGATAAACACCCATCTTACAGTATTACTTTCAAACTAATTCCAAATATTCCAATTAAGTCTCATTTGAAGAAAAGAATCCACACTATAAAGCCTAGAAATAGCTAGAACAGGTTTAAATCAAAGTACTCAGTAGATATAAATGCAGCACCTGTATTCCAAAAACAAAAATTGAAATTTTATATTGAGAAACAAAAAGGTAGGCATTTGACTTAGCCATTAACAGAAATCTAAATTAAACATCTATTGACTTTTCTTCCCCCAAATTCAATAAGAAAGTCTAAAACTACATGAGAAAGCCACTCTGCCAGATCAAAAAATGTTTTTGACTAAACTAAAGCTGCAGCATACGTTGAGGTTTTAAATCAACTGATAAAGAATAAATGCAAGCAAAACAAAAACTTCAGACCATTTTTTTTTTCCAAAAAGTAAAATCTTTACAAAATGATCTTTGGGAAATTACTCTATCCTAACGCAGAAATGCCTCTATTTTAATATATGACTAAGAGGTAGATCAAAAACGGTGAGAAAAAATAGCTATGCAAAGTTGTGCCCCTTAAATCAGTGCAGCATGATGCTTCTGACCTCATGCACAAAAACATCACAAAGGTTTTTAGGAGGTATTAGCATGGCTCTTGTAAGGCCACACAGCAGTCTTTATGCACCCCGTGCACGGCCACAATTTGAGAGTTGAGGTAGGACGAGAAATGTTCTACTGTCGAAGCGTGAATGCGTAATAGCTTTTACCACAAAACGCGTTTTGCATTTACATTACCGATTGAAACAAAAACCAGTATGGAGCCTTTTGCCTAAGTCCTTGCGTTTCGATTCCAAGAAAGAGAAGTTCCAGACCCTCCCGTTTGCACCCGTGCATAAACCCTGCTGTCCCTGCAGTAGCCAGCGCAGAAGGTACTGCTTACAGTGGCCCTTTACAGCGGTTGGATATGTAAACGTATCCTTTAGCATCGACATCGTTAGTGTGATCTTTCTTCCCCATTTAGCAAACAACAAAAAGAAAAGCAAATGAAACGCGCGTGATGCGAGGCTGCTCCTAACCCGGTCTGCGCCGCGCCTGCTGACAGACCGCGACGTCTCTCCGAGCAGCCGAGCTGAAGGCCGCGGGCGTCCTGGCACGGGTTTCCCCAGAATGAACTCGTTCGGCCACGAGGAGGCGGCGACGGTCCAAGGCACCGAGGGCGCAACACCGTGAACGGAGACAAACGAGCCCCCCTCCAGCCTCTTCTCATCACCTCCCTGCCCCCCCCCTCCCTCCCCACCCCCCCGAAACAAAATAATGTACCATCAATTGAATTTCTGAATCCCAAACATCCCAAGAAATAAAGGGCATTGCTGATTTCAGTAATGTTGGCATTATTCGGCATCTTGCAAAAATCGTTGCTCTATGTCTGTTATTCCTTACGGTGGCGCTGAAGACCTCAGGAAAACTGAGGCAATTTTTTTAATTTAATACTCCCATCAGCTAACAGCAAGGAGCACCACAGCTCTGTCTTTTTCGTTCTGCCAATGCATCTTTTATATGTACATATATAACTTTTATATACACTATATATATATGTACATATATCTGTAAAATGGAGCTGAAGGACACCCTGATGGTAGCTGATCAAATTTTAATTTTTCTTAAAAAAATAAAATGCTCAAGAACTATCAGCTTTTATAAAGTATACAAAATACCAGAAAGCAAAAAAGGAAAAAAATTATATATATAATTTTTGCTGAGGTACTAAATGCCTGAGGTAGTTCAGTAAAATGCATATTAAACTATTTCCTAGCCAACACCATTCAACACTTCCCTTAGGTTATTCTGGCAGTGTTTTTTTCTTCTTTTTCTCATAAAATGCATCCGAATTTCTAAAATGCCTCGATCAGCACTGGGACGACATGCCTTCCTGCTCCCCGGGCCCCCCCCTTCGAAACCACGAGTCTGCCCCGCCCCTCCCGCACACCAGATGGAACCAGGAGAGCCCTGCCTCTCGCTTCCCAGAGAGGCCGGGGGAGAAAGCCTCGTCGAACTGGAATTTGACATCATAAATCGGGATTTAGGGAAAAACAAAACCTGCTGATGTGAAGTGGCGAGCACAGAACCAAAGGAGGGAAAGGGTCTTTTTGTCTCCGGTCATTTAAGCTGGCTCTCTCAAAGTTTCCCGAAGCCCAAAGAAGACATTCCCACGAAGACGTGCTGGCACTGTCGCCGGCAGGACCTCCCCACGCTTCCCGTCGCCAGCAGTCCCCCTTCCTCTTTGGTCTGGCGTCTTGGCGAAGGGCCCGGGGGGGGCGCCCCTGCGCCTCCTACTTCCGCCTCAGCTGGGGGGGGGCGCCGCTGGGTGCGGCCTTTTGCTGCTGTTGTCGTTTTACCTGGGACAGAATTTCCTGAATTTTGCGCTGCGCAACCTGTCGGAACCAAGAGCAAATAAAGGATCAACACAGTCCGTTTCACTGGCAATGAAAGCCAGCGTTCCCGGCGATATCCTCTGGCCCACGTCTCGGTAGTGCAGCTAAAGTCAGGACTTGCAGGAGCAGGGAGCCACCCCGAGACCGGCAGTCTCCGTCTGAAGAGCATCATCAAGATCAGGCCTGAAAAGCTCTCGGGGTGCAGCTATAGTGCCCTGGCACGTGCAAAAGAAGGTACCGTTTCTCTAGAAAGAGGGAGCGAAAATAATACCTGGCTTGAATAGAAATGGCCAGTTATCTTCACTATTACTTGGTCGTTTTCATCGGGGGTCTGGTCTCGAGGAACTACCACCTCCGCGCTGGTGAGGTTCTGCAGCTCGTTCACCTGCGAGGCGGGAGAGGTTCTCTTAGCAAAGCAGAAATGCTTCAGTGCTGTTGCAGCCGCGAGTGCCGTACAGCTCTTCCTCAGCACCCCGCAACCCTCGGGAGTTTCCCCAAAAACCAGACAGGCGTGGTCTTCGTAAACTAAACATTTCAGCTCTGGCCCGGCCTAAATACACCTCTGCTCTTTCAAAAGGAACTAAAAGCATCGGTCTTGCAGACCTAGGTACACCAACCTGATTCATATTGCCTGGTAAAGACCTGGGTTTCACCAGGGCTGAACACCTACCGTTTTACCCCCCTTTCCAATGACCCGGCCTGCAGCGTACGATGGCACTTTAATATGGGTTTCCAGCTTCACTTCCTCCTTCGGTCCAAAAAAGTTCTCTTCTTTTAGCTTCCCAAATATTCTTCCTTGAGCCTGGGAAGGAACAGTGTTGGAACAACACACTTATAAGTCCATGAGTCACCGCTGTACTCTTGTGAGAGTAGTATTTGTTGGTTTTCTCCCTGGAAAAGCAACATCATTTAACTGTCTAACGCTGTGTTATTGGTGTTAGTAGTGGGATCATAAGCATCAGTATTACATCATTGACCTGATCTACAAAAAAATCTCTTGAAATGTCATTACACAACTTCAGCATTGAATAGAGACTTTCCGTGCATGATTATAGGCAGCACCCACCTTGAACTGGGCCTCTGGTGGGCCTGTGATGATCACCATCCGCTGCTTGGCATCAGGCCCTTCTGCTGGGGTGATCTGACACACAGAACAGCTGTAAGGGTAACGGGTTCTCCACTTCACATTTACAACCCGAAAAACATCTCCTACAGAACCTCATCACTGCTACCTTTCACGATAATCTGTACCACTATCCCTTCTGTTAAGGGAAAACACCCATCTTAATAAAGAAGGCAGCATCTTCCAAGTGCACTTTATGACCTGTCCCCAAACAGTTCCAAGTGCAGTACTGATGCTATTTCAATAGAGAATAATTCACCATGATATTGGAAAGAGTTCTAAACAAATGAGCCTGACAAAGCCTTCAAGCATGGGGAAGCCGTTTTGGTCTGTTCTCTTAGAAGAATTGTCTGTAAAATCTGTTGGTTCAGACTGGTCAACCGCAGCTTCGATCACCACGTCTGACTCTCTATTAATTTAATTGACGAAGGGACTCTGTTCCTCGTCATGACAAAAGATGCATTTGATTCCTGAATGTGCAGGCTCAGAATCCATTTCCAAACTATCACTGTGATTTTAAACTGTAATGGCAGAAAAAGCACAGCACGTGGAGGATGTGTTCAATAAAACACTTCATAACTTAAGGAGGTACGAAACATCCAGAGGTGAATGTGTATGTATAGGACATTTCCTAGACTGCACACATCTAATCTGCTCGGATGATTTACCATAATCTCTTGCTTTTAAAAGTGCAGTTTTGTTTGCCATGATCATGACCTGAAGTAGCACATAGATGTATTTAACAAGCAGACCCTGCCTGCCTTCTGCCGCTCATGACTACACAAGGTCTCCTTATGGAACAGGAGAAGTGCAACTCGGGAGAAGTTACGGGTTAAACCACTGGGGGAAGAAGCACATCTAACAGGGCAGACATCTGCAGGCTGGCTCAGAGGAAAGACCAAGCTTCGCAGGGCGAGACATGCCCCAGCTGCAGGGGTAGAGCACGTCATACCTTGATCGACGCTCCTGCGAAGCGGGACAGCTGCTTGATGTGCTGCCCCTGTTTACCAATAATGGCTCCAACTGCCAGCGCAGGTATGAACAAATGTACCGTCTCTGACTCCGGCTGCTGCTGAGAGAGAGAGAAAGAAGGTGGTGGTGGTGAAGGGGAGTCCCCATTACCTGTAAAGCGCTTTGAGTGGAGTGTCCAGAAAAGCGCTATATAAGTGTAAGCAATTATTATTATTATTATTATTATTAAAGAGAAAGAGATAAAAGAGCTGGAACACCAGACACCACCAACACCTTGAATCCTGGGGCTGGAAGGTTGCCTGTTCTTATCCTGCGGCCAGCAGAGGAACCCTACTCCGTTGGGCCCCCGAGCAAGGCCCTTAACCCCAACTGCTCCAGGGACACCGTATAGACGGCTGCCCCTGCGCTCTGACCCCCAGCTTCTCTCCCCGTCTGTCTCTCTCACGGAGAGCAAGCTGGGGTCTGCGAAAAGAGAAATTCCTAAGGCAAGAAATTGTACATGGCCAATAAAGTGATCTTAATCTGTGGAAATGGAAAGGCACGTTAATATCAAGACTGACAGAATCCAGAATCCTTTGCAAAGTTCAAAGTTTGGGGGGGGGTTGTAAAACACAGGAATTTCCTAAATCTTTTCCGAGGCCGTTTTTGTCTTCTCTACTTACACGCCCGTCAGAATGACAGACGAAACAAAAATCCGCATTAATATAGTAATTATTTTCCGAGCCGTGCGGCCGCCTGTCGGAAGAGTCGAAGCCCGAAGGGGCCGCGTGGCCGAGGGGAAGGGAGGAGAAGGGGATTTTCCCACTCCGAGAGCGCGGAGCCGGGACCCTCGGGGCTTCACGCCCTCGGTCAGCGCCGGGGCTCACAGCCCTCCACCCCAGAGCCGAGGTGCCACGCGCGGGCTCGTCTAGCTCAGGGGGCCGCCAGTCCCGGCCCAGCGGGCCGTGTGGGAGTGCAGAGGCGCCCCGCCGTGTGCCGCCCTCCCTGCCATGCAGAGCTGTGGCACCGGCGCGGCGTCTAGCATCAAGGCCCGCCGATCAAATTACACACACGACGTGCCAGCGCCCCCCCTCCCCCACCAGCCAAGCCCCATCGTTAAATATTTCTGTACCCCACATCTAAGTGAGTGGACTGGTGCCATCTGCTCCCACGCCAAGAAAACAAAAAGCAGCGTCATTAATTGGAAAAAGAAAACCGCAAGAAGAATACACATTACATAACACATCTTCCACTTTTAAAGTTGCATAACTCCACTTGTGTGGCTGTTTGGAGATGGTAGACAGCCAGCTTTTGTCTGCCAATGAGCCCAATTGCATAAGATTATGTAAAGGCCAGGTTCTTGGCTCCCTTCCCGAAGCAAACCAGAGACCAGGCAGTCTCGAGCGAAGGAGAAGCAGGCACCACACCTTCTCGCAGAGCAGGGGGAGAGAAGGCACCCAACACAAGCAGCCACAGCGAGAACGGGCAGCGCCTGAGCTGATAAAGGCACACAAAGGACAATTTCTCTCCACCCCCCTCCCCCAGTCCCTTTCTCGCCCACTGCACAGGACGTTTCCGACTCGGGCCGGGGCGCCCTGCTGGCGAGGAGGAGCCGCGGCTGGCGGTGGACTCCCCCCCCCCCCCCCCGAGGGTCCGAGTCTCGGAGACCCCGCGTGTTCCATCTCGAGCCTCTCTTTCAGCCAAAGCTGCCGGGTCATCGCGCCCACGAGCTCCTCTGCGGGATGATGTCGGAAGCGGCCCCACGCTGCAGCTGGATTAAGAGCGCAGGCCAGGCGCCTGCCTTCTCGCTGGCCTGCGGGCCGGCGTTGCCAACCACACCTTGACAGAAGTTTATAGCTTCAAATTAAAGAAGCGATGCAGGGAACTTTGAAGATTAAGTGTCCAATTCCTTAATTGGAAAATCAAATAAAAAAAACGTACACTTTAATAGTATTTAGCCCTTTTTAACTCGTGCATTACAATACTGAAGCGCTGGTGACTGTTCCTATACCGATGCAGAAATCCAAATCGCCAGTAATGTGAAAACGGCACCTTGTTCTGTGGACAAGCTAGGCACACCAGGTCAAGACCAACAGAGGTGCAATTTTTTAAAAAGCTTTCCAAGATGCATCTCTAACAGACGGATGTAGATGTTTAGGTCACCGTGAATCTGAAATCCCCAATTTAAAAGTGATCTTCCAGTAAATATCTGATGTTTTTCCCACCAGCGTAACAAAGTAAACGATACCTTGCCCAATCCAGTTAAGGCTGTGCAAGAATCTCTACTTGATAACACTGTCCCTTTACATCTTCTGGCCCTAAAGATAACGAGCTTCTCTTTAGGACAAGCTGCAGTAGGTGTAGTTTAAGAGACGAGCCCTTTCCTGCTGTACCAGCTCTCACCCTTCAGTCATTCAGACTACAGAAGCCGTGCACAGCAGCCCCAGGGAGCAACTCACTTACAGAGAACTGCTGGCCTCCTGCTCCAACCACTGATGCCCAAAAGGGGGCATCACTCACAGATGGGAAGCTCTACAGCACACAGGAGAGAAGTGAACGACAGTTTTATAAGGGCCCAAAGCTAAAGCACAAGGCAACGGAACCGACACCACAGGTTAAACGGAAATCAGAACTACACAAACAGAGGTGAACCGCGATTGTGGGTCAGTTATGCATGAACTTCAGTTCACACAGCTCAGTTATAAAGAATCCTTCAAGTACGCTGCCTTTGTGACCAACCCCTTGCTCACGTGCCCACTCGAATCACGCAATTGAAAATAACCCAGACTCACGAACATGCAGTCTGTAATTCACTTAAAATGGACTATTTTACAATACTGATGAACACATTCCACAACCAAGCACTATAGATTTAAGAAGGGATCCATTTCAGCCCCCACTGAAGTACAGCCCCACTTCGGTGACACAGCAGCCATTTTGCTCCTGAAAACGTCTTCACTAATTGGGAAAAAAAAGGGGATCTTTTAGGATGCCAGGCTGCTCAAACCCGGAGAGGAGTTTAGAAAGGACACAAGGGGTAACACTCCAACAGTTACTCTGCCATTATCGGTAAATCAAGAGCTCAGCTTAGTGCATCATCCAAAGGATAGGACCTGCAAAAGCACAAGTCACCATACCGCATTGTTTGGAAAATCTGGTCCACAGACAAGAGCGCCACCTACTGGTCCTCCAAAACCACTTGCAGTAGCAACCTGGTTTTCCTGGAGATCTCCCATTCCAGGACTGACCAGGCCCAGCCTTGCTAAGCACCCGAGATCTGACCACATCAGGCTACAAGCTGGTAACACAGCTCACATACAAGGAAAGCCATTAAAAATGCAACAAATGCCCAGACCAATCTTTCTGCATTTTAATGCCTCTGTATTTTCATGATTTAAACCAAAGAAATTGAAATCCAACAACCTTTAGGCAGACATGTAAAGCATGCCCATGGTCTAGAAGTGACCCAACTGTTCTATAATGTTCATGTCCACACAGGAAACCAGAATCTCATACCATGCATGCACTCCAAATTCACAGCAAAATGAGAAATATGCATGACAAATCTCCTCAATATCAAGTTGCTCTTGATGCGATATTGATGGGAATGCATGTACATTTATCCGCTTTCTGCCCTTAAACACAAAAATCCAACTAGTTTATAGAATATATTTTATAGAAACAAACGTGGCTTATTTATAGAATTCCAAATATTCAGTAACAATTACACCTTCTCCCTGGGTTACACAAGACTCAGCTTGATGCAGAATCCTCGCTCCGGTCCTGGAGTAAGACTTTGCAGGTCAGCAGAGTGTGCGAGATGCAGAAAGCAGGGTTGTGTGGTGAGATCTCCTGCAGATGAATAACGGAGACAACAACGCGTCTCCCCTGGGGCTCCATTTCACAGTTTCACACTGTTTCTGCTGTGGCGCAGGCAAGGGAACGACTGCATGTTACCTTGCACCTCTTCACTGAAAATCACAAGGAACCTGTATTTCAATCTCGTCATGGAAGCGCCCAAGTACAGTGCAGGGTAGCAATTTCAAAGAATTGTCTAATTAACTGCACTGCCTATTTTAAGTGTATGTGAATCTGATATTTATTGTAATTAGAGTTTTAAAACTTTCATTCATCATTATTCCTCTCCTCCAGTATAACTGGAGGAGATTCTTCTCTCTCCCTAGAGGACTGTGCTGCTGCTGTGTTCTTGCTGTCCCCCCTGCCCCCCCGTCAGTACACACCTGTTGGGCGCACAAGGACGAGGAGCCCTGCTGAGCCTGCAGTTGCTCTCCTGTCCTTCCTCCTCACTCGCGGACAGCAGGGGGCGAATAAAGGAGGATCTCTGCCGTACTGAGAGTGGCGATTCTCTGTGCTCACACACCAGCTAAGACAGGTTCGCTTTGGATGTGCTTCAGGGAAACAGTTCTCAGCTTCTACCAACTCAAGGAGTCTCGCCTTTTCCAAAATCCTCGTCTCAAAACAACCGGTTTTGAAGCAGCTGTCTCCCCTGTTAACTGCCAGCTGTGGCTCTTTTTTAAAATGGCAAAGACTGGATCTTATAACAAAGGGGAACTTTTAAATCCACTAGCAGCTGTGGGAGGGAATGTGCTGTTTGGGGCGTGGTGGACAGGCTCTCTCGTGTCACCAGAAGTGGGATATTTACTCTCCTACATCTGCCAGAATCCACCCATCAAGTGAAATGGAGAAGGTCACACGGAATGGGAATCTAAAGCCGACTTGCGTCGAAGAAAATACCTGTAGAGAGATTCATGCAAGGGTGGGCGCCGGCTCGGAGGTGCCCGACCGCGATGCGGTGCACGTCTCGAGACCCCGAAATCCCAGGAGGACGGGGGCCTGGCAGGACCGCACTCACCGAGATGGGATAAGCAGCGGCGCCAGCAGCAGGGGGGCCGGGCATCATCGGCGGAGTCATGGCGGGGTTGGAGGGAGGGAACAGGCCCAGGGCATTGAGATTCAGCCCCGGGATCAGGTTCGACTGCAGCTGCGAGGAAGGAGAGAGGCGCATCAGCAGGTAAACGGAAGGGTAGGGGAGAGCACACACACAGACAGACACACACACACCGCTCACAGTGCCCAGAGCCTCATACCGGGAGCTAGACGAAGGCTGTAGTGTGAAGAGCACAAACCACCTGTCGGTGCGAAAGGACTTAACAGCCCCCTGATGCAGCTGGGAGCCGAACCATTCAAACCCCTTAAAAAGTTCCTGAAAAAATCGACAGGGAGCCAGTGCAAGGAAGCTATAACCGATGTATGAACCCCCACGTTACTTAAGATCCGAGCAGCCGAGTTCGGAACATACCGCAGCTTCAGCTATTTGAACATACCAGCAAGCACTGCTTTGTCATACATCAGGCTAGGAAAACATGAAGACATGCCCAGGCGGTTCTGCATCAGACTGGCAGAGATGTAGGAGGATAGAAAACCTTTTAAAGAACATCTCAAAGGAATAAGACCTTCACTATATTGTGACCGTCATGCGCTTTAAGTGCAAGGCTGAGTTCAGAGGGGTTTTTGTCCTGAGTACTTGGCCCTGGCATCAGTCCAGTAGAGTGGATAAAGAAAAACAATGAACAGAAATGCAAAACTCTGATGCATCCATCTAAATACTGTAGCGAGACTTGATTCATGTCCAGGTTCATGTGAACCAACTGCGATGTCACTGGCAAAGACACGAACAGCGACGCCCAGAGAGAACGGAGAGATATTAAAAAGAATGGGACCGAGAACAGAGACCTGCAGGACACCAGGTGTCGCCAAATTGGATGAGGAGAGAGCAGTAACCGATTTGTTAGATTTAAAACCACCAAAAAATGCAGAAATACAAAAATTTGCTGCATGAGTTTTTGAACAACTAAACATTGTAGCAAGAGCCTAAACACTTTGAGTTCAGTCATTATAAGTTACCATTTTTGTCTCTGGGGCTGTTGCTCTTCAGCTCATCGTATTTTTAGCTGTGTGAGTGGTGTGACTATCAAAGGCAGCGCTGAGGCACAACAGGACAAAACTGAAAGCATAACTGACCAGCAGCACTAACGAGGGCTGGTTCCAGAGTGTGTGCACACAGCTCTCAGCTTGGAACTGAACAGCAACAGCCGCTTCTAGAGGCAAAAATGGTAACTTGTAATAACCAAACTCATAAGTGTGTAGACTCCTGCTTTTATAAACTGAGATAACCGCATGTTTAAGACTCAAGAGACCTTAATGGTTATTGATATTTTGCGCTTTTGTGTCTCACTGCAAGTTGTTGAACACTGCAGGACAGTGGGAGAGGTAATTTCCTCTGTTTGCGAAAGTGCTACTGCTTTTGGCACAAGACAGCTAAGGTACGTGTGTTTTTTCACAGCAAGAAAGCCCTCAGCAGCAGCGATGATGATGGACACAACGAGCAGCTTACTGAACTGCTCATCACACTTACATTCATGGCGGCGACATCATTTTCATAAGATTCTCTGATTTTTTTCATGACTTCTTCTTCAGCTTTGGCACAGGCCTCAATGGTGCCCTTAATGGTGATGGTTCTTTCTGGATTATAGAGCGTCAGGTCCTGCAATCTGGAGAAGGAGACAGGGTTTAGCATTTGTCCAAAACTGGGGTGGGGGGGAGAGATGAGCCAAATGAAGAGACCAAGGACCACGCACGGAGAGATGGTGATCTTCGTGTCTGTGTCTTGCTCGATCTTCTTCAGATTCCTTCCTTCCTTCCCTATAAGGCGTCCGACAAAGTTGTTGTGCGCCAGTATCTTCAAAGGGATCTCTTCCGTACTGAAACAATAAAAAAAAAGCCACATTGGACACCATAATGAAAGCTTATGCAGCAAGAAGTCAAGTACAAAGATGAGGTGGTCAAATTTGCAGAAAACTAAATTGCTTCAGTTATGCCATGTCGAGTCTTGAACTTTGTAACCCATACTGTTGGACAAAGCTGGGAAGGCAGGAGAGAGTAGGAGAAACAGAAGCACAATCTTTACAGATAGTGATGATCTTACAATTTGGTGTCCTGAGCTTCTTTCTGCATGATCTCCATGATGGTCTTGCAAGCAGCCGAACAGCCTTCTGGAGTGGAGTGAATGGTGATGGGCTTCTCCGCGGCTCCCGCGTTCTCTTTCCGGTGAATGTCAATCCTGGGACACAAGGAAAAGCAGCCTCACGGACATGAGCTACAGCCCCGCTCGTTGTCAGGAAAAACATGGACAAGGGCACGGGTGATCTCCCAACTCCAATCACCATCTCGCACCCTGTTGCTCGCATGTTCTCCCTCTCAAGCTCTCCATGGGCTTACTGCTCTTAGCCATCTTGCCCATTAGCAACCATCAGTCTCCACTTTGTGTCCAAACACACTGCACAGAGATTGAGCTCCTCCCGTGTACATTTTGTCCCAGTGCACTTGTTGCTTTGCTCTTCCAGCCTGTGCTAGACTTACTGACAATTTATTTGACCTTCCATGATCGTTCCTTTGACTGAATGTAAGTCAATACAAGCCTTAGAAGATATTTACGCTGCACTGGACAGGGGCATCACCCCAAGCTAATATATACAGGGCTAGTTTTTTTAGATGAGAACTCCAAGAGTCAAGATATATTTATAGATCTTCTCAAGACAGACCAGTTAAACGGATGTAGGATGCTAAAAAAAAAAACTCCAGGAATATGACTGGGAAAGGTCCCGGACTTACTTGGACTGCGTCTGTTTTGTAACGTTCCTGATCGTGGCTCCCTCTTTGCCTATTATAGCACCTACAAACTGCGTGGGCACCAGCATCCGCAGGGGCACGTCGGACTGCCTGGGGCGGGTACCTGCCCCGGGGGAGGCCTGGCGGGGTGGACCCCTGGTTCCGAACCCGCGCCGCCCGGCCAGGGGGTGTGATTGAGGAGGCTGCTGTGTGGCCATCTCATCGGGGATGTACGTCACCTTCAGAGCATAGTTCTCCAGCTGGTAGCCGTTCAGCTTCTCAATGGCTCTGAGCGCAGCAGGAGAGAGAAACCGAGTCAGTATGTAAAACAGCAGCAGCCTACACGAGCATAGCCAAAGCTATGACTGTTCAACGATCAGACAGATGTTTTAAAAAAAATAAATGGAAGTTTAATTACTAGGAAAGATCAACATTCAAGCACTTAAAATGAACTGGCATCAATTTGGACAGGGGACCCTCAGGAGTGGAGGTCTGCACCTGTATGAGAAGTGCCAGCTAGTCCCCAGCTCAAGAACACCTGGGCAGTGGACCCAGGACTGACTAGAGCCACTCACTGGGTGATCAGTCTCACTGAGCTCTACCTGGATGGACCTCGGCCGCTCGGAGCTCCAGCAGCACCTCCTTCATGACTGTGAAGATGCACATTTTAAACCCAGACATCTTGTGTACAGATCTCTCTCCCTACCCACACCCCTCCTTACAACACTAATAATGCACTCCTCTAGGGTGTGTGTAAGGCATGCACGTGTGCACGCACACGGGGAACAAAACTGCAAAGAAACTTTACCACTCCTCTTCTGCAACTGTGAAAAACCCAAACGCTGCTTATCATGCTTGTATTTAACACTGGTGCTGAGGGAACTTCTCATAAAAGCCTGAACTGGAGTGCAAAACCATTGAGGCATAAAAATGTTTTTTTTTTTACACAAGTGACTGTGTACAATGAAATTAGAAAGTTTAGGTTTCAAAAATGAACTATAATAGTGGCACCCAAACAACTAAATTGTGTTCCAAATCGCACAATAGCTCACACATGGCTGCAGTGAGCTTTCTGGACACTGGGAGGCAGCAGTTGCTTCATTGTATGACAAGCTGCTGTGCTACATCCACAAATATCTTCCCGGTGCCAATTTAACCACCAAATTCCATATCTTGAAAATGTAAATAATTTTGGTTTTAAAGGATGACATTGTGCAAAGAGTAGCCGAAATCCTCTTGATAGTGTCCTACCCCCCCTTTGTGAAGAAGCACTAACGGAGATCCTGGGAACACGACCACACACGCAGCACGCCATCGGCTCCGACCCGCGGGCGGCCTGGGAAGGTCGTCTCAGTGGCTGGAGGTGTGGACTGAGCTTGCGGCTGAGCCCGTCATTGCCACCCAGCAGCAGTAAGACTCCACAGATCACCTGTGTGTCTTCACCTGCTGGCCCAGAGTGCAACAGCCACGTCCACCCCATCAGCCGAGACGCAATGGGCGCACTGTCCAGATCAATGCTTTCCAGGCACTTGCTGAACCACTAACTCGCCAGTGAACTCTCGCAGTTCCACAGCCTCTTCACCTGAAGCATGAGCCCGACGACCGTGCTCAAACACTGTGCTCAAGTTCTTTTAATCCCCGCGATGTAATGGATACGCACCCTTGAATACTCAACGTGCAAGCATCTGCAGCCAGAGTTTGCAAGTCATCATACTGCCATGGGGAATGTGCACGTTTATTTTATGCATCTTACCTCATATCTCTATTTAATGTCTTTCCTTCCCGCCTGTGAATTAATAGCAGCTCTCTACCCGGCTACGGTCTCCTTTCAAGGATGCTCAGGGCAGAAGCTGTTGCAAAAATCAACTATCTAACACGCCATTGCCACCATGTTTTTAGGATGACCGTGCCCAAGCGTGCACCTCGCCCGTTTCTGGTCAGATAACACAGTTGTTCATTTGTGGCGACTTCCTAGACCTCTGAAGACTCCAGAATGAATCTTGACTGAAGCAAAGGGAACCCTGACATGAAACAGGGGATCTAAAAAAATTCCCCCACATCAGGAAACGAAATCCTGTTCCTGTAGCAGAAATGAAGCTTTGAAATATGGAATTCTAAGAACACAGCCAAGTGATGTCAAATAGAGGATTTTCTTGCAATGATTCCTGAGGACACAAGTGGCCCTGCTAAGCCAGGTGCCTGGAAAACCCATCTGATTCGAAGTCAAATCAACCATCTTCATCTAGAGGGACTTAAATCGGACAAACAAATCCACACACACGCTGGAATTCCAAACACTGTCCATTACCGACGCATGACATCCTGCTCTTTCAGGAACATCAGTGCCACAGTAGCTCTCAAAATACAGTTTCAAATCAAGCGACTCTGTAGCGGTAATGACCGAGTGATGGAAGGCGCAACACAGTCGCTCTCAGGAAGAAGTGTGGTGAAGAGTCCACATGCTGAGCTGGTGGCGAGTCTTTTCAAAAGCACTTTCTGGCAGAGTAATAAATCTACAAGCCATATTCAATTTGAAGGAAAACCTCAAGGTAACAAAAAAATCTAATAGCAAAAATGCGGACAAATCTGATTTTCCAGAATCCTGGACATTAACAACTTTAAAATTTTACTCTCCAGTAAAGGTGAGGGGGATGCAGGGTGGTATCTTTCCAACGAGGAGACAAAACTTTCGCAACTTTGCCAAACCAGGATTATATACAGAACATTGATGACATTCAGTTTGCAAGCACAGATGCAGGAGATGCTTCCAGGTTTGCGAAGAAGCCAAACAAAAGCTGGACAACTCCGCAGGGTGGGAATAAACCGTTACCACACTTTCAGCTGCAGAACTGCTAAGATAAAGCAGTGATCACTGGGGAAAACTTCCCGTACTCGGATCATTACAAAACTCAATTCTGAAATTAAGTTTAGAATTTATCAGTCACCATACCCACAGTATCAGTGTCGGTAATTAAAACGCCAATAACGATATACATTCATCCAACTTTCTATTGGAACAAAACTGTCTCGCCAAGCTCTGGGCAACAGTATGCAACATTCTCCAACAAAATTAATGTGTGAACCCAGAGAGGTCTCCATCTCAGGTCCTGAACAGCCCCACTCCAGCACATTTTACAGACCAGCCTTCAAAAATCAGATTTCTAAAGGCCTGGAACAACTTAAATATCAATTAAACAGGAGGTGTGTGCAATTCACTAATCCAAAGATCATGTGGAACAAAATAACTTCCAGCCCTCCAGGAGCAGATCTGCCTTCACGGAAATGTTACTTGCAAGTCACTGCTGCTGACCCTTAAAACAGGGGATCGGGGCTGACCTGTCAACTGGACCAGTCAGACACCCCCGTACCAACCAAATGTTTTCGTGCTCACAGCAAGAAGGAGCTCGACGGATCTTCGATTTTTCCCCCTCCCCCCAAAAAAGGCTGTTCCGTGGCCGAGCTCTCCAGGACCCCACCGGCCAGAGACCCTCCCGCCGGTCTTGGACAGGAAGCCCTCCATGTACTCACTGTCTGGCCTGCTCCTTGGCTCCGTACTTAACATTGACGACGGCGGTCTCCGTCTCGGTGTTCACTGCGGGGAAAAAGATACACCATTGGAGAGGGCCCTCCTCTGCGCTGCGGAGCGCGTTCAAATCAGATGAAGCTCGAAACGAACGTACCTTGCTCACAACTTTCGACAGAGCCGTACTGAGCTAACAAGCTGTCCAATACCTGCGGGGAGGAGAAAGGACAAGGTCAGAACGTATGAAATCCAGGAAGAAATTTCAAACCTACAACGAACATTGTGCAAGATTTCGCAAGCCCCAGGTCTGCCTGAAGAACAGCACCTGCATTATTCCAGCGTCAACTAACTAAGAGCCCAACATCACTTCCCTCTCCCCACAGAGGTACAGCCCTGTCCAGGGGTGGACAGCAGGGCCGCGCTGAGCCACCAGCGAGGGAAACACGCGGCTCCCGGGAGCACCTGTAGGCTCAGCAGCCCACACCGACACGAGCGCCAGTGAGCTCCGGGGCTGGGCGTCTGCACCCCTTCAGGTGGCACAGCAGGCTTGTCAGTTAAATCAGAGTCCTGCCGAGGCAGAAAAGCTTTTCTGAACACCACAAAGAAAATGGCCTACAGCTTGAAATAATGGGCTCTCGGGGTCCACACTCCTCAAGAAAACGGGGCCTCCGCGTTCATGGGGAAGACTTCTTCCTCTTGTCTGAAATCATTGGGGAAGTTTGGTTTTGGGTCAAGACCACAAGTCTGATACAAGGAGGGCAGAACTAATCTCCATCAAAGGATTTCAACTGAACAAATTTCTCACTCAGGGTTATGAAACCAGAAACCCAAAATTAGTTTATTTTTACCATAAACAATTTCAGCGGTCTTGAAATAGATGCTTTTTCCTTTTACCAGTCTACAGTGTGCACGTCATCGAACGTGTCACACGTGTGATGCTGCCAGAAGCCTGGTCTGGCCTTGCCTGTGGTGGACAGGGCTTTCCATATTTAACAGCCTGTCCACGGATAAATCTGCAAGCTCTGGAGAAAAGGGTTAAGCTCAGCGGAGAGGGTGCAAACTGAACAGGATTCTTTGCATGTCTGTGGACTGGATTCATGTTTTGCAGAACAGGTGGCTCACAAATCCAACAGATCCTTTGGGAAGCAATCCAGCATTTATAATTCCCAAAAGCTTCCGTCTGCTGCCAAGTGTAGAAGTCCGTACAAGAGCAAGAATATTTCAGGAGAAAAACTGCCTGGAACACCTAGCACACAAAGCAAGTGCTCTAGGGCTGGCCTCAGCTCTTCACGACAAGTAAATTCATTTTGTACAAATATGGAAAACTGAGCTCAGTGGGTCATTCTGAATCTGTGATGGAAACATCCGCTCTGAGCGCAGTCAGGCTCTTACAAAAACAGCACTTCCATATGAAGATGCACCAGTGTTCAGATGGAATTTTAGATGGGAAATGAACTCAATGTTCAAGCCTTTCCGAGAGGTCCAGCGATCGAAGTACGGCCGAAAGAGGTGAAACAAAGTCGATAAGAGTCAGGGAGGAAAATAAAACCAGAAGAGCGAGCAGCCGTGTAGGACCAGGAGTGAATCAAAGCAACCCAAACGGACCTACTGCAAGCCCTTCATCCGATCAGAGGTCATGCAAGTGCCAGTGAGCAAGAGCACCGAGGAACAAGAGTTCCTTCACAACACTTAAACCAAGTTCTGCCCTGTACAACGCAGGTCTCTAACAAGAGGTGCTGCACAATGAAACTCCTTCTTAAACACATAAGAATACAGCCCATTGCAGACAGACTTGACTTCACAGCCCTCATCCACACTGCTGTGCACCTGCTGCTGCCATGTTTCACAGAAAGGACGGGCCGACCGTGATGCACTGTGCTGGGTTTGTGGAAGATGTGTACGTGTTGCATTTAGACCAGAAAAAGTGCCCTTTTGGACTTGACTACAAAACCTTGTCCACTTCTGCAGCATCACTAAGATGCCTGGCTGCAAACCTCACATGGGACCGGATGCGTTTCTTGAGCTCCATGCAAGCCCCCTTTGAGCAGTGACTGGAATTGTTACAGGGTAGAAGATTTCTCCCTCAGCCACTGAACCCCAGCTTCGTCACCACTGGCCTCCCAGCAACAGCACTCGCCCGTTTCCTCCTCGCTCAGCAGCTCTGATTAGGACATCTTGAACGAGACAGTGTTCAGGTGGAATATGATTCTTGATTTAATTTTATCAACTCCTCAACTGTGACTTCTTATACAGCTTAAGCTGCGAGTTGCTTGAAAAGCTCTTTGGTCTTCATGGTTGAATCTTTGCATGATATTTTGACGGATGCATTTCCTGTTCACAAAGTTGCTTCCTTTTTATTTATCAGAATCCCCAAAAGCTGTTAAAAAATGACAGTCGTATTCATTCTGAATCACGCAAACCACTCTTACTGCACAGACAGACCTGCCAAACTGAGGGGCTGCTTAAGATAATTATATACACCTACATTTATGTGCCAAAACAAAGGGTGTGAATACATAAATAAAATGGTGAGCTCATGATTGTATATTGTCCTTTTATTTATTAGTTTTTTTTGTGTTGAACCTGTGGAGCGAATGTATTTGTATATGTATATAAACAGCCACCTGATAGTAAAGCTTGCAGTCATCACAAAGCAACAACGTGAGACCTGTGCCAGGGCCAGGTGGCTTTTGGAATGGCTACTGGCACCTTGAAAGCAGTACGTTGGGGAAAAAAAAGCAGTTCTAGCTCTAGAAGGGATCCAGGTGGGGCTGCACAGTGGTGGTGGTGGAGGGGAGTCCCCATCACCTGTAAAGCACTTTGAGTAGAGCGCTATATAAGTGTAAGCAATTATCTACCTCTGTATGGCAGCTGTAGTCCCTGGCCAGGGCTTCTAGCATCATGGTCTGTGCTGTACAACACTCTGCCCCCTTGGTCAAAAAAACAAGGCCATCCTGAATCAAGGCAGAGGCTGAAGATCACAAGAACGTTTCATTTTTTAACAGCTTTCAGGGATCCCAGATAAACCTAAAGGAAGCAACTTTGTAAACGGGAAATGCCGACACCGAAGATGCTAACCGGGTGAAAAATCTTGTTTACCCTCATTTTTCCCTCCACTACAGGCACAATTCCCAAAGTAAACTGGCTGGTGGATTCTGTGCGCCAGAAAAGAATGGTTTCATACAAGTAAAAACATACCCATGGCAATGGCGCTACCGGTTTTAGTTTGGATCACTGCTAGCTCTGGTGGGTTTATTGTGGATCACTGAAGAAATCAATCAGGAGAGCAGCTCACTTTAATCCCCGTCTTCCTTCAAGACTTTGATCAGCAGGACCACTGCAGTGAGACGGCAGCGAAGCTCAACCCGCTCGGCCGGATGAAAGCCATGGGCGAAAAATGCAAGCGAGCAACTTCCCATGCCAATTTCAGATTTCTACACGCCGCAAAATGCAAGAACTCAGGCATTTGTTCACTTCCTACGCACCTTCGAAAACATTTGACAGGCTTTTATTTGGGGTGCCAGGCAAACCAGACCACCCTTTGGCAACATGAGGCACGACGACAGCTGTGCGCTCCATACTACTCAAACACTCAGGCATGTTCAGTGCAACTTAAAAATGTGCAGAATGACATCATACACATCACCAAACGGGCTTCAGAAACTCTTGCGTCTTAACCTTTAATGTGTTCCAGGATTCCAAAGAAACAGATTCCCTATGTAGTTACCAAACACATGCACAATGAATAACGGTCAAAATAGGTGTCCTACCATACAGACCCAAAATACAACCAGGCCATCTCTTGAACCAGTGCCCCATACATGAGCCACACTCTCCGCTGCAGCAAACAAGGGTGTGAATAGATCAGCGATATGAACACTTAGTTTTAACAAAACTCACTTAATCTATTTCGATATGCTTAGTTGAGACCAAAAACAAGCAATGACCAAATGTTGCATTTCCAGAAATATCTTCCTTACAAAGAAGAAAAGTTACACTTTCACTATCCAGATTAGAAAAAACATTTTATTAACACATGATCCCTGTGAAGGCCGAAGTCTAACATGGACGTTAATATCTTTTAATACTGCTACTGCAATACTGCAGGTTTTTTGCTCAAATTTCAGGTGCTATCAAACTCCATTTTCAGCTTTTTACCATTTAAGACTCAGGTGCTATAGGTTTGATTTTCTAGTAGACATTTTAAATACTTAGTACTGACTCTAGACGTGCAGGATACTAGCACAAATAATGAAACATGCCAGACGTCAGAGCTGCCTTCTGCATTGGACACTCCCTCAGCAATCCAGGAGCAAAGCGACACTGAACCTGGAAAACCTCTTCGCAAATTAACAGGTCTTTGTTAAAAAAAAAGTTGACTGCCATTTGCCCATAAATAAATAATAAAAAAAAAATACCAGGCTGTCACTTTAAGATTCAAACTCAGACCTGCTGGATAAACTCTCAAAAACTAGAATCGGATTCCACAAGAGGCCATGGGCCTGCCCAAGACCAGAGGCTTCGCTTCCACGCAGACGGACAGGAGGGCCGGCCGGGCCTCGAGCGTTTGTTAGCTGGGAACAGGAAGCCTTTCCACAGAGGTGCCGGATACCGTGAAAGCCAAGCCTCGGAATGCTGCCTTCTGCTCCGCCACTTGGCACGTCCTGGCGTGTCCACTTACAGCACGCGGGCGAGGAGATGGCGGTCACGAGAGAAATCCTATACCGCGCGGATTTACGCAGCTTCCAACGGCATCTGTGCAGATTCGCATCGCGCACAGAAAATAATGGCTTTTTTGTATGAACTATACATGGAACCAAGACCTACACAAAGAATAGCCTTTCAGTCCCATGGCAGAGTTACTGTTGCCAGCTATATAGAGGATTTTCAGACATGCACAGCTTTACTATCAAGTCAAACTCCCTTAAACAGGCTTGCAACTCCTGTTCACGTAGATACTTAATAGGACACGAACCAGATAAAGACCCTGTTAATGACTGCTCACACAAAATTAACAAGAGTATTAGTAGTAATTAGCAAGAGTATTTTGAAGTCGTATATAGCACACAACCTGGAATGCTCTTTTCTGACGTAACTCTTAGCAACAATTGCATCGCCACTCTGAAACGAATTTGATTCAGTCGTTGAATATACTATCAGCTATATCAACATGTTGATTATTCTCTTGTACCAATCATTACCCAGCATACATCTGCCTTTGAACTACTGTGCCAGAACTAAATTCATCATATACACGCTGTGGACTCATATGGTCCATATTAGGAGAAATCTCCAACAGCTAGCAGTAACAGGCAGCTCAGGACGATCACGAACTCTTCTTCCCAAATTACGGGCTGAAACACAGGCTAAAACGTACAGTGTGAAATTAAAAAAAAAAAAGACTGCACGTGCTCTTAAAATATCTGCAGTAGAAAAATTCTTTTAAAAAACCTGCTGCTTTCCAGTGCTTCAGGTAGAATTCTTACCTATTAATAATTAATGCCTATTTTTGAGTTACAAGTACGTGTATCTTAGTTTTCTCTCATTTTCAGGTCAAACGGTCAATCGGACACCAAGAAAAAGGTTACAGATGAGAGTAGAGGAGACCATGTGCTCCGTCTAGCTTGTCCGGTTGCTAATTAACCTGGACGGCACATCTCTGGTTTCCTTTCTTCCAAACCCACCGAGAGCTGGACTTGGAGAGGAGGCAGCACTGATGACCGGCTATGCTGTCCAGAAACAGTAACACAGCTGCTGGGATTCGCTCTCCAGTGGGAAGAGCTCCTCACACACCCGGGATCGGGAGACGTGAGGAGGGCTGAAGTGTCAATGTCGCAATAGGTTTTGAGACTCTTGGTCGGGGAAATCAAGTGTCATACAAGACCAGAATATTAGCACCCCAGTTCCTGTGAATTAATATTGACCACCAACAAAATGGGAACTGTTGAAGCCACTAGACTCCGTACTCGACTAGACTAGCGATTTCTGCACTCAGACACGTGGTTGATGTAGTGCGTTAATATCAGGTAGTGAAACTCTTCCCAACATCGTTATTTCTTTTTAATCCAATGAACAAGTTACTGGAACAGGACTACAGGGTTACTGAGCCCACGAGGGGAAACAGCAGTTTGATCGGCAGGTGCGGGGGAGGGAAGCATGCCGTTCACGTGGGTCAACCCAGCCACCCTGCTGCTGATCTGCAGTCCGGTAACCGGTCTGCACTGCGGAACGAGGTGATTGCACACTCAGGGCTCTTCCGCTGTGGCTGGAGCATGCTTCTGCAAGAGGTGTCTCTTCAAATGTCAGTCACAAAGCAGCATCCTGAGCTCAGAAGAGACTGATGGAAGTAGATGACAGCAGGCACTACGATGCACCAAGTTTGAATGAATTGAACACTTTAATTACATGATTAAGATACCTGAAAGCCTAAATAAAAGTAAGTGTGCTTTTATGATGTTAATTAAAACTAAACATTAAACTGTATTACTTGGTTATGCTCATTTTAAATTTGTTTTGCAAAAGTATTCATTTTAGTCTAAATTAAGTTTATCTCTACTTTGTCCTTGACTGGCATCTGTGATAAATACTTGAATTTTTCCCCAGTATATTCATTCATTATTCTAGGAAGGATTTCCTTAGAATTAAATCTCTTTCTAGAATCTCTTTCTAAAAGTTCCACACTAAACTGTGCTCATGTTCCTCCCCAAGACGACAAATGCTCATGAGCATAATAAACCAATTTATGCAACAGCCATTAAATTAAGTGTCAGATCATCTGCTACAAAAAGTGTCACTTTCCTAAAATCTGGTAAGTTTGTAACGGTTATAATCGACGTTCGTTGGTATTGGCGAGACCAGAGGCAGAATTAAGCAAACGTACAGGACGGAGCTCAGGAAGGGCCGCTGCTGCACAGGAAGGGCCGTGAGCCCCACAGGAACCAGAGAAGCGGCTCAGCTAGCCGTCCATACTGAATATCAATCCCACCTGCAGGCGCCAGGTCTTCATGATGCTCCCGAATCTCTTTTTTTGCAGCACAAGCTGCAATAACCCAACCCCCCCCCCAACGGCAACATCTCATTACCATTTTACAGAGCCTTAAGGACCCCCTGTCATAGGGAAACTCTCCTGGCTAGGGCTAACGTCATGGGGCAGTGCTCCGAGCTCTCACCGCAGGGGGAACACGGCTCCTACTAGCTCAGTCACGTGCACAAGGATGCCAGGATACAGGGTCTTTCTACAGTCAAGCTGCAAACGGGGCTACCCACAGCAGTCACTGTGACCCTCACAGGGCATTTATTACCATATTCATGCGCCTCGCTGATCTTTTGGACAGAACTACATCAGAGTAGTTGACAAATGAACTTCAGCGTTCTTAATAGCACAGTCCCATTTGCTACAGACTGTATAAGAGCATCTCGGCTGTAAAGATTCTTCACCTCCACTCTTAAACCAAGTGGCACAATTAAAGGTCTTAAACCTCTTCATCGCAGTATGAGAAGCTCCGATAAATAAATTGACACAAAATCAATCCATAACGCAAACATGCAAAGAGGAATGAATACATTGTTCAGAACATTAATTTGCTGTTTTGATCTCATACAGTTTAATCATTGAAGGACCGTGGAAAGTTGGTCCAACTATCCTGGAACACTTTGTATAAGTCATCTGGGTGGTTCGGCTGCTGTTTTAACTCTCTCCGCACCCATCCAAAACCCATTTGCCCATGATATTAATGGGAACTTTGCAATGTCACACAGGTGTGGGAATGTATATTGATCCCACCCCATGCTTGTAATGCAGTGGTTATACAGACTGCTGTAATGCTCTGCAGTCTGCCTTCCGGAAAACAGCTGGAACTCGGAATCTGCAAAGGGCACTTTTCCACCCTTTTCTCCAGGTTTGAATATCAGACCATTTCTTTTTAGTATTTTGCTTCCTCTCTTAAGAGCTCTCATTCAGACCATTCTATAATTCCTTCCATAAGATGCAAGACCACTAAGAACCCAGATCTCAATCGGGGAAAACAGTGGCCCTAATACAGATCTATGTGGGACACCACCAGTTACAGCACCCCAGCTTGAGCACTCACCTCTTGCCTGTCCAGCCTGTCCTCACTACGTTGTGGTTACATTTCTGAAAACGCTGAAGAACATCGAACTGGAGGGGAATTTTCGTGACCTACTTTGTGCAACGCTTGCGGCATGTTCACCACTGTCACCCTGCCCTGCACTTCTCACTGAAAGCAGGTTTGTTATTTTACAGCTAAGCAAAAGTAAGTTCTCCCCAAAATAAAGCAAAAGACCTCCAGCAACGTGAGCACTGAGCAAAGCACAACTAGCCCAGTGACCAATTCATGCTTCATCACAATGAAATGGCTTCCCTACATCTGCCTGAATAAAACTGACACTAACGCAGCTGTGTACAATAGAATATAAGCAAGTTTCACATGTTCATAGTCTTGTGAACCACAGTGCCACAGACAGCATGCAAGAGGAACATTCCGTTGCACTACTGATGAATAAGCAAAATACGTTCAACAGGGCAAAATCTTTCCCAACTAAATCAACAAACGGGCAGAGAGGTTGGTACAGGAGATTCCTGCAGTTTGTTTGGCCTATTTACCTAAGCTTAATCCTAGCAAATCAAATGCCTTCTGAAATTCAAAAGACTATCATGTGCTCAGATTGTGCCCACTGCCATTTTTGCTTATTTAAAGAACAGTAACAAGTTAAGCAAGAGTTTCCTTTTTTAAAACCATGCAGATTATCCCTGAGGATCTTACTGAAATACCAATGAGCCTCTAAATTACAACTTAACATGTCCACAACCTCACATGCAAGAGAAGACGTACTAGTTTAGAATTACTTGGTTCAGCTTTGTGATGCTTTTTATGGATCAGTGTGACATTAGCAATTTTCCACTCATTGTGTTACTCCAGCAATGAGCAATGCGAGTCTATAACTGATACTGCTTGTTTCCTGAAGTACAACTGGTAGAAAACCATCAGTCACTGAATATTTGTTCTTAACTGCTTCCAGTCTCCCTCCACATTCACTTCACACCACTATGAAATAAGGGGAAAAATCGCAGAAATAAATTAAATTGTTTTTGTTTCCATGAAAGTGTAAAAATTACGATTTGAGCACGCAATTAAGTAGCTGGGTTTTTACCTTTTGGCGACAGGAATATTCGCCATTCGCATCTCTATCTTACTAATATTTTACCACCTGTAATTTCTGCCTCACTCAATTAGAATTATTCTATTAAATATAGAACCTGCAGGTCTTCAGCCTGAAGAATTATATTAATTTCCTCCTGGCAAACATCTGACTGAAACTAATTTAATATCAGCCATTTCTCTTTCAGCACCTTCTAAAGGGTCACCAGCAGCTTGCAGTTCATCTGCCATTGACTAATCTGCAAGAAGCTTTGAAAAGCTGCATTTAAACACCTTATGAATGCTTCACTTAATCCAGTCCCAGAAAGATTTATCCCGACCACCACTATCATTTTCTTTTGAAAGCGCTCTCGGGATGCACCGAGAGGGTGAGGGGGACACGCAACCGACAGTCAAAGATTCGCAACCTGCCCCAGGGCTCGACAGGGCAAACGCTGGGCAGGGTGGGAGGAGGAGACAAGCCTGCCAGTCCAACGTGCAGGGCGAGAGCAATGCTGCCAGCCGGCGGGTTTTACTGGAGCAGCTGCTGCCGTAACAGAGCCACCCTTTCAAACAAGCAGCACGAGGAGTCTAAACCAAAGCCGAATTCACAGACGGCACAACCGCGAAGACTTCACGGGCAAGCCCGAAGGCATGCCTTCCAGCTCCAGGGGGCAGTCAGAGCTGAGCACCAGGGCAAGAGGAGTGTGCACGCCCCTGGCCCACACGAGGACATCTTCACATTGTTGCCTTTCAAAGCTGCAAGCAGGAGGAGTCATGTAGTTAACAAGGTTAAGAACTATTCTATGCAAATGAATGCACTAGTCGGGAAGCTAGTATCAGTAACCTATGGTGCACAAGCAATGACCAAGCCGACTCCAGTTTCCCTCATTTGTCATTCACCAACAGGCACCTCATCTGGTTAGGACACCAGTTACTAATTCTACTTGTGCAGAACAGAATAAACTGTTTCTCGAACTGTGAGCCGGTGGTGTTCCTGTACACACGAGGCCTTGTGGCACAGCAACACTCTCGCCAAGTCACACAAGCGAAGTCCCACACATGAGACCAGACATGCCACAAAGACTGAACCGTGTGAATCAGCTGTGAAAGGCAAGACTGGGGAGAACCGCGGGAATGAAGAGCACAGTGAAATCTCACATTGACACTCCATCTCCGAGTACAGCAAGTGCAGAACAAGCAACTGCAACATTTGCCATCTGTGGTCCACAGGCTGTTAGGAAACGAAGCCACTGCTGGCCTCCTGCACGGGCGAGCCCAGTGACCTCGAGGTGAGCCGTGGCCCAGTGTCCCTCACACGCCTGCATCTGGAACATCTGGGCGCACGGGCCTTTGGAAACGACTGCAAAATGACCTTCGTCTACAATCGAGGCAAGCTGCGATTGGCTTCCGAAGTCCTGGCTTCTGAAGAGAAACGCTGCAATACCCAAACAGCTCTATGTCAGGGTCTCCTTTATCAAACCAATATCTCCAGCCAACAAACACCAACACCTCCGTACGGGGTGGCTGCCCATCACACAGCTTCACTGATCACGCTGAAATACAGACCAGCTCATTTTTCCTTCATATTAAACAGTTAGAATATGATAACTATATAATTTAATGACTATACTGATAGTATGTGCTAGCCAAGTAGCTCAGGATCTTTCTCATCTGTCAAAATGAGCCCTCAGAGAAATGGCTGGGTGGACCCCTACCTTACCAGTCCCCTTGACCACCTCTTGAGCCTCGTTCCTTCCTGGGCTTGTGCAGCTGTAATACTAAAAACAACTGAGCCTCCACCGCAGGTATGCGTCTCCCATTGTCTTGTTAACATAGAATTTACATAACCTGCTGTTCAATAAACTCTCTTACCTGGACGCCATTACTCTTCAATTTATTGATTTTTCCTGATCGACTGATTAAGCCAACTGGGCCCCTGATTATGCCTCTTCTATGACACATGAACTAGAACGTTACCGGTGTCTCTCAGTGATTATACCACTTGATCTGGCAGAGCAACTTTCATTCCTCCGATTCTACAACGGAGCAGTTTACCCTGAAGGGGGTAACCTAAACCAGGTTTACTCTTTAGTCATTTCTGGACTTACCAGTTATTAATGGGCAGAGGTTTGACCACATCTGCACATTAAGTCTTTTCTATGAAGTTTTCATTTTTCCTCTCTCAAATAAGGCTTCCTGAATTCAGAAGCAAAACCTTTCAGGTCCACATTAAAAGAATGTCTCATTACCACCTCTTACAGACACATGTATGGCCCTAAGTACACTGGAGAAAATCTTCAAAACATGTATTCTAGCTTTGAAACTGAAGATGGATCAAAATTCAAGAAGGCTTTTTGACAAAACTGTGCGACAGCCTTCTCCAATACCTCCGAACAGGGTTTTGAAGAAACAACTATGAAACCAGCAAATAAAAAGCTATGTAGGTACACACCAGTAATGTTTAGATATTTTTAAAGTATCAGCTCCTCATCTGTGATCTGCAACAAGTGTTGGTGCCTTTCAAGACATCTAACTCCCAAACAGGTGGTCAGTTTCTTACTTCATTCGCAACCTTTAATTTTTTAAACAAATGACAAAACTTGAATTGAAATGTTTCATGGCAACTTAATTACTCATTTATATTTAGCATAATGGAGGTTGACCATGACAAGTCTACTCTGAAAACCCTAACTGGCTTGAAAGTGAACCCAACATTGAATGTTCAAGTAATTAAAAAAATATCCATTTAGTAAAACTTGAAGCAACTAAAAAATAAAATTCTCTTGCCTTTGCTCAAAGCAGTTTGAAACAGAAAAGAGACTGAAGTGAATTTAGTTTTCTTAATGAGGAATGTCAGTGCTCCTACTTCATCCACATGAATCCAGACGAAGTGTTGCAGCTCTCTGCACTGCCCCAGCACTCCAGGAGCGTGGCGTGAGACTGGAGACCAGGGCCTTGTCGTTCCACAGCCAGCTGCCACTGATGAACAGATTTGTGTGTCCAGGATATGTTTGCCTACCATGCATGTTCAGCAGCTCACAAAATGGATTTTGAGTTTCCCTTCCTTAGCGCAGATAAAGGGGGCAGGTCTGTAGCAAATCCAGTACAGACTGTTCCCGTTCCACTGTCGACACTCAAGTCACATGGCCAAACCCAGATACGCACAAAGTGCAAGCCTGAGCTGTTAGCCTTGTGTTGCTTCATTTCTTTTTCCTCGCTGAAGATCTGCTCATCTGCTGGAATCTTCTAAAACAGCTGACAACCAAGTGCTTTGGCCAAATTAACACCACTTCAGGACTTCTGGACCATTTTGAGAGTATTGGTATTGTTTTGTCAAGACCATGATAAAATATTGACTTTTTTTTTTAATTTATGACAAATGCTCTAACACATACAATCAACCAAAACTTATAAATGAAGATTTCTCCTCCCCCCAATATTCTTGTATTCAAGATCGAGCTCTAACCCACACCCGGATCCAGTACCTGGACCTTAAAGACATCAATTCCGAGGACAGGAAAATGTTTTGCTTGAAAAACTACAAATGTCTCATAAAAGAGGACTCGTGTACCACAGAAACCCCTCCGGAACCAGGGCTGGACAGGCAGCTCTAATGGATTTACTTTTATTGCATTTATTTTTAACATGTGCTGGAAAGACCTGATAGCCAAAAGAATGTGATGCAAAGTTGCATTAACTAAAAATTAGAATTTACTTCCGCCAGAACCTAAAAGGAAGGTGGGTGATTTCATAACGCACTGTACAGAGGGTCACTCCCTTCCAATCCCCCGTCGAGGAAAGTCCAAACCTCAGCTCTAACCCTCAGAGGGCTGACGTTGAATGCTTTACTCAAGTGACAACAAATTAATGCGCACAAAATATGCACGAGAGTGGAAAAATCTGCCAAGCGTATCGATACACAACGAACTTAGCTCACCCTTTCGTAACGGTGCTACAATAAACAGTAGTAAGACATCTGAAGAGACAGCTATTCCAGAACTCCCCACATCTCCCTCCACATGCTGCCCAACGCTATACTCCTATTAATCCACATCATAGGAGCCACAGATCTCAGCGTTCCGACTCAGAGGCACAGAACTGCAGAGGAACCAGGAAATGAGACCAAGAAGTCACTAGCCCACTGCCACTACCAGCTGATCGTCACCAACCAGCACCTGAAACCTACAAACACCAATTCGGATGAAGATGTATCCATTCCAATGAGCAACATGTTCTCCCAGGTCACAGGAATGACTGCTGGCTCAGAGAAGGGCAGCTTGAACTTATCTAACGGACCAGCATGAGCAACAGCAAGAAACCTGAAGAAATAAAGGTGTTTGGACACACAGAGGGAAGGGGAACTTCACAGCAGTTTTTGAAAACGGTGAAATGCACGATTATGGTACCCCCTCCCGTAGCAGGAAAGACATTTCATTGCCAGGAACTACTGCTGCTGCACACTGTATTGTTGTGCATTTGATACATAAACTGTGATTGATTGATCCAGAGCAAAATGTTATACAATTCCTTGTTTTGAATGGGGTAGCAGAGATGCACACACAAAACAGAAATTAAGTTCACATTTACAAGCTTTGTGTATTTAGCATAAGTTACGAAAGTCGGTTGCCAAATAAATTTCTATTCCTCTCCAAAGATAAAAATGCTAGTTTTAGGGAGCGTTTCATGAGGATATGATTCCTCTGCGCTACCATGGAGCAGAGCCCCGTATTTCAGAGACCGCACAGCTGAGGAACATTTGAACAGCACTGCCAACAGATAACATCTCTGGTTAGGATTTCCTCCAGCTTGGGAAACTAATCGAAGCTACACAACAAAACAGCTTCTGACTTGACCACCCAGAGAAAACTCCGGTCAATACCGGTCTCTCTGATCTCCGGGGCGGAGTGGCGCTGCCCCAGGAGCGCCGTCGGAGCCGCCACACCGCTCCCAGCGGATACTCCTCACCTCCCGCCAGGCAGGACCGCTGCACCGGAGCGCAGCAGCTGCAGCCGCCGCCCCTCGCCGCCGAACAGCTCCCTCCCACCTGAGGCGCCGCGAGTAACAGGTGGCGAGAAACCCTCAGCCCTTCCAGGCAAAACCCCCGACAAAGGAGCTCCTTCAAACAACACTTGAGTAAAAGCAAACTCTTCACAGCCTTTGCAAGGAAAGCTTAGTTTACAGAAAAACGGCAACATTGACAAGGATAGGATAAATACTTCCAATATAAAAAAAAATAACTTACCTCCCACTGCAGATGTGGAGGGATATTTCTGATCTGTAGCTTGCGACTCCTGTGAAGAGAGAGCCCACATTAAAACCAGCGTACCCTCACAGTCCAGTCGGCTGCACACAAGGCTTCACAGATCGGCAGTGTGTCCCTGAAAAAGGCATCTTGTTTGGCTCTTCTCTCACCCAAACACTGCAGAGACCCAGCGCTTATTTCCCGAACAGACAGCAGGAAAAACAAACCACAAGCTGAGCTTCACAGAAACAGTCTGTGAACTGTCTCGGGGGAGGGGCAGCTAACTTTAACCAGTTTCATTCTTACGCTATAGAGAACTTGAGAGCAAAAAATAAAAAAAGTAGAATAGACTAAATGAACTAACGGACCTCCTTAGTTAGACCTCAGTGCTGAACGCCTCCAATGCAACAGAGCAAAGCACAGCAGGCGCTGGGCTGCGCTGGCTTGCGTAGGACTGTGCAAGCAGCCGGTAAGGAGGTGACAACCATGCCAAGTATTCACCAGCAAGTCGATTGTTCATCTTCTCCTTCTAAAAAGAGGCAATCGGCAGCCATGGGCAGCCGCAGTAACCACGGAGAAGGAGCCCAACCCTCCCTCACGCAGAGGGGCTCGACCGAGCGCTGTGCAGTCCGGGCATTCCTCACATTCTTCATCCTGGAAGTCAAAGCCCTGCTCTCCCAGTTGTGCGTTCGGCAGACAAGTATTTTGGAGTATTGGAGTATTTTTCAGCCCCCAGGAGTGTGAAAACCCACACAATCCCTTTGCCGAAAAAGGGAAACGAGCCCTGTTGAGCACGGTGAGAAAAGCCTGCATGACTGAAGACCCATTCATCCCGTCTGTTTCTGTACACTACCAGAGATGTTCTTACTGCCCGGTAAATAACCACATCTTGTGTCCTGTACATACCGAGATGCGTCTGCAAAAAATGTACATTTTTAAGCCACCATCTACTCAAAGACCGGAATTAACAGGGTTTTTTTTTTAGTTTGCCATTTAAACACTCAGACCAGAGCTTTAACAAGTTTAAAAACTACTCTGCTCAAACCCACATGGGCGCCCTTCGCCGACGCTAGCAATCCAGACCCCCACTCTGTACAAGCCTCCTGCTCCAGGCCTGAGCCGCAATAAACCAGTGAAGGGGATCAGAAACGAAAGAAAGCACAAAGCAAAGGGAACCAATTCTGCTTTGATTCCTTTGTGTGTGAACTGAAGTCCTACGCTTAAGTCTCTACATTGTTATCCTACAAAGCCACGTATCCAATATAAGAGCTTGTTACTGACTTTCAAGGATCTAAGCAATCTGCCTCCGCCATCTCTGAACTCCTCCGTGTTTATACTCCCTCTCGTAGGCTCCGGTCAGCTGAAGCCGGTCCTTTGCTCACAGTACCTGGGACTAAAATCCAGGATTTTCCGAGATCATGCTTTTCCTGTTGCTGCTCCAGGGTTATAGAATGCCCTTTCTCGGACTCTTCAGGAAACAAATTCTTTGACTCTCTTCAAACCCAAACTCGGAACTTTTTACCAGGACCTATACCCGATTTCCCTACATTCTGTCTGTAGGAACCTGTCAGCTTTTGTGTACTTTTCCAATTTTTTCTTTATCCCCATGTACAGCGTCCTTGGGTTTGGAAAGGCACTTTATAAATAAAAGATGATAATAAACGACGTATATAATAAATATGGAGATATGGGAGCAGGGCAGGATGGCGAGAAGTAGAGACCGTTCTTCACACCATGACAAATCTGGAGCAAGAATCACATGCCCCAACACTGACTAATTATGTCGAGTATATGAATCAGAACAGCTTTAGCTGAGCATGAAAGTCTGCAAATAACAGCACAGTGGCTGTGCAGACAAGACCCACACTGTACAGTCAGTCAGTCCATCTGGACACAAAAACCTAAAGACCAAAACTCACTCTTTTCAACAATTCCCTGCAGTACACACACACACACACTTTTACAGCAATTACAAAGCCTGCTATATCTTTTTGACGAATTGTTCTTCATGAATGCCTGTTGAGTCACATGAAAAATCGTCAGTGACTGAAAATTGATCTTGCATGACAACACGGGGGGAACACAAAAAAACACCTCTTGCTCAAGGTTCTACGACACTGAGCCCATCGTCAAAGGTTCTTCATAAAGATGAATGCATCATGGAGATGCAAACGATCTCTAAATCTACATGTTTATTAAATAAAACATACTGCAGTCTTCGCCTTACTGGAAAAATACTCATATGTATAAAACAAAATCTGTAAACATTTCCCCCCACAGAACAACTGACTCGATTTTAAAATGCATGAAACCTTCTCACTTGGGTGAGAACTGTTAATGCTCAACCAAATACCAAATAAGGCCTAGTGTCCTTCCAGGATAAATATTAGGTGGAGGACTCAGCCTCCAGCAGTACTGACAAGGGCTGATGCTTCCTTGTCGCTGACCCGTCACCCCGCTCCCAGCCTCCGCACAGAGCCCCTGCCTGTACGATCCCAGACACCGCGAGCAGAAGCTGGGCGACCAAGGCGCTTCGAGAGCTCTCCCAGGGCTCTGTATAACCCTTCCAATCTCGACCCCGCACACCGCAGAGGGCGGGAGAGCCGATTCACACCTGTGGAAAACAAATCTGCACCCACAGCTCCAGTTAGACCAGCATGTCGGAGAAGTCGCATGGTCTCCAAAAAAAAAAAAAAAAAAATCAATGGAGCCATCAATGACATCCTTACTCATCCCGTCACATTTCTGGTCATAGGAAACCAGCACTCAGCACAGAGCCCTGGGTGTTGCACATGGCCTAGAGCTCTGCTGCGGAGCCATGAGGCAGAAGGACAAAGGTCAGGAGGTGATGCAAGACTTCCTCCCCTCGCTGCTTGGGTATTTGCAGGAAACAGTTACAGATCCGACCTTTATAACTCTCCCCTCCTGCTCACGTTCACATGGACCGAGGAACACGAAAGCTCGATGGCAGGACACCTCAGACCTAGGGGTCCCAAGACTGGCCCAGACCTCACGCCCTCTCCCAGCCACGCCCCGGCCAGGCCGCTGTCCGAGGAGCCGCCCCGCCCCCAGGCCAGTCACAGGCCGGAGACACGAGCAGCGCTCAGGGTTCCACACTCCTGCCTGCACAGCTGTCTGAAGGGAAGCGAGAGAGCAGCGTGACCCAGCAGGTGCTGGATCTCTGCAACGCGTTTTTAAACGGGTCCTCCTTGGTCCCGCACCTCACCCTGGCGCAGAGGAAACCCCCAGACCGTACCCCACAACACCCACTCTTCCAGCGCCGGGAGAGGCGCTGTGCCGGCTAAGAAGCCGGGTTCGAGTCCAGGCAGGAGCATGGAGACTCCGCGCTGTGCGCCATGTCACCTTGTTTCTACACGCAGACGGAGGACACACCACCACAGAGCAGATACACGACCTTTCACCCACAGCCGCTTCAAAGCTACACAAAAACACCTTTCAAGGTTTTAAAATCGGCGTTAATGAACCTGTTCATCTGAAAGGACCACCAACCATTCAGTCTTCACAGACCACCACCACCAGAGAACCCTGTACGGGCACGTTCAGGGCAAAAATGTCCTGTAACCCTGGGAATAATTCCCCATAGACCTTCTATTCAATCAATTCCACACTTTCACTTCATTTTCCTCTGAAAAAGCTTTTTTTTTTTTAACGGCAGGGTAGGAAATAGGGATTTTAAAAACAATACAGATACCCATTCACTATGCATTTCAGAAATGGACCAAAGTTCAGTGAATATTTAAATAAAATGTCATGCTAGGAGTCCACAGATAAGTGTCTGTGCACACAGCAGTTAGAGATTTTAAACCAGGTTTAACCATGGCGGTTAACCAGTTCATGTAACTTATGCAGATTTGTTATATAAATGTTTCAATATTTCAGGAAGTTCACTGTGGGGAAAATAAAATGGACCTAGATATAAAAAGTCCACTGGAACATAAAATGTTCGGTTTAACAATACAAAACCTAGAAACTTTACACAATGTTTGTAGTTTGTCAACACCATACAATCATCCCCTACTTTAAGAACACATCTTCCAAAATTTTAGTTCATAGGCAAAAATTTTAATGTGAATTTTGTGATGCTCTAACATGGAACAAATTAAAGATTTTCTTGAAAGTACTCCCGAATCAACAAAAATAGATTTTTGGTATTTTTCGGATGTATTTAAACAATTTAGCAGCATAAGTTACTAAGCATACATTATAACCAGTAGAATTTACCAGCACATTTTTCATGCAAGCTGGTACGTATAAATTATGAACCAGTTACGTGGAGAAATAAAACTTGCACGATCTCTACAGAACACAATTTCATCCTAAACAAAAATGCTGAAACTAGTAAATATTGCCCAGTCAAGGACCGAATGAAACCCACAACTGTACAAGTAAGAGCATCAGACTCTCAGGTGATCAACACTCTGCATTCATAGCACGCACAACCAAAATAAACTTAACAGTATTGATTCACAAAATCCTCAACACTTTCCATTGCCAGTACTGGTTGTGTACAATAATAACACCCTGACAATCTGTTCAGATAGAAAAGACGACCAAGAGGGGTAACAAAACTGTAAGGACGAGACACGGGTTAGAGGTTGTACTAGAGGGGATTAAATCAACTTGTTTAGCAGAACGGGCGTGTTCACGCATTGCTCACTTCAGGGAGTACGTTCACCTGTGTGTTTAACAAGGGATGAGCGCACGAACAAGCTGATCTAGAAACTTTTTAAGGAGGAATCTGGGTCAGAGAACCTTAAACCAAGAGAAGCCAGTACATAAAGTTTGCACGAATGAACAGTATTTAAAGGATAACTGCACAATTTCAGTTCAAAATTGTATTCTGCAATACACAAACATGAAGACAATATTTCTCTAACAATTCCGTTTATGGTTGCTCACCTAACCAGCAGAAACCAATGACTAGCAAGCCGGCTTAGGGAAGGTGTTCAAACAGACTCCCCGCTCTCGAGACAGAGGGGAGCTTGACCCTCTGACCACACCGAGAACTCGTAACGGCATTCCACATTCACTGCTCACAGAAGTCCTTCCGAGAACTTGTCCATATACCGCGCATGTAATGATATATACAAGCAAAAATGCACTAATCCCAGTTTTCAATTTAAACTAAATTTAAAACTAAACTGATTTTTTTATAAAGCAGTAGCCTTCCTGAGCACCATCCTTGGATTGTTGGTGAAAATGGACTTTTACAAAATTCTACGGGCGATATTTTCTTAAATCACACCAGATGCCTGGTCTTTAGTTAACCTAAATTAAGGTTAAAGTCTAAAACGAAAAGGAACAATTGTTTCTCTGACCATTAGTTGGATTTTGCATCTCTTTTATGCAAAATTCCACCTTTTCCATTCCTTAAAAATGGAATCTATGCAATATGTTACCTCTAAACTTACTGGCTCAATTTCATTCACTTTTTACATTTAAGGATTTTTTTAGTACTTATTGCAGTTTAAATTTGCTTTCACAGGGGACACGGGTCAAGACCAGCTGTACAGGGCAGCTTGTTTTATAATTTCTTAAAAACAGTTAATGAAACACACTGCCAGTAGACAAGATTGACCAACAATTACTCAGCTGACAATGGTTTTTTCCCCCACATGTATCTATTCTGAAGGACAGAATAACAATCACAGCCATAGTTCCTACATGAACTAGAACTTAAAAATCCAAACTTCACTTTTGTTCAACTAATGATTCTTCAGTCTGGGGAAACAATCACTTCGAAGTCTTCACCCTGGACACGTCCCTTAATTTTAGGGAGGTTAAACATAACCCCTACTTCAAATCTTAACAGGGCCTAAAATAAGATTTTTTCCCCCAACTTGATTATATTTTTTTCACATCTAAAATAAAGTGATGAGGATTAAAAGTTTTATGCAAGACACCTTTAAATATCGACCAATTCCCGAGGTAAAAAATAAACAATTTCAATGCAAATGAGAACATTTCATCAATTCTTTTTTTGCATCCATAAACCGAAAAGGAACTCATTAAAAGAAAGCATAAATATTCTCCCAACCTTCACTATGCACATAAAATTAACCCTTTTATACACAGCACCAACCACTGGTACGCAAGAAAAACACAAAACGGCCAGATTCACAGCTCCGGATCTTTTCAACATGATTAGCCATTGCTCCGCAGAAGAAAAAGAAATTACATTAAATTTAGTTTCCAGCTTCTTCAACATGCAAAACGTTTAATCAAAGATATCAGCTGTATTGCTAGAGCAGTTATTAATGTTAATATTAATTCTAAGAAGTTCTACATATCCATCCAATATTCCAGCTGGAATACGTTGGGTCTTAACATTTTTTTTTATGCTGTGAAGTGCTGCAAAACAGCACAATTCACCCATGGCTTGAAGAGCATTTAACAGGATCAAATAATTTCACATTACACAATCTAAACCACCAGTAAAAATAACCAGATGGCATCAGATTAATCTTTGCATTTCTCAATGGATGGTTTGCCCAGTTCTTCATAATGCACAGCACAGTCCTCAAATATCAAATTCTAACAAATTACAAAAATTTCATGCATTAAAAAAAAAATCTGAAGTAGCGTCGCACGTTATTCTCAAAGCACAGTGTTTAAATTTTTTCTAGATGAAATCAATCGTCACACTTCCAGTGGGATTACACAGGAGAAAACTCCCCAAATGTTTCACATCCGAAACGTTGCAGCTCTGAGAATCTGGCTTCCTCTCCTCCAAAACAATTCCGTTTATTCCAGCCCAGCACACCCAGACCATGGATCGCGGGGGCAGCCGAGCCTCCTCCCAGTCAACACCGGGTCCTGGGGACGGATTTCCAGAGCCCCAGAGCTGCACTCTCTCCTCTTTCACCAGGAGCAAGGCGGGAATGCCTCAGAGTAGGGCAAGCCTCCCTCTGCCTCGAACCGCGACAACTCAGAGGTCAGCACTGACGGGAGGCAAACCAAGGTTTGTCAGCCACATCTGTAGAGGGTAAAAAACAAAACGGGGCCCCATGGTGTCTCCCTTCCTACCTCAACCCCAGAGCACACGGGGACCGCTCAAGCAAAATGCAGCAACAAAATCCAGCACTGGAAATTCATTTCCCTATAGAAAACCTCTGGAAATTGCCTTGGATGAAAGCATCAGTCAAATTAATTCACTGCAGGCAAAAAAAAAAAAAATGTAGCAGTCCATTATTTCAACTAATGATGCTGTATTTAGAGAAAATAAAAAGCTTTGTCAAAACCCTAGAACAGGAACATTTCCCAAGGTTCTACTGTCAAAATACTGCCATAGCTGTGTGCGCTCTTTAGACAAACCATAGAGTGTAAAAGGAACATCTCCAAGTGCACTTTTCCACTTAAATGTAAAAATCACAAAACAGGTTCAGTCAGGAATATTGGCAGATCAGATCTGAAGATTGCAATTTCACCGGTGCAAGAAAACAATAGGAACGATGAAACAGTGGTTAGATGTTATGCACGTTGCTCACACGTTGTGCAGGATGAAAACTAAAACATCCTAAATATTCAAAATTACAGTAATAAAACGATTACAGCAATGTATCAGATCAGTACTACCATCTCACATCTGGTCACCACGTACACACGCTGTCACTACCAGATTTTTCTGTTTCGGCATTTAAATCCTCAAAAAATTAAATTTCTACACTTCCAAATTTAGCCAAACCACACAAAAAAAATCTCAAGGTCTCTTTTTGAAAATGACAAATCTAATCCTTTAAAGAATTCCACAATAAAACAAGGGGAAGGGAAACCTAAAGGATCACACTGCCTGTAATCAAGACCTCGCCTGGAGCCTGTTCCTGTTTTCTACAGGCATGTGCAGTCAGCGAGACCACAGGACTTCTGTGTGCAGACATGTTGTGCGTTACCAAACCCCCTTTCCACACTCTGCTTCAGGAAACGAACCAGGTTTTAAACAAGACCACCAGGAGGACGGGGCCGTCATCAGCAGTGCCCACCAGAACACGACAGCTGCGCGCTCTGGCCACAGGGGTCAAGGGTCAAGCAGGAGGAGAGGGGGAGGCGCCACCCAGCCGCTCACCTCCCCCACCTCCCAGGGGCAGCTCGCGTCCGTGGGGGAGGGGCCTACAGACACTCTTTTACACGCTGCAGGACTGCGCCAAGGGAGACCCGAACCCACACACACTGGGGTGCAGCCCCAGCCCCTCCCCCCCGCTGACACACACACCGCCAGCCGGAGATCCGCACCACCAGGCTGGAGCTCGTGCATCATCCCCCTGTACTGCAACGACACCCCAGTGTCCCTTCCCGGACAGACCGGAAGTCCATGCCGCAGCAGGGATACGGACTATCAACACTCCCCCAGACTGCCCCACCACCTCCGCGTGCAACACACGCCTCTGAGGACTTCACTCGGAGACTGGGAGCAGCAGGAAGCCAGCAGAGACACTCCCCATGGGCCCCACAGTGGCTGTCCGGCACAGGCTCGTCCACCCGGCAGGCCTGGCCAGCCCAGCCCTCAGCTGGGGGCTCACGGGCACCCCTGTCCCACATCACACCCCGGAGAGGGGGCAACACTCCACACTCACTCCCAACAACAAGCCAGCCACCAGTGGGCTCTCCCTCCCGAGCCTCCTGGTGAACGCCTCCCAAGCTTTGCTGAGGCAGAGAGCCATTTTCCCCTCCTTTGTCTCCATGCAGGCCCCCCCGGGGCTGGAGAGCATCACAGCTGGAGGGGAGAGGTGTTGCCTCCCACTGTGCACGCCACTGTGGGGGGACTGGTTTTAGGTGTCCACGCAGTCTGGGCGGCACTGCGGGAAGCAGGAGGGTGGCCACGCAAGCCAAACACGTGAAAGAGCGCACCCCCGTCTTGACCCACCACCCACCCCTGGAGCTCACAGCGAGCGCAGCCCGGAACACGTCACCGCACAGCAGGCCTGCGACAGGAAACTGGGGGGCCCCTGCGCGCAGACAGGCGCGGCACGTTCACACACGAGCACGCGTGTACCTGCGCACGACACAGCGGACAGGTACACTGAGCGCCTCAGCACAAAAACACCCTTCATCAATACAGGGGGGGGGGGACTCAGTCATTTTCGATTTGATGCAATTGTTAAATATCCATTAGCCCAACAATTAATTTACACACCTTTTTCGTGGTTTCAAAATTAAAATACACTGAGAGAGACGGCAAAGTTAGACGTATCGAAGTCTCAAATACAAAATTAATTCGTAAAATTACTCTAAAAAAAAAGTACGCATCAGCAGATGAACGAGTCTTATTCGTCAAGAAAACGTTATATGTCGTCTCACAAATTTCCAGCTCTGCCTCCCGCCCCAACATCCAAATACATTTTAAAACATGCTTTCAATCGTAACACTACACCTGTATCAAACTTAATTTAAATGTGTTCTTAAGGTTGCTTCACCTATAAAAACCGAAGGCCAAAGGGACTTAAATACATGTTTAACGTATACAAAAACACATATAGCGAATAAGCATAAAAACGTTTCGCCAAGTGCCTCCTTGAAAAATGTGCAAGCCTTAACAAATATTTAGAACATCAGCATTCATTTACTGATTTTTTTTTCCCCAAAAAAGTCAACACTGAATTCACGATAAAACATGGGTTTAAACTCTACCCGCCTCACCTCGCTATATCAATACATATGCATACACGCACTGGCCTCTATCTAGAATTGCTACACGTTCGCAGCGAGAAATACACGCTTAGGCCCTTGCCTTCCATGCTATGGAAAAATAAATGCATGCACTCATATGCGTGATACATATGCAATGGCACCGCGAGACAAATCAATTTTATTAAGTCGGTAAATGTGACTATTGAGTTTGTACAAGAGCAGTGTAGGTCCTTTAGCCCCCCTAATGAAGTGGATTTGGGGACCTCTTCCCCACTGCTGTCTCTCAAACCCACTGGCACCCCAGCCTGCGCGAGGAACGCCAGGGGAAGCCATGTGGCACGTGAAATGGAGAGTCCGGAGGTTCGCTGGGCGACACCATTTTCAAGAAAACACCCACTGCGGTCTCTGCATTAATTCACCAGGAAAGGGTTTCATAAATAGCCTCGATTCACGATCACGTCGGGCGCTGGAGAATATTTTGTTAGGCGAAGGTATACATTTAGGAATGAGAGCAGGATGCCAGATGTGAGCGAACAAAAACAATTTATTCAAAAAATGTTTTCAATTTCATGCACAGACATCCCCACCTCTCCTCTTGTCACCCTAACCATCAGAACAAACGAAAGTCCCTGAAGCACCCCAAATTCAGAGCCCACCGCACACACCAAATATTTAAAATGCACACGTGCTTGCTAAAATTAATGCAAAACCTGCCTCATTTCCTGCTAACGCCCTAGTATTGCCTTGGTGAAAATATCAGCAGGCCTGTGCCTCACTTGGTTTTAAAATCCACACGAAGACCACAGACTGGCTTGTAAAGTTAATTTGTTAGGTTGATTTTTAGTTAGAGGGAAATCAGATGTCAAATACATAAATGATCATTGATAGATTATATTCATTTCAAAAGACTTGGCAGACTGATGTGTTTTTAAAAAAAAAATAAAACAACGAAACACAGCAGGTAGTCCACATGAATAACTGTTGTTCAAGCAGAGGGAGTTGCAAATTCTTTACCTTTGTCTTTTCGGGACTGAGTGTTCCACCTCTATAACTTTTCCGTGGAGTTCTACTTTACCTTGAAAACAAATTAAAAAAACAAAAAAAAATAAGTTTTGCTGTGCCAGTAAAGCGGGAAAATGAACTGTAGGAGAAAATGGAGAGATGGCTTTTCAGAGAATATCGATAATTTCAGTCATCACTCGGCCTTTTAAAATGTTAATTAACTCCCATCGTCATGTTAAGCGTAAGATTTAAAAAAACAACACGAACAAAGTGTGGTCTAATTTACACTTTTCACAAGTGAAGTACAACAGCTATGGCTGACGAATTGCCCCGCGGAAATATCCACAACAAAGTACAAGACGACTATTTGAGTGGCTTTGTAAATTGAGGTTGAATATTTTTTACACAGTCATATAAATCCTATTTTTTAGAGATTAGTTTCCACCAAAAGGTATTCGATTCGAATTTACAAGCTGTGTTTTTTTCTTTAAATTCGTTACAAAAAATCCCTTAAGTATTTGATCCTTTCGTTACGTTGTAGCAATGCACAGTAAGACACAGGACCTACCACCAGTGTAGCCACGCTACTCTAAACAAAACACATTTAAAAACATTTTTTTTTAAGTTAGATATATCAGTGTTCTCGAAAAAGACAATTCTGTAGAGGGTGGTATTTATTTGAACGAAGCCCGATATAAAAAATGCGGGGAAAAAAACTTCAGGCTTGTTTGAGAACCTATAAATATAGTAATTAAAATTTGTTTAGAAGGTAAATACTTTGCATAAGTACACTGTTCTCTGTCATCGGCCTTCTTGGCCCGCTGGTTATTTGTACGTAAAATGCAGCAGCTCAGGCGCTCAGCTTCCTCGGCCCCCGGTAATTGATAATTGAAACTTGTTGTATGAGCCTAACAATCGCAGTGCTTATTTTCAATTGTAATCAGAACATGGACTGCTAACTGAGCCCCGTGCGCCGGGCTCCAGACCTGCCGAGGTCGGTAGTGTACGAGACAAGGGGAGCCTAGGTACCCACACACATATATATATACACACACACACGCCTCGTTTCAATGAGCACGGATCTTTCTTATTTAAAACGATCGCCGCAGCAATTAGCAAAAACAAAACACACTCTTGAGCACTCGGTTTCCACCCAGGTTCGCCGGCGGTTGGTCTTCTTTCTTACCTGAGAGCGTGTCGATGGCCTTCATAGCACCCTTCTCATCAGGGCAGTCCACAAACGCGTAACCAGTCTTGACGAGAAACGGGCCACTACAAGGAATCTTCCACTCCTGAAAGAGACTTTCCAACTCGACGGGACTCGCGTCTTCACTCAAGTTACCGATATAAAGCTTATTCATGGTGTGCTGCACGGCGAAAATGCAAACCTTGCAGAAAAAAGGCAGACTTATGCGCTCAGATGTACAGCCTTTTTTTTCTCTCTTTTTTGTGAAACGGACTTCTACCAACCAGAGTGTTATTTATATAGAGTATATTTATATATGGATGTTTCACGCGCGCACTCTTCCCCCAGGATAAGTTAACAAGAATATTTTATAACAGCCTTTCCTAAGGATGGCGGGCTTGGCGAAAAGGAGGAGAAAACTACTTTTTGTCGTCCTCCGAACCCCCTTAGCAGACAGACTGTGAAAATGTCACACACGTTAATGTAGGCGCCGCCTCTAAATAAAACCGAGAGGAAAAATCACTTGAATATTCCGGCTTTTTGAATGAGCCACGTGTTCAAACTACAAATCAACTTCTCACGTGAGGAATCCCAGTTCCTCAATTAAATACTAGATTGGGAAAATGCCACGGGAGTCGGGTGGGGACAGGGGAGGGGGAGCTGGGAAGAGGATTAGTACTGGAAAACCTACGTACATTAAGGATATCTTGTGTGGTGCCGTATCGCTCTTGGATCTCATGCGGGTGCCTTTCTCTCGGTGCTCCGCTTCTCATTGGCTGCTGGCCGAAACAGTGGAGCCGCGTCGCGGGCGAGGGTCTGGGCCGGCCGGCCTGCCAGGGGCTGGGGGCGCGCTGCATGGCGGCGGGGGAGGGGGCGCGCCGCGGGCGCCCTATAGGAGAGCGCCTATAGGCGTGTGCGAGGGCCACGGCTGTGGTGATGTGTTCTCCCTCGCCTGCTGGGGGCGAGAGGCGTCTTCTCCAGCCCCCTCACCCGCGGGCATGCATCTCCACGCGTGAGGCGGGTGTCGCCGTGAGCAGAATCAAACCACATTTTTAAAAGCGTCGCTCTTCCTTCCTTCCCAATGGAGGAGCCGAGCGCCTCGGCCAACGACCGGCTTGTGACGCTGCCCAGTGCCCGTATAGCCGGAACTCAAAACACGGGTCCGACTGTTCCTCCTCACCGTCGGGCCCCCCGCTACAGCAACCATTTCCCGAGTGGGAAGGGCGTGCTGGGGCTCTGCTCTGCTCGCCTCCGCCGCACAGTCGTTTCTGGGGGGGTGGGGAAGGGGCTGAATCCCTCTGAATTACTTCTGCTCGATTCATAGCTAGACGACATTAATCTTCCTCGTAAGTAAAAGGTTGTGGCGCACATTCTAAAACAACTGCGTCTGCGTGTACCCAAACGCACAGTGCTAGTTTCAGACATTCTTTCAAGAGCAGGAATATAACCCCGATCTATAGCAGTGGGATTCGTCCGAGTACTTCCAGGTTATAAAATAAAAATAACCTTTTAGATTTCGATACTAAAAACAGGCCCATTTTGCATAAATAAAGCGGTACCTCAACGATAGTGTGACCATATGGTAAATGCAGTACTTTCTCTGGGAACAATTCCTCCGCTTTAAGTGTGTATAAGTATTTTCTGCGAGGCCGACACGTCGTGAAGGGTTTGGGGTGGGAGGGGGAGGGATACTGTAGCCTGTGTGTGTTTCTGATCTCCACAACACGCATTGCCCAAGTCTCCTCTTTAGGCCTTTTCGCGTACGAATAGGCCACGAACATATTCATGTACGCGTACGTGTGGCTGTAGCCGACGTGCCCTTATGCGGGGACGCCGTCTTGGTGGTGGTGGTGGTGGTGGTGAGGATACTCTGCTCTGGGAGCAGCAGCAGTACAGTCAGGGTTCCTGTCTTCCCCTCCGCGGCCTCCATTGTAGCCGAGCCCAGCGCAGACAATGCAGGACTGTGACAAACCAGAGCCCGGCGCGCAGCCCATCAGGCCCCTCCGCGCCGTCCAAGAAAGGGCGGCCGCGGAGCGCCGAGGCCAGTGGTGGCTGGGGACACGGGTGAGAGAGAGGGGAGCGAAAACAGGTTCATGTGTATCGAGCCGTGAGCGAGCGAGCGAGCGAGGATCTGTAGCTGGGCTCCCTTTCTTTGCACACGGCTGAACAGAGTCGCGTCGTTTCAGTGAAACACTGGTGGGGATGTGTGTATTTGTGAATAAGAGACAAGGCGACGAGGGCGGTTTAATGAAAAACAATCATTCGTTCATTCCAGTTTCTTTAGCGGGATCGTGCCTTCAGTGCCCCTTTGAGGCTGTACATTTCCAAGTAGTTCAACGTGCTCAAAGGTAATGCGGTTAACTCCGGGAAAAACTCCCTTTTTTAAAAAAGAAAAACAACACATAATGTAGCAAGTGTGGGGAAAGAGGAAATTACCTGTCAAATCTGTTCACAAAAATAAGACAGTCTCTTAAGAGATCTGAGAGGTCAGGTGCTGGCACGACATAGTTATTGCTAGTAAAAGGATATTTTATATTTAACTCGTAGATCTACAAAACCTTGTTTCAGTGCACGATGTAGTTTACCGGTGGCTCTGAAATATACGATGCAAAGTTGAATTCTACACCGCATAACTCGGTATCGCCTGTCCTAATATACAGTACATGGGTGATTTATTTTGAAATCGTCTCCATTTCGATGTTTTTGAGAACAGCGTGCGTGTTTAAAAACGCTTCAGTTTTCTTCCAGTTTCAGACAACTAGTAGTTCCCGTGCTAGTTAATATTCCCGCACTTCTAGATGAGCCACACGGGTGATGGCTTTGTCTTGCCAGTTTGTCTGGGGTGGCAGTGCCCTACCAATACGAAAGGGGTTCACAGCTTTCCAAGACACGTTGACCGTTTGCTCGTTTAAAGTTTTTTTTTCCCCCTAATTAAGGGGGGATTCGTGGAGGGCTGACAGTGGCAGTGGATAATAACGCTCACAAATCACAGGACCCTCGCAGCTGCCTGCGTGGAAGGCTCGGCGCCTCGGCCTCCAGACGCCCTGACCCGCAGGGCGGGCACCGCAGACGCCCCCGGCTCTCGGGTCCATCGCCCATGGCGGATGATCGCCACCGAATATCGAACGAGGGAGGCGCAGGGAAAGCTGGAGAAGAAGCCCACATAATTCGGCATACAACACGTCGAATCCTGCATCTTAGAATATTACTGTTGAAGTATTTGGATTGTTAAAATGGCAGGCTTTTTATAACATGTTATTTTCTTTCTCGGCTAAGAGAAGATGTTCAGTTATTTCTGCTCTGGTGTTGTGTGTAATTAGTTGATAAACAGGCTTCTGCGGAGACACAGAACTTGCATTTACTGCGAAACGTCGCATATAACGCGCATGTGGAGACTTATATGTAGGCTACGTGTTCGTCTGAAAATGCTGACAGCTGACAGCACCGCGGAGAGACTACAGGGCGGTTCACGGTTTTGTGAGACGTTCTGAAGCATGGGAATGAGCAGCAGAGCGTTTCCCCTCGGCAGACATGTCTGTGCACCGAGTCTGTCACAGCAGCGCTCATCCCCGACATGGGCGCCCTGATCTGCCGGTGATGTCACAGCGGACCGCGCATTCCATCACCACGAGCCATCTTGCCCCACGCCGCGTGCTCTGCGCCGCTTTCCAGACGGCTGGCGCGGGACCCGAACCCGATTTGTCCACGACACGCGCGTTCGATGCTGCCCGGGAGTGTGTCTGGTGCAGTTCGCTAGCCTGTATCCTGATCCTCGCACACATGTAGGTCACCTGTAGCTGCTGCGTTCCTACTCAGAAATACAAAATGTCTTGCGCTGCTGTGCTTCAGAGTGTATGACACTCTCGCCCAGGTGCGGTGCTTTAAACATGAGCTGACAAAACGTTTCTTAAATTGCATGATCGGGATATAAATGACACCTATTGACGGTGCACGTCCCGTGTCTCTTTGAAAGGTGCAATCGGAAAGCCCAGCCCTTCTCGCTCGTTTGAAAAGAGCCTCTCCCCCGGCTCCCATGAAGCAGAATGAGCAAGTAAGGACTAATAACTGATATTAACCGTCTGGACGACCCAATTACGTCTCCGCTGCTGGGGGCCCTTTCATCTCGTCTTCGGGCGCGTTTAGGGACGAGGCCCTTCGCCACCCTTGTGAGAGGGGTGAACCCGGGTCCGGCAGGCCTGGACCGTGCCACAGGCCAGCCCGGCCCCCCGCGCCTGGCGGTCTTCTTTCTCCACTGACCGCTTCCCGTTCTTCCCGGGATATCGACCCGGCTCCGGGCACATTGGGGACCTGTGGGTTCGTCTCACAGCTCCGTGTCGAGCGTGGCAGCGGCCAGCCGTGGGGGAGAAGAGGGAGTCTCCTGGAGGAATCGCCAGCGGTCCTCCAGCCGCCCTCTGAAGGCAGGGACCCTCGTCTGGCTCGTCCTGACGAGTCAGGTCATTGGCAGCCCCGCAGGTCCAGTATCGGTCCCATGAGCAGGCCCGGCCGCGGGTTCAGACCACTGCCGCCGCCGTTAGGAGCGGACATTCAACTTCCGCTGTTTCAAAACGGATGAGGAACAAGAAATGCTAACAGTTCAAGATAGCTGTGTCTTTTAATAAGATATTTTAAGTATGTGTGAGACCATGTGCAAAGGCTAGAATGAAACCACTCAGGCTGAATATTCAATATATTTTTTAAAGAAAGATCAAATTATCTACGTAGCATTCAAGCTTTACGACGAAAAGACATCGCTACGGGTAGTCTGGTGTCAACAGAACAAATGTAAATAGAAAAGCACTACAACTTCAACGACGTACCTTGTGATTTTCCAGTTATTAAATAAGTATTCCACATATTAAACCAAATATTCTGCTGTCTGTTCTGCAAAGCCAGGGACTTGTGCTTCGGTGTTCTAAAGATTTGAAAATGTGCTTGAACACACTGTTCTGCAATTAGAGCTTGTTGTGGAGCCTTGCGTTGTATCTTACAGAAATAACGCGTACATGGATTTTATTAAATAACCGGAAACTGCGCAAACCAATCTTTAAATAGCACTTGGATCTATACTGTTGGGATTTTATTTTCCTATACGAATACTCTGCCTTTTGGGGAACTGCGGGAACTTGAGCCGTTGTCTCCCAGACCGAAGTTTGATACTCTCCCCTTCACACGGAGCTGGAGCAGGTAAGCGGCCCGTGTTCAAGTGGATGAAACTAGGTCCGGTCTGGAGCAAGCAGAGGTTAATACTGTAGAGAAGACCCCGTCCGAGCTGTACAGACACCTGCACCTTCTCCGTCTCCCTCACGCCCGGGGAAGAACGTCTGCGTGGGTTTTTTTTTTCTTTGTATTGTCAGGCGTGGAAGTCTACTTTTCAGAGAACACGAGTGTTACCACGCAGCCCCCCCGAGAAGAAGAGGAAACTGCTTCACACAGGCGCTGCAGCAGCGGGAGAGGAAAAGCTCGTCCTTTGCGCGCACAGCACCCACCCTGCCGCCAGGGCGGGGAGGAGATTTTTTTTTTTGCAATTGTACGAAACCGGTCTTTTAACATGCAAAATCTTAACCATTTCAGAGACCAAGAGGGCGGGGGAGAGGGGAGGCGTCAACCTTTCCATTGCTTGACATGTGACACTCACGATCAGATGCGCATGGGCCCGTGTCCACTATCTGGACTCGCCATTTCCGACTGCACCCCCACCACACACCAGTGCGATTGGGAGCGGTCTGTCACAAATAAATCAAAACGGCGAAACTGGGGGTCCAATCCTCCTGTCTCCGGTATCCCCGGCCGTTGACTCGAACTCCTCGCTGTGGTTTGGGTGGGGGCGCACGGCGCGCAGGGCTCGGTTCTGCTCGGCTCGGCCGGGTCCACATCCGCTCGCCCGTCCGTGGGCTTCGCTCGCAGCTGTGGCGCGAAGAGACGGTACTTCTGCGTTTCGAACCGGCCGTCGTCACAGATCCGACGGAAACCGGGAGGCTGTGTGGACCGGCAGCAGATTCACGTGTACAACCCGGGGTGCTTATTTGAGATCTTGGAAAGGTCGCACACGCGGAGCTGTTGCGATATTTTGAAATGTTTTATCCGGAGAGAATTATTGTACTGACCCATTCGGAAGCCGTGTATGTTTTCTTTAGGGAATGAACGATATTATTCTAGGTGTTTCAAAACGCATTTAATTTTATTGTGCTCAGAGGCTAGAGGTTTTGTAAACAATAATCATTTTGAGTCCTCCCCCAGAAAAAAAACCAAACAAAATAAACACTCATAATTTACCAAATGGAGGTTATGTTTATTTTTGCTCACCTTCAGTTTTTAAGCCAGTGGCCATTTTAATTAATCCAGTAAAACGAGCTGCCCATTAGGCACAATGAAGACACTCTTAACCTACGGCTGAAGTGCAACTGTTCGGGGTGGTTCTTGTGTCACCAAGGTGACTGTTCATCATCGCCCAAAATAGCATCGTTTCGTGGTTATTTAGAGATTTTCATATCATGATTTTAAATTTATAAACATATATATATTTATTAGTGTTAAGACTGCCGTGTCCCGTCCCGTAAACACATGGGGCTGGAATCTCCTGAGATGCAACAGAGATGCCCACAGCTATACATTAGAGATGCTGTATTTTCTAAACGAAAGCCGTGCAGAAGACCGAGCAGATGTACAGATGAGAAGAGGGGGTGAACGCGGGGAGAGAGCTTCTCTATAGCGGCCGCGCCTCCCCCCGCTGCCCGGGGGAGGTCGCGCTATACAGCCATATTGTATAGGGGACGCGCTCTCGGCTTGCGTAACGCGGTAAGTTTCTTAGAAAAAAAAAACATCAAAACTCGTCGCCGTTAAAAGAAAAATTGTTTCGGTGTTCTTTTAAATAAAAAAAAAAGCGCATCGCTTGTTAGAAGGTAGAATTAACCTACCGTGCCTGAAAGTGGTCGGGATGTAAAAAAAAAAAACCCGAACGAATTTCCATAAGACTGTTAAGAACCCACCCCCTCCCTCAAGAAAAAAAAAATATTGTAAAGAAATCTCCTTTTAAATAAGATATTCGTGTAAATTTGAAGGTTTATGCGGTCGTTTTCCAAACCTGAAATCTCAACTTTGCTTAAGAGATTCGTTTTTAAAAGCTTTAACATTTCTGATTCATAAATCGTTTAATGTGGACGTTATTATTTACTGTTGTACGGAAGAGGCATCTGATTAGAAATGTACTTGTCCTTTCAGCTGTAAAGAATTCGTGAAGCAAGGTCCTGGTGTCAATTATTTCGTGTTTTTGTTTCTGTGAAAATTTCCTCTGTGCAGTGGAACGAATTTATTATCCGATCCTTGTTTTTATTGCAAGTAATCTCTCAGTACGGTTTCTTTATGTCTTTACAAGGATGAGAAAAATCATTCTTCCGGTGTCTCAGAAAGTATTTCACTTTTTGTTGCAAAAATCATTTAGGAATTGAAAACGACTTGATTAAATTAATTGAATTGTTTTTTTTTCATTCGTTTTAGAAATTTAACAGAATTTTAACTTTTAGTTTATTGTGCCCGTAACTGCTCGCAATAAACTGCATTAAATCGTTTTCACCTTCGACCTTTCTGGGAAAGAGGGTTCTCGGTGATAGATTGTTATGAAGTCTGAACTCTCGCTTTATTTAGGGGACAATTGGTTGGTTTCAGTATGTACATATTCACTTAACCACCGAATAACTGGTTCAGGTCGTTTTGTAAAATGTTGTGTTTAGATGGAGGACAAAATCAACGTATTTCAAGTGAACTGTAGATTTAGAACAACTGATGAAGTTATTCTAAAGATATTTATTAAGACAAAGTATTTCTGCATGTTAAGAAGACTGTAGAGTTTTCACACAAGAATGGTTATAGAGAATTAATTTGAAGGAAATGGTTTTCGTTTTATTTATTAAAAGAAACAACAAATTGATAACAATCTTAAAGATTTAAAATGTCAGTTTTATTCTGATTTCTGGCATAATCAGAATGAATGAAAAGCGTAGCTTTTTATTCTTTAGAATGGTTTTATTTTAACATTAATTTCTGAACTTATATGTAATCATGTTTTGCAAGTTTGTATTCAGGTTAATTGGTAATTATAATTGCATTCTCTTTTTACCATTTAATTAGTTGAAAGAGTAAAAATATATTTTGTTGCTGTGTGAATACTTACTGTGATGTGTTGTGAAAAAATGTATTTGCTTTATTGTAGTGTATAAATAATTCTGAGTCTTACATTAAAATGTTATTTACAATGTGGATATTCATTTGTAATTTAATTTTTCACGTATTATTTTTTTAACACTTGTATTAAATATAAACATGAACCCCCACCCCCCACTTAACAAATTGTTCAATACACTTTGACAGATAGTAAGAGATTAAATAAAAAAAGTTGGTTCTCCCAGCACTTTATTTAGTGTGTAGTATGGAAGGTTACACTCTCCCAGCTCTTAGACTGTTGAACTGGTTATTCTTCATGCGGAAGTCCTGGGCATCATCAGGCTTCTGCGAATTCTCTGATACTTTTGCTGCTTTGAAACAATACAACCACATGTAAGTATTTTTTCATGAAGCAGGCAGGAGGGAATTTTCATTTTTCTGTGTGTCCAGAAACATCAGAATTTAGGGGGTGTTACTGGGGAAACTGCTTTGTTTACCGATTCATCTGCCTCAGCTGTGGTCAGTTTTCCTTTTTTGAAAATACATTCTTTACCTATTAGCTGTGCAAAGACCGAAAGGTGTTGCGCTCTTACTCAGTGGTTTCTTCAGACTGTGATGAAATAGGCAAATCTGCAAACTACTCTGCAAGACACCTCAGGCCTTTATCTCAGTTTCCTAAAGGTCTCCGTTTCATTTCTCAAACTTTCTCAAAAAGTAAGGGGGCAGCAGGCAGAAAGTACGGACGAAATGACTCTTTCTGAAAGAGAGCCTCGTGCCACTAAATATAAGGCTTTAATTACAGTGCGTCCATAACACTCAGACCTCAGTGCAGAGCACACACTTCAGACGAAGATTTTTTTAAATCAAAGTATTTTCCCATTCTTCTGAATCAACAGTTAATTTGAAAAAATCTCGATGTGAGCCAGAGTAGAAAGAAGGTGTTACAACAGAATATCTGCATTCTTTTTCAGAGCACACAGGTACTTTTAAACACGCTGCATGAAAGCGTGCAAATGGCACATGATTGTGGCTGTTCCTGCTCCAGCTTTGGAACTGTCCGAGATTCTACATGCACTCTGTGAGAGGTGGACTTCGGACCTCCGAGTGCAATGGAATAACGCAGGGATTGAGGAAGGGCTTCAGGAATCCAAGCTGGAGATGAACACACTAGCCCAGCGTGTTTACACTGTTTTTCCACACTTCAAGAAGTGTGCTTTTTTCAGAGTTAGTGGCTTCTGAGACATCTTAGTTTGGGATTGGGGTCAGCTTTGAATTCTTTGAATTCTTTAAATAAACTGCAGTGTATTCCTGGGGTGTTTTCTACCTCCAGAAAGCAACTCCACCCAAACAAAAAGAAAAAAATAACACTATACGAGTTAATTTTCATATCATTGAAAACAAAGATCCAATTGAAGTGTGGAGGAATAGGATGATGCGCCAGATTGTGTAATTCTAGTGAATCAACAAAATCCTTGTTGTTCTGGTCTGGATGAAGTAGTGCAAAAAATGTAAAACCAGAATGTTGTGCGTGTGAGTAAACCTAAGAGATACCAGGCCACACACTGGCTGGTGGAACAGGGCGCCATGGGTTCACACTGTCTCTCACAGAAGGAGCGAAGCTGAGTGAGAACAGACTGAGAGCACAGGACAGGCGTGTACCCCTTTCCCAGCCACTGCTTCTCCCCTGCTCCGAAACCCTTCGACACCCCACCTGCAAGCAGACGTTTCTCTCGGCGTCTGGAGCTGCCTCACTTTGTCCCCATGACGGGAATCCCTGGCACAGCAGGAGCAGCTTGCAAACATGAGCTCCTGTGTTCTGACAGCAGCTGCCTAACTTCTAATCATTGTTTTGCACTTTTTAAAAGTTGATTACTGGCTACGGATTTCGCAGTCTGTGGAAGAGAAGGTAACGCCTGCAGCGCTCAGCCCCTGTCGATCCCACAGTGCGCAGCTCACAGGACTGACTGTGTAGCCAGATCTCACTGTCCTCAGGAGCTGAGCACGCCCCTCTAAGGACTGCTGAGGTGGACCAGTAGGCGGCGCTCTTCTCTCTGGTCCAGGTTTTACAGATACCTCGCTGTGGTGACTGAGAGCACAGGGCTGCAGGAGCTGGGGTATTTCCAGGGATAAGCTGCGGTCCTGTCTGCGTGGTCATTGAAGATCTCGGGGCTCTGTTGGTGAGAGTGTTAACCCCACAGTTAACACACATTCCACCCTGGGCCGTCCTGCACTGCAGCTGTTTCTCAGGTCTGTGGTTCGTGTTTCTTCTCCGTATGAACCAGGTGGGTTTACAGTAAATTAGACCACCTCAGGATATGTGGACATTAATAAACTCCAATGCATGTAGTCCATAGAAAAAGTGTTTGTGAACTTAACATTAGACCATTTTCATTTGAAAAAATCTTCAGAGACAGATTTTCTTAGACTCAGCAGGTGGTATTGAAAGTAGCATTTCTATTTTTATATTTTAAAAGATTAATTAGGCAGTCATTCATCAAACTTGTTAAATATATAGACACTATATACACACACACAGAAGAGCATTAAATCACAAGAAAATTAAATTATAATACTCATCTGTTGTGGATCTAGATGCTTCTCAGCTCAGTTATGTGAGTTTGTTGAAAATTGCTCAGGTTGTGCAGGTTTATTGAATATTAGTGAAATGGCTGCAGTAATTTAGCTAATGCAGCCTGAGCTCTCCAGCATGATTTTGGAGAACCTGTCTGTTTAAAATTAAATTGCTGCCAGGGTGTGTGTTACATCCTTAAACTCTTCTGGGCACAACGGAGTTTGTATTTCACAGCGCAGCCACAGAAGTTACTTTTTGACTCCATGTAGTTTCAGGACAGGCAGTAGCTCCAGGTCTGCAGTTACTGCAGGTGTGAGGCTGAGCCGAAGCAGCTGTATGAAGGCAGTCACAGCAGTGTGCCGGAAGGCAGCAGCAGAACCAGGATAAAAAGAACCCGAACACTGGACCACTGAACTCTGGAAATGAGTTCTGAACGTCTGCCGGAGGCAAGTTCTCTTAACTCCGCTAGGGCATCCTCCACCGCGCAATAAATGTTAAAGCACAGAGTGGACTGATAATGGAGATGTCCGCTATTCTGCAGCCGCTGCGGTCATTAAACCAGGAGGAGCCAGCTGGACGCGTCACAGCACGACCTTGCAGGACAAAAGACGAATCCAAGAATGAGCTAGACTAGACTGAAACGCTGTTAAGTTTGCAGCCTGTAATTATTAATTATTTCTACACTGGTAAGAAACCAGAAAACATGTTTCCACATAATAGAACATGTTCCGGGATGTTCCAGCCTGACTACACACAGGGCAAAAGTCTGTCTGCTAACATAGTTGAACACTGGAAGAGCCATTCCTAATCCTGACCTGCAGCTGACTACTCCGATATGGAGTGTGAGCTAATAACATTAAGTAATCTATTCTATGCAACTTTTTTAGACATTTAAAAATATATATATATTTGCATATTAAGATTTATGCATTTTTACTTTGATCAAAGAAAACAGTAATAATCATAAAAACGTAATACACTTCAAACGTTTAAATTGAAAGAACTGACTGACTTACAGCACTGTAGCTACACCTGGTGTCGGGACAGCTACATTCTAAATGGAGTAAATTAAAAGAAGAACAGTTCTGAAACCTTGCTGTTATGGAAAGAAATTTCACTTCTGCAGTTGTAAAGGTGTTTCTCCTGAGTTAACAGAGTGCAAGGCTTCAGGAAGATGTGGTTATCCTGACCTGGAATCCAGCACAACACCTGCCTGGGCTTTGCAGGAATGGCAGAGGCCTGGAGTACCACTGCCTTGTGCTGAAGCGCCCATGCGACAGTGCCGGACGAGCTGAAAGGGGCTGCAGTAGTTTTTAAATTTAAATTTAAATCACGATGTTATGTTAAAATTGTACGCCGCACAAGTAGGACCTTGTGTAATATTTGTGTACAATTTTGGTTACTTCCCTATAGAAAGCTACTGTTGCTCTGGAATCAGTCCTGTTGAGAGTCAGTCATTCCTGTGGGTAAGGGCATCTCTTTCGAGTTAAATACAGATAGGGAGGGATCCCGACAGAAGATTCACAATCAGTGAATTGGCATCAGTGCCCGGCGCTTAGGACTCTTAAAGCTTTTGGTAATGCCTGGACAGACAGTAGGGACAGCGCCCCCTAGGGGCCTTTAAGAGCATGCTCGCAGTTTTCTGTGCACTTAAAGCCGCCACGCTCTGCAATGAGGTGGTACAGGGGGCCAGAGGCAGCAACGAGTGCAACAATCTGTCTGAACCCTCTTGAGCTCTAGACAGATTGGCAGGAACCAACCCTTTCTCTAAGGCGGCGCTTCCTGGGCTGCCACTTGAACGCGCAGGGCAGGTTCACCCCCGCTGCTGATCGCAGGACACCGGTTTTGACCGTTGCATGTTTTTATCACAGGCAGAGGCCGTTTCTCTGAAGGACTGGCACATTTCAGGTGAAGAGAAAAGAGCTGACAACTATATTTGGAAGGGCCAAGCAATGACGCAGAGGTTAACTCCATTCTGAAAAGTAGGAAAGAGCGGGGATATAAGGTATATCCTTTACCACATCGACCTCTCCATTGACAGGTTTTTGCAGTCCCGCGGAATTAGTCTTCTATCTTCCCCAACACTTTCACACATTCCTGCCCCTCGATTCCCACATGCAGCAGAAAGGTTAATCTTTTCCGTGTGGAATTAACCTTTACAGTGTACTGCACCACCCTGCTTGCTCTGTTTGAAAGCTGCATGAAGCCCATGGTGGATACTTACAGTATGAGTCACATGAGGTGCATGGCACTGCCCATCATCCATCAGTTTGCCAGAGGATGGAGTTAGGTTCAGTTTGATGCGCAACCCAAAATAGTGTCCGTCAGTCCAAACAAGACTTTTCAAAGGTGAGTAGTGAGTACTCACAAGTCTATTTACAGCACAACATACATGTGCGATATGACCACTGCTGCCTTGATTCCTGGTCAAATCTGTAAGGCAAATGAGGTCAAAGGGGGTCTTCAAACTTTAACAGAGCTTATTTGACATTCCAGCTTTCTGTGAAGTTTAGCTAGATCCTGGATTTCTATTTCATGAGGGTTACCTTGTGTTGTAGAGTGCATAGTTATCTGACAGACCTCTCAACTTATCAGCAAGGAGGGTCTGTAACACCTACTGTAACGGTTTTAAAATTGGTGGAGGGAAAAAAATAGATACAAATTGTTTAAGCTACTTGACAGTGTGCTGCAAAAAGTAAAATATCATTTGTTATTCTACACTGACTGCAGAATAAAAAAAGTCCTCTACTACATACTGAGGTTTGTATTTGTATAATTTATATAAACATGATTAAGAGTACCACACTGTACTTCTGTAACTTGCAGATTAAAATGGTGTTCATGACTGGAGCACTATACTGTTGCCTATTAGCAGCTTGTGACCTTTGGCCTGTTCTTCTTAAAGCAGGCAAAAGTAGTGCCCATTCTGAGCTTCTTAAAGAAGTTATGCAACAGCTTTCCATTTGGTTACTTCTACATTTTACAAGCTTGCCAGAATCCCAAATGTTACAATTTAGCATAGATCTCAAATATCACACCATAGAACAGTAGGTCACATCTTCAGTTCTAATAACAGCCCCAGTGTCAAGATACATGCAATGAACTTCCACCAAGTCAAAATGTTCAGGGTCACGAGTCCTTGATATTCGGACACCAACTGGAAATGGTTCAAGTCAAAAGTGTTAACTGTATTTGGAAACGCATTCCACCCTTAAGTGCTTGGACACGGAAGTTCAGTCTGGTCTTGGGATCAAATGTTGTAAGAAGCAGGAGATAATTGTACAAGGGAACAAACCAAAGTTCAAAGACTCAGAAGTCACAACATGCAAATGCCAGGTTCCAGATTCAAGAACAGGAGTAATATGAACAAACAGGAAGCTAAGATTCCAGCTGCTAAGCTTGAGATGTGCCGCTTTTTAAGTGTAAAGATAAGACTACAAGCAGGACACTGCAATATTCACTTGGAGTGAGAACTACTCTTCTGCAAACCACAAATTAACAGGCTGAAGTTGTCTAGAAGGAGTTAATAGTGTTACGTTTGTTTTAAAATCTAAAAAAATGTAAAAGACATGAAACCAGACAGACAAGTCAATTTTAAATAAATTTTAATTTTGTTTTTGAAAAAAAAAACAATCACATCCTATCAAAATAAACCAGTTCATCATATCTGAACTGAATGACATTTTCTGTTCAAAGCAAACTTTGCTCAGGAGTTTACCTGGTTTCAAAAAACTATTAACTGACAATATTCACAACAGGATAATGATTCAGAAACAAATCTGCCCCTCTATGCTTGCAACTGAGATAAGGAAAAATCACAATGAATACGTAGTATACACAAGAAAAATAAAAGTTTTATATTCTGAATTACCTCATTATGCTGTACACAGATGAACGAAAAGTCCAACAAAAACTTATACAAGACACTATCAAAAAGTAAACATGACCTTTTATGGTAATCACACTCAGTTGAATTAGAAACAGCTTTTAAGTAATAAGTGTTGGCATACATTTTTAAAATGCCACAAAAGTTACCACATTTCTTTTAAAAAAGTCAAAGAACTTATAAAGATCCAATATGAAAAAAACTTCCCAAAGTGTTCTCTTCTCCTTAGTACCGCCCTGCAAAAAAAAAAAAAAGACAAAAAAGTCACCTCAGTGTATGACTGCAACATTAAGGTCTTAACTGCAGATGCAGACTACAATTGAAGACACCATGCCCCTAACCCAGAAGGGCCCCGTCAGTTTTCATTGATGAACTTAAGGGTATAGATTCAACTATATACAGCTGGATGCTGATCTCACTGCCCCAGAAAAACTCCCACTAAACTGCGCTCTGGGACCGCCAGCGGCCAGAGGAGCTCGACTTGCATCACCCCCCTCCACAGGCCCACACATTCGCAACCTCGTCGGACCCCAAGGATGGCACGACAACGCGCCGACGTTAAAACCACGGGGCGCCATCTCTCGGCCACCGATCTAGCAAGCCGCTCCCAGCAGGTCAGCGTCATTCACCGGGGTGCCTCACAACGCCGTGACCAGCGGATGTGTGGACGCCAGGCCCCGACGTGCAGCCCTAGCAGAGCGCGACCCGCTTCAGCTACACCACCCCCCTGCGGGGAAGACCGCTCGGCTCCCAGTGGCGCAGCGAGGACACCACCGGCGCTGGCCAGTCCTGCCGGATACTCACGGGGGCTGTACGAGCGGGACCGGGAGCGGGATCTGTATCGGCTGTAATACGGGGACGGGGATCGCCTCCGGCTACAGGGGAGAAGACGAACACAACGTCAGTACCGACCAACAAGTTTCACACAAGATCTTGCACAAGGCATTTGAGATTTACAGCCCATGGTAACATCCGGGCAACTTTTTACAATTTCAGAGGCACGGGCTTTCACACACAGCTGCCCGGTCAGCTCTTTATAATAATAATAAAAATAATTGCTTACACTTATATAGCGCTTTTCTGGACACTCCACTCAAAGCGCTTTACAGGTAATGGGGACTCCCCTCCACCACCACCAATGTGCAGCCCCACCTGGATGATGCGACGGCAGCCATAGTGCGCCAGAACGCTCACCACACATCAGCTATCAGTGGGGAGGAGAGCAGAGTAATGAAGCCAATTCATAGAGGGGGATTATTAGGAGGCCATGATTAGTAAGGGCCAATTGGAAATTTGGCCAGGACACCGGGGTTACACCCCTACTCTTTTCGAGAAGCGCCCTGGGATTTTTAATGACCACAGAGAGTCAGGACCTCGGTTTTACGTCTCATCCGAAGGACGGCGCCTGTTTACAGTATAGTGTCCCCGTCACTATACTGGGGCATTAGGACCCACATGGACCGCAGGGTGAGCGCCCCCCGCTGGCCCCACTAACACCTCTTCCAGCAGCAACCTTAGTTTTATACTGGATGAAGTTAGACGACGCACTTATTTGACACAGAACGCCAACACGCTCTTGCTCACCTGTATCTGTAATCGTACTCGTCGTATCTGTCGTATCGGTCGTAGCCTCTGTCGTAGTAAGAGTCCCGGCGACGCCCGCCACTACTGCTGCCACCATTGCTGAAGGAGAACACACTACTTTTCAATAAAAAAGTGGGTTTCCCCCACCTCTGCTGCTGGCAGAACACAACATGGAATGATTCAGCACAACTGAACTCCTGTAGACTACTAAATCAAAAAGGGACAAACCGCCACGAGAAAATTTCATTATAAAGCTAATGCATTTCACACACACAAAAAAAAAACACGACCTCGTAATTCTAAGCAAAATGTAAATAGCACCAAAAATCCTGGATTGGCTTTTGTGCAATGATGTCTACTACTTGTGGCACAACGACACCGGTCAGCGGAACTCAAGAGAAACCTACTGGGTGGGCCGCCCCATGTAGATGCCAGGGGTGGGCGTGTGTGGGCGTTTTGTGATGGAGTAGTCCACTCTGATGCGCCTCCCATCCAGCTCCATTCCGTTGGCACGCTCCATCGCCTACGTGCACAGAGAACAGGGTTACACCTACTGAAAGCCCTTACCCTGTACAGAGGTGCACAACTAACTGGCAAAAGGCACAGAAAGGGAGACAGTGTATTACTGTCCTACACTGCCACCCAGTGGTACATATCAGCCTGTGGCACGGAACTGTCCAGAACAGCTCAGGTGAGCTCGTCATGCACTTTGCCACAGACACTGTGGAGTGGCACCGCGCTCCTAAACCCCAGAACCGCTCATCTCTCTTCCCTTCAGCTGCCCTGCCCAAGCCGCCCCCGCCTGGCGCCGGACGGGCCGGGGAACCCACCTCCTTGGCGTCGTCGATTCTCTCGAAGTAGACGAAGGCGAAGCCCCTCGAGCGGCCGGTCCTCTGGTCGTACACCACGTTGACCCCTGCCAGCGGCCCGTAGCGGGAGAACACCTCGCGCAGGTCCCGCTCCGTCGTGTACAGGCTCAGGCCAAACACCCCCAGACAGGTGTTCGGGTCAGGGTTGGCCTGCGGGGAGACGCATCTCACTGATAGTAGTATATAGTAGTGCAATATCGTTTTTTCACACTAAAGCTTCACTTATTACAGTAGTGTGGAGTGTACTTCCGGTTTCCCTAACTGCCTGGAGACAGACCACACCTTAAGCAACAGTGTTTAAAGCAAGGCTCGTCTTGTCAACAGTGAAAGTTTTCAACAGACTCCACTTTATTTATCAATACATATTATACTTTCCTCCAGAAGACAAGATGGAATATGAAAACTAATGGGCAAATATAAGTAAATAACACTTTAAAAGGTCCAAAAGCCTATAAGTAAATATACAGCCCTCTTTAAACTAAGGTAATTATTTCCATTACATTTAAATGTTCACAGAGCATTAATTTAAGGTTTTACAATAAAAACGACAAAAACAGAGTTGACATTTGTGGGTAACTGTTTTGACAGTTTTAATAACCCCTTTTGAGAAACTGCCTTCCAAAATCCTTCAAAAACATCACAATATACATAAAAAAAACACCTGACACCTCATTTCTAGACACTCATTCACATCTACGTAAAGCTACCTATTCAGTTTAAAAAAAGATGGATAAATTTCAACATACCCTGGCATCACTATGACTGTATGTTTCTTTTTTGAAGTCATTGCTGAATCTGGTCTGTTGAATAAAAGGGGTTATTAAAATTGTTTAATTCCACGGCGTTCTTTCCGTTGATCAGTGAAATGCACAAATCACACTTCGTCGGGCAGAGGCGAAATCACAGCATCGGTACCAGAGCAAGTGTTAAAACTCCACAGACCATGCAAGTCAGAGCCCAAGACTGGAGCCGGAGAGGCGTTTCCGGAGGAGACTCACCCTGCTGCCCGTGTGCCGGCGGCGGTTGGACATGGGCGAGGTGCTCTGGCTCTTCTTGCGGCGGTAGTCGGGGGAGTAGGAGCGGCTGCGCGACTTCTTGCGGTGCGAGTGGGAGCGGGAGCGGGAGCGCGTGTAGTGCCGGTGGGAGTGCCTCCTGGAGCGCGACCTGGGGGCGGGAGGGACCCCCCAGAGAGCGTGAGAGCCGCCCGACGCCACGGGGGAACCCCAGCACCAACCCCCCCGCCCGCGGCGGAACGGCCTGCCGCTTCAGGGAAACTCGACTGAAACACAGGCGCCACGGCGGGCGTACTCGAGCCCCCAGATCAAGCGGCCGCCCGACCCGCCCTGGAGAAAGAAACCCAGAGCAGCACGGCCCCCACCCAGCCGGTCCACTCCGCAAGGGCCTCACACACACACGGCAGGCAGGACTCACCTGGACTTGGACCTGGACTGCGACCTGGACTCGGACCGCTTGGAGGCTCGGGAGGGGCTGTGGGACGCAGACCTGCTCTCGGACTTTACGTGAGCGGGGCTGCCTCGGTCTGATTTCGACTGAGAGCGGGACTCCTAGTGTTACAGGGGCACGTTAAAAAACACGCTGCAAACCACACGCGCTCAGGCTGCAATACATTAACAGAACTTCATGTGCTGTAGGAGAAAGGGTTAAGATTCCATCACTTCATTTTATTAAAAATAAATCACCCTCTACTGTTTAATTTGACAGTATTATAACAGTATCCCTTGAATTAAACACATTTCCCTACTTACACCTGATCACCATAGTATAAACTACATTGATCATGCATTTTAGACTACAAGTAGGAGAATACAGACACTTGGAACATAAACCATACGTTTACTTAACCTAGGACTCATTCATTCTTCCAGATTCTTTTAATGCTACTTCTCTCAGGCTTTCTACTGTTCTTCATTCTTCGTTTTTCCGTTTCATATTCCGGGTTTTCTTCCCCAAATTGAAACCGTTTCACTTAAGACTTAACAACGCACGTGCTTCTATCTGACCATTCTTCCGTTCATTTTTTCCCTTCACATTTTATTTTCTGATCTGTACAAATTTTCATTAGCCTTCTTTTATCTTGGATATTCTTCCACATTCTTGGATAATACTCTTCAAATCCTTCACGATCAATTACCTTAACGAAAAAAGAACATTCAGTATAATTAAGAACATGGGGTTTGAAAAGAAAAAAATGCCTGCTGGATCTTTCTATACGTTAAAAGGCAAGTTAAAAAAAAAGATCTTATCCAGCAGGATAAAAAGAACAATTGCACTAGTTGCTACACAAATGTTTACAGGCCTTGTATGGAGGTAACCCACTTATGATGCACGCCATTACAGACCCAGGGTGCACCAACTACAAGCTGCAACACAAAGGCTGCTGAAGACTTTGTATTCACTTTAAATCAGACCTCCTAGCCACGGAAGACCACGCAAATTATAGATATTGTCTAGCAAAGCGCCAGGGGCTGACGAGGTCACGGAGCTGGCAAATTCAAGACGACCAATGCGTCGGATCGCTAGGATCATTTTCAGTGAGCATTAAAACAGCGTTCGGCGAGGGACTGCGCTTCAAAACGGACAAGCACAGGCCGCCCCACACGCTCTCCGCCGCGACAGGCTTCGCTGAACCGCAGCTAATCGGAGGGCAGCCGTGCCCGCATCCCTGCCGCTCCTGCCGACAGGCTGCAAGCCTGCACCGGGCCGGCACTGTCCCCCCCCCCGGCTGCAGCCCTAAGCTTTCACACGCCCGACGGGAGCCCGGCCGGGTTACAGCCGCCTCTCCGCAGCCCGCAGGATCGGTCTCTGCCGAGCCCGGCGCACAGCACCCACGCGGCCGCCGCACGGTCACCCCGGCAACCCGGGCCCGCTCCCGCCGCGAGCCGCGCGGCGCCCGACCGCGGCTCGAGCGGCGCCTCGGCCCACTCGCCTAACGCTCGGCTACATCAGCCCGCCTTCGACAGAATATTACATTTAAAAAAAAACAAACAAACAAACATCACGGTTTTCCTGACTAGATACGTGATGTACCAGCACTGCCTTATTTCTACTGAAGCGACGGCAGCCCAAAAAAAAAGGCACAACGACCTGAAAAAAAACACACGTAACTACATATCGTTTTAACTAAAAATACTTACTCGTCCTCCGAAATTGCTGTCCTCGATGTCACTCATTTTCTACGGACGTTTAAAGTATATAAAACAAATCTACTGCTAACCCTAAAAGGAAAATAATATTTAGAAATTCTTACAAAACAACCTACGTTGCTGCCTGTGTTAGCCTGAGAAAATGGCGACGGGCTGTTTTCGGTTTTTATTGCTCACGGGAGGTGGGGCACGGGCGCTTTACGTCACAAAGCCCGCCCTTCTTCTTCCCATGAGCCTCAGCGACAATACAAAATGGCGGGTGGTACCGCAAGCATGTCTCGTGTAACTGGCGCTACTATCAAAAGCAGTTTATTTTCAAACTTAAGAAACGAATCATAAAATAACTCAAATGTATTCACAACATACAGTGGCATAAGCAGATAAGTAGAAGACGACCATGTCTAAGCACATTTGTGAATGTGTGATACTGTTTGTTTCCTCTGCCCTGGTCCAGTGTTCTAAGTTTGGAATTGTGATTATCTCTTAATAAATATGATCTAACACATTTATTGTTATGGTTGCTAATGATTTAACATATGGTAATGTCTACAAATATTCCTTTTGGAATATGTTTTTGGAGGACAGTGAGGAGGTTCAGTGGTAGCAACTTTTTGTACAGCTGGATCTAAGTTGACAATGTCCATGGTAACTCTGTTACCAGTAAATCACCCTTGATAAAGACATTGACAAAATGAATATGTATGTCTCCATGTCCATTGTTCAGGCAGTGTGGTAACGGCCTGTCTCATTGCCCGTTGGCCAGGCAGTGTGGTAACGGCCTGTCTCATTGCCCATTGGTCAGGCAGTGTGGTAACGGCCTGTCTCATTGCCCATTGGTCAGGCAGTGCGATGGAACTGTCCTTAGACTATGTCCATTGGTCTCCATGTCCACTGGTCACTATATATCTTAGCACTTTGTTTGTCTCTTAATTTACTTCTCTACATTGTCTAGAAGATGTAAAAGATGCGTCAACCTCAACATCTATTTTTCATACGTAGCCTCTTCTAGGATCATATTTATTTCAATACTTACTACCAATATATTTCTTCTATAAATGACATCATATAATCTGCACTTTAATATCAACCCGAGAGAGCTAACAGATGTTGAAAGAGATTAAGTAGTTGGTGACTGAACTGCAGGTGTGTCAGTCACAGAAAGTCCAACATGATTTAATGTCAGTGGGAAGGATGTCAAACGTTATGACGACACATGCCACACAAGGGAAAACAGCATCAGGAAAGTGGTCACAGATCAAAGCTCATCGACAGGGACAGATGGACACTTCACAGGACACCTCTGTGACACAGTCACAACAAAATCTGTAAACAAAACCTGGACTTCGGAACAGTGGAAGAAAGCAATATGGCCTGATGAGCCATTTTTTACTCTTTTCCCTTCATCTGGATGGGTTTATGCTTTATTTCTTGCAAAAATAAATTACAGCTCTGAAAATAGTTACATGCGATGCATGTTATTTGAGATGATCACGTCTCTGGACATTCGTTTCTGCGGGCTTTTTGAGGTGCAAAAGCCCTTCAGCATTAACAGTTACTGTTTACATTTCCACAGGCCAGAGGCTGGGGGACTCGTTGGCCTTGTCCTCCTCTTACACTGTGACTGCCTGAACGTAGTCACAGAGGAGCGGTTTCAGGCAGGGTGTTATGTCTTCAGCCTTTCTGATGGCCTAGCTGTGGAGAACCCCCACTCTCGGTTCAAGCCTTCTTCTTCACCTGAAGAAGGCTCCACAGCCGAAACGTTGTTTCCTTTCTTCTCTTTTCAGCAGGGAATAAACCTTTATTTGTTCCTCTGCAGCCTACGCATGCTGATGCAGCTCCCTACTTCAACTACTCTCCTGCTAGAAACAGTTAATATCTTGTGTAACAGTATTCCAGGAAGGACTGAGGTCGTTCTGAAGGCAAAGGGAGGCCCAGCTCCTTTCCAATTAATATTTATATGCTGCTTAGTGTTTCCATTATTCTGTCCACCCCTTGTATACGTGTATAGTTTTGAGAAAAAAGGCAATTCATTGAAGGAAAGTAATCAAAATAGATTTATTGATTATTGAGTTCAATATCTGATGAGACCCTTTGTCTGTGTAAAAACAATGAACAGTGGTTTATCATTTGATATGAACTTGGATGCAACAAGCAAAAAAAAAATACAGAAGTGATAGAAAATTTTGAATACCTGACAAAGTTACATGGTGCTTTTCTAGGTACACATTTCAAGTGCTGCACATTTCAGAATTAACAATGGACATTTTTTTACCTTTCAACTGAGGGAAACTATACAAGACACGAGAATACAGGCTGTGAGCACTCAGAAATCAAAGAAACGCCATGCTGTGGCCTTTCCATTCATTCCACCTCCGACTAAAAACAAGGGTTACACACTACAGGAGGCCCATCGCTGATCCTGAATAGGTCTGCTGGGTTGGCTTTGTTGATGCAGTTGAAGACTTGGATCAGGTCCCTCTTAATCTTCTCAGCTGAAGACTGAAAAGATTCAGTGTTTTTATCCTATTAGGATCGAATATCCTCTGAGTCCTGGAATGGACCAGATGGATCTTCACTGCGCTGACTCCAGAGCAGTCACTCCTGAGTACCGACTGGTAAACAAATTGTTCTAAATTGTACACAGGTCTTACTATTGCATTGTACAATTTTAATATAACACCACTTCATTACAGTTCCGGACTTTCAACTATACACCCTAACAGTCTATTTGCTACCATCTATTGGTTTCCCACAATGGTAAACAAAGTAGCCTTTTCAAACTCAGCTCAAGCTGCCCATTTCAATCTATAGTTTGTTTTTGCTACCAGCTGCTCTGCACTTGTCTGCATTAAGTTATGTCATCTGCCAGATCTTTGCCCAGTCTTGAATTCTGATCCTCTGGAATTTCCTTGGCAACTTCAAAAGTCCACTTATCCTTCTACTCTATCCCCAAAGATCACTAGTCCAATAACGATGTCAGAATTCTATTTTGATCACCCCAGTCAGAGCCCTTGCCTCTCTATCATACTCCAAATATCCAGCTCTTGCTCCAGCCAGGTGCATTTTCTCGAATAGCGACTGCCTGAATTATGAGAATTAATCTGTTATGAGAAACTTTGTCAAAGGCCTTCTGAATAAACTGTGATGCATTCTCCGTGTGCCGTACTGCTGTTGCTTGCTGAAAGATCAATATTAGCCTAACCTGCATTATCCCCTAGAGTCCCTCAACTACACAAATGTTCCTGTAGGTCATTTACAATCTGCATTTGCCCAACCTTACAGGCAACAGACCGACAGGCTTCTTGCTGGTCTGAAGTTACTTGCTTCAGTTTTGTCTGTGTTTTGAACCTGCAGGACAACAAACACCAAGATCCTCAAGCCATGGACACTACTCGCTTCATTTCTTCACTTCCTGAAGTTTTCTTTCAAAGGCCAAATCTGCCAAATTAATTTCCTTACAAAAAAACTTGAGTATCTGTGCAGTTGTACTACCTCAGCAGCTTCCCAATCGACGGGCGAGACCCCTGTAGTGAGTGACCACAGTGTAACAGTGTCGCTCAACAGTCGCTGTCAGGTCCGTCACAAGACTCCCCCACAGCGGGCGAGAGTGTAAATGTAGACCGAGATCAGTGCTGCTCTCCATGACCGGCGAACGTTCTGAGTGGACGTGAGGCAGAAGACGAAGAAACCGGCTCGCCCTCTCTAGGCATCCTTCACCCTCTCTCTAAGCGATAAAGGTTAAGGCGTATGAAGCTGAATGAGTGCTCCCTGCAGTCTCGTGAAAGAGGCAGATTCTCCCCTCAGTCTTCAAAATCAGAACAACCATTACGATTCATTCATAGGTATGTATTTTCACAAATACAGTAACCCGAGACAAAAAATTGCTCAAAACATCCACTGTCACACTCCTTACAATTTGACCTTCAGAACACAGAGACCCAAGGAAAATAGCCTGTTAAGGCATGCTCTCATATTGTTTTAACAAAAAAAGTGGATATCTGCATCTCCCTTTCTACCGTGGCCTAGCCTTGATTTGAATGCTAAAGTTAATAATGCAGTACAGGCAGCGCACAGGTGAGTAATCGATATGTACAACTGGCACAGGAGAGACTGCTTCATTCCTGCAGGCGTGCGACGCCCCAGGCCGGCGGTGAGCCTGGACACACGCACACACACAAAGCCGCACGACCTGTTCTGGGTTTCTGGTTTCCAGCTGGCTGCGAAATGAGGCAACACCTGCTGGAAAGCAAGCAAGCCTCCCGCCTGGCAGCCTGGCAGAAGGGTGCAGACTCACAGAGATGCCCCGCCCCCAGCACCACATCATCCATTTTGCATTTCTACACTTATTATCAGGCACACAATGAGCACGTCATAGCGACTGCTAGACAGAGATAGTCAGGACCTTAAGGCGTTATCAGTCAGAATTGGCTGAGATTTCCAGTCTTTATAAAACAGGATTTTTTTAATATAGATGACTTTCCACGTCAGGATGTTTACAAGTTCAAAAGCACTAACAATGCCTGACCAACACCACTCCGTACGTTTCTTTTTTTTTTTAAGTTAGATAAAGCTTGCATTCCGGCGCTTTTAAGTTTGTATCAGTTTTTTTTTTTAATTAAAAACAGCCTAGCTTTCATATATAGTGCAAATAATTACATTCTTTGGGTTTTAACTCGTCTCTTACTGTACATTGTAAAGTAGATGTCTGAAGCAGGATCACGCACGATCTTGATGAAAGCCGACGACTGCCAGGCGAAGTCTTCCGCGGTGAAAAGGGGCATTAAAGTGATAAAGGCAAGTGTGTCAATGTCTCAGGGCAGAAACCGCAGATCCCGTGGATCTGCTTAGCGCTCGCTAACAGAATCCGATTTTGCTCAAATAAACCCCAGAGGAGACAGGTTCCCACGCCGAGAGTCACCCTCGGAAACGTCTGTGATGGACAGCCGGGGGGGGCGCAGTGGAAGACGCCCCCTGAGCCAGCTACCTGCCGCGGCCCGGCCTCTCCGCGGGCCCGCTGGGGAGGGGCGGGGCCGTCACGGCGCCGGTCCCGTTCGCGGCCGAGCCGTTCGCAGCGACGTCCACCTTGCCCTCCAGCCTCACCAGGCGCTGCAGGATGTCGTCCAGCAGGACCGCGATCGTCCGGCGGAGGTCGGCTGGAACACAGGGACACCGCAGGGCCGATGAAAACAAACCTCGCACAGTCCCGACGCGGGCCGCCCTGCATCCTCACGGCCCCCAGGGGATTTAGTTTACAGCTGCCTCTTAACCGGTCACTTCTCACCTCTGCTTTGCTTTTGCTCTGCAGCCATGGCTGCTGGTGCTGCTGTACATGCCATTGTGTGTCTCTGTGTCGGCCCACCAGGTCGATACATCTGTTCTGACCAGACTATCCTACTCTCCTCCCCACATGTCTGGATGGCGCCCGGACTGGCCACCATCTGAGTTGAATGCTCCATCATTGTCATGGATCCCAGAGGGACATCGTGGATATAGCTATCGTTTAGGAGGAATTTACTGGTCTACAGAGATATGCACACAGAAGATATGATGGCTGGACGGATTAATACCCTCATCGTTTCCTTTTTTAAATTGTATATATATATATGTTAGCATGCCCAAAGGGGTTGGGCAGCCAGTTGACCTTGGACCCCTAGCGTTTTTTTCTTTCCTTACTGAGGAGTTTTTGGTTCCTCTCCTCCGTTGTCTTCTGGTCTGTATTGAACAGACATGGTTGCCCCAAGGCGCTACATGAAAATAAATTGAGTTGAACTGACAGGCTTGAGAAGGCCTCCCCTTAATTCAGTCAGTGGTGCAGTTTCTCACTCCTACATCTGATCTGCTGCTTGGTGGAGCTTTCGGCACAGAACGGCTGACACACATCACCCAGAGTGGCGCCTCACTTCAGTGGTGGATGACACAGGTCCCCTCTTGTGTACAAAGTGCTTAGGGATCCTTTGGGATTCAGTCACTCTATAGAACCCAAGTAATCATTGTTGCTTTTACACCTATAGCTGAAACACGAGCCCAAAGATCTACTGAACTGAAACACCACTGTTTCAGCCTGGGACCTAAACATCAGTAAAACCACACACCAGGGAAGCACCGGCGTGGAATTCCTGGGCTGATAACGATAACCGATAATTAACAGCTTGTTGTGGCCGACTGATACCGATAACAGGTCATTTTACTTTTTTGCATTTGAAGCTCATGTCTCCGACGTCAGCTTTGATCAGGCTGTGTGTGTGTGTGTGTCAACAGCGTCATACAGAGCCGAGAAGGGAACATCAGAAGAGCAGTGGTGGCCTGGGAGAGTGTAACGGGGTTCCAAACGCTCACGTAGTCGATTGAATCCTCGATCCTCCACAGTCGAGAAGGGCTGGTCATCAAGTGCCGTAAACTCCACGATTGTGTCTGTGACTGCCCTAGCCCTCGGACTGTCCTTGGCACATTTTCTGCAATTTTCACATGCCTGCACGCTGCACTCACTACCGTTTTTGTTCACTTGCTAATGCCTCATATTCTTTAAATAAAATCACTGGAATGACGGGTTTTCAATTAGACTAATTCGATCAGTGGTATCGACAATCTTTACTCCGTTTCCTCCTCGCTGCACATTTGTCGCACATTGCGATTCCGTTGTCCTCGGCTGAAATGGTGAGAAAGTTCCCCACCGCCGACACCTTCCCTCTGCAGCAGGTGTACTGGACCCAGTCTGGTGCGTCGGAGCGCACACATGAAACACACGAGTTGCACGGACAGAAACAGGGCGCAGCCGCCTTATCGGCTGCAATCCCAGTATCAGAACGATAATAATAAATCAAATCAGAGTTTATTTATCAAATAAACTTTGATAAATAAACTGAACGGAACGATAATTTATAATAATTATAAATAATAATAATTTCCCGGAGAATAATATATCAGCCTCCGACACATCGTGCTCCCCTGCTACGTACCGTATCCAGCCATGGATGTGCCGTGCAATCCGTCTGCATTCTGGTTTTCCTCAGTCAGCACTTTGACGTATTTCCTGCTGAGATCCAGGATCTGCTCCCGTAGCTGGGCACTGCTCTGCGGCCGGGGCTGCTGAAAGGTGTACCTCATGAGCATCAGGCCCCAGGCAAAGCCGAAGAGCAGCAGCAGCACGCTGAGCTTCTGGGACATGTTTCTCCGAAGCAGAGCTCCAAGCATGGTCTTTCAGAAGGACAACCACAGAGCCGGAGCGCTGCCTGCGTGCCAAACATGAAGTCCGGTGTTCACCTCCGTGGCGGAACAGGGAACTGTGTGTTGGAGCCGGGAGCTCTCCGGGCTGCCTACCAGCTTCTAGTGTGGGATTCCCACAGGCCAAGAATGGTTCCCCTGCAAAACCAGACAAGGTTTTTAGTAAGATCTCTGAGTTTTCCCAGGTACCGGCACTGTCACAAGGACAGGGAATCTCTCCCCGTTCTTCGAGTCAATGGAGAAAAGGCTTTTAATAGCATTTCCTCATAGTTTTATACTGCTGGAGCCCCAGAGGATCTTAAAGCACTTTACACATCCTGTATAGGAGAGGACACTTCCTCCACCACTGAAACGCAGCCCCACCTGAAAGACACACAGATGTCATTCTGCACCAGTAACCCCACCTGGGAGACACACAGCAGCCATTCAGCACAGGGGGAGGAGAGAGAAACTGCTCCACCAGATGAATTAAGAAGGGACTGTAGGTAGACGCCACTTCTGTCCACTGTCCACTTCACATCTCACAGCAGTCCAGAAATGTATTTTCTCTGCTCTCTTGTTTTTAGAGGTTTTGAGAAAAAGTGGGGCAGTTTTGGAGCTTCACCTTCAGAGGAGAGTCTGGGGCCGACAGCTGGACCAGCTGGACCCGAGACCCAAGGTGCCGTATTTTTGCACAGACTGTTGAGAAACCAGTCAAACTACACTGATCGTGTGCCACCCATCTCTCCGAGAGCCACCTTGTAAGCTGCCTATGCAAAATCTCTGCAGGGGACTTGGGTGGTTTCCCAAAACCTAGTAACTGCTGTGAGCCCTGTAGCTGCAGTTACTGAGTTACTAGGTTTTGGGAAACCACCCAAGTCCCTTGCAGAGGTTTTGCATAGGCAGCTTACAAACTGAACAACACACAACTGGCTGTTCCAGAACAGGTGCGAGCAACAAAAATAACCCCAAAAATACATCAAAATAGTGTCAGATCTGCCGTTCACTACAGGACTGTGGAGAAAGACATCTTAATAACGATGATTATTCACCACCTTCCAACGATGCTCCACCCCGTTTACACATGATGTCTATACCCTTTCAAAGTGAGAATTTATCAGCGACACCAATCGCACCGATGGGTGAAAGAAGGTAAATATCTGCAAAAACTACAAAGACAAAATCTAAGACTCACACAGTAAATACACCAGCAAAAGTATCCACCCTGCCGGGTCAAGCGTAAGTAAGCGTTTGGCAGCAATAACAGCTGAGAGTCTTTTTGGACAAGTCTCTGCCAACTCTACACACTGGGATGGCGCAACAGTCACCTGTTCTCCTGTATGGCTGGTTGAGGACTGCTGACGGGCAGCAACCTTCTAGTCTCACCGAGAAGAGGACTTCCGCCTTCCAAACACTTCCGCAAGAGTGGGCCTTATTTGCAGTGGCTCGACTGCGACAGCCATCAACCAGTTCACCTGAGAAGTTCACTGCATCCGATGCAGCCCCAGAGATGCAGTGCCCCTTTTAAAGGACTGGACAACCAGATCACCTCTGTGGCGTGCCCAGCTCACAGCTCGGAGGACATGCCCGGTGTCAGCCATCGCAGCTCTGCCAGCTCACACAGGGACGTACGTCCTGCACCGTACAGCACCACCAAACCAGACAGGAAACCCCTCTTAGGAAATCACTTGTAATTCTTTCTTACACAACATCCAGGGAGTGTAAGTAGAAAGCAATCTTGCCTTACCAACACAAAGCAAGCAATGGTAACTAAATGGACAGACAGACGACAGGAGAGAGACAGGAGCACCGCCATCTGTAGCTTCCAGGGTGAACCGAGGGAGACACTGCGACTTGCCTGACTTGATACTCGCCGCCTGCACCGCAGCCTAACAAAACAAACAGACGGTCTCTTACGGTCCAAGGAAGGACAGGCTCAACTCCAGCTGCCAGGCGCCGGGGCCGGTCCAGGCTGGGGCTCTGTTCAGCGTGTGCTTTGCCTGTGCTTTCTGGTTTCCTCCCAGCTCCTACAGACTGCGTGCAGCTCCGATTGGCTGCTCTAAACTCTTTTCCAGGCACGGTGTGTGCGTGCGTGTGTGTGTTTGTGTGGGGGGGTTTCCTCAGTAAATCCACCGCTGTGCTGTAAAGGTGACGACAGGGAAACGCAGCCAGAGCCAAGCTCTGGAACTCTCTCCCCAAGGATATCAGAGTGACCTTCCCTGAACTCTTTCACATTGAGATTGAAAACATTCTTCTTTAGAAGGGCCTTTTCTAAACTGGTTCTGTTCTCTACCCCTTTGCTCCTACTGTATGCAGTACCCCCAACTACTGTCCCTTCTCTTGGTGTATTTTCATTGTGCATATCTTGTGTATATTTTTTGTTGTCATCATTCGGTAAAACCCTCTGAGAAGCCACCTTTAAAGGCGCTATATAAACTATATAAAGTTGTTATTATTAGACGAGCAAGGACATTCTCAGTTTGAGAGCACCACAGTGTGTGGAAAGACGAACGCTGGCTGACTATGTCCTGCAGGCAGTGCTGCACAGCCCCCTTGCACACGGAGGAGAGACAGCTGCAGCTCACCTTGCCTTCAGTGTGCCAAACACACCTGCAGAGCCTCTGCAAACATTTACTCTCCATCTTTGCACAGCACCTGCCAATAAACACTTTCTGAAGAAAGGCAGCCCAACTAGGAACTGTGCCCAGTTACTTACTAACCAGCCAAGACTGAATGGTGAGCAGTACTATCAAGGAGCCCCTCTGACCTCATTGCAATGCGGCATTTTTATTGCTGGGCATCAAGCCTCGTTTTATCGTGTTGCGCGTACAGTACCAGCATCTGCAGGAACACGTTTCGATCAGGGCTCGCCGAGCTGCAGCTGCTGGGATCTGTGGCAGAAGTGCTACATCATCATCAAAACCACTTGTGTAAGCAACTTCATACGTGCTGACCCATTAATAGCAACACCAACAAAAACAGAATTCAGGATGGAAACGCTAAAGAAACTTAAATATTGCTCTATCAGTGCGAGCATAAGAACACAGGAAAAATTATGCACTACTAGGCTACTCTGTTCCCGTTGGTCATTTATAGTAGATTCTCAACCAGCTGTTTCAAGGAAGTTACCAGTCAGCCTCAACATCATGGCTGGGCAATTTGTTCCAGGGAATAGACTGGGCCTACTTGTTCTCTTCCAAAGCAGGGAGTTAATTTCCATTGACAACGACATCTCAAAAGCATACCTATGTCTCCTGCTAGATGTAAGTTTGCTCACACAGCCTCCTCTGAAGCCCAGACCTTCTCCACAGCGTTCCCAGAAACACATGGACAGCCTCCAACACTCTGGAGCCCAGACCTTCTCCACAGCATTCCCAGAAACACACGGACAGCCTCCGCCACACTGGAGCCCAAACCTTCTCCACAGCGTTCCCAGAAACACACGGACAGCCTCCGCCACACTGGAGCCCAAACCTTCTCCACAGCGTTCCCAGAAACACACGGACAGCCTCCGACACACTGGAGCCCAAACCTTCTCCACAGCGTTCCCAGAAACACACGGACAGCCTCCGACACTCCCTGAGCCCAGACCTTCTCCACAGCATTCCCAGAAACACATGGACAGCCTCCAACACTCTGGAGCCCAGACCTTCTCCACAGCATTCCCAGAAACACATGGACAGCCTCCAACACTCTGGAGCCCAGACCTTCTCCACAGCATTCCCAGAAACACACGGACAGCCTCCGACACTCCCTGAGCCCAGACCTTCTCCACAGCGTTCCCAGAACCACAGGGATAGCCTCCGACACTCCGGAGCCCAGACCTTCTCCACAGCGCTCCCAGAAACAGTCCCGGGTCATGTTTTATCCGCGCTCACAGCTCCCGCCTGTCCCTCAGGGAGGACACAAGACCGGCAGCGGGAGGAAGCAGATGAGCCTTCTCTCCGAACCTCCTGGGACAGGAGCCGAGGCAACGAGCGCAGCCCGGGTCCGACCCACGCCCCACCTGTGCGGCCCTGGCAGAGACACACAGTCGCGGTGGTCTCACGCCGAGCGACAGGGCAGTGAGAACCCCCCGCCGAGAATAAAAATCACCACACAGCTCAGCCCCCTGGGGTTCGCCACACTCCTCCCGCACACAGACGTTTTTCTCCAGGAATCGACGCAAAGCTGTGGTTTTTATCACAGCTGGAATCTTAACTCCCGACGGGAGCAGTGACATTCCGAGCTGCCATCTCACGAGCAGGGAGCAGCAGGGGCGTGCTGGGCGCCGGACTTCCAGACAGGTCCAATGTCAACCCCCTTCCTCGGGTGTCCTCTGGAGCCCGTCCCCATTCAGACCGGCACAAAGGCACTGGGCCAGAGCAGCACTGCTACTGAACCCTGCGTCTCCGCGGCCTTCCGGTCTACTGTTCCTAAAGTACAAAAACCTTTTGTGTGTGGAACAAGTGCTGCAATGAACTGGCTGTCATGACCTGCAACTCGAGCCGTTCATATCCGCCGTGATGAGCTCACAACCACGGTTTTTTCCCCGTTGCCTGCTTGCAGTCGGCCGGTTGGGTCGAGGCTGGGATCGCTCAGGTGCGATGTGGGTGCCGAGACGCAGGCCAGGCAAGGCCGTTGGGGGGGGGGGTCAAAGGCCACCTGGAGGACAGGACCCCGTCTGGGCACCGGAGCTCCGCTGGCTTGTGCCTGGCGCACACCCCCGCCTCTCCAACCCCTCCAGCCCCGGCTACAGAGCGCAGGGAACGCTGCTTCACCACACCTGACAGGACCCGCTTCGCCAAAGGCTAACGGCCCCGCAGGACCGGTGGAGGAGCTCGGAATCTGCGCCTCTTCGGCACAGCAAACCGTGAGAAAGAAACACGCGTCGCTGGTGACGACCCGTGACATCGCCTCGTCAGATCGCACCAGAAGTGTCCGGACACGCCACAACTCACAGCAGGACCACTCACTTCTCCTTCCTGCCAAGAGGCAGCCGACTGTCCCCTCCTCGCCTCGCCCGCACTCCGGCACACCAACCAGGGGCCGGGCAGCAGCGGCGCTTTCCCTTACCGGACACCCGAGCCGGGCTGGGCCGAGCCGGACTGCTCTCAGCGCCCGGAGCCGGCGGACCGGAGACCCGCAGCGGGGGTGCAGCCCGCTTCTACTCGCCCTTCCCCGAGAACCCCGCCGCCTTGTAAACTCTGCCCAGTCGGATGTCCGCGGTTCCCCGTCCTGTTTCCATTCTCGCTCCTGTTTTCCCGTTACATGTGTTTATACCTCTCTCTCTCCCTCTCTCTCTCCAGGCGGCCGCTCTCGGAGCCGCCCGGCGCGCTCCCGCCTCCCGCTTCCGGTCTCGAGTCGGCCGCGGGGGGAGGTGGGAAATGTATTTTTCTCTGCGCGCTTATTAATAAATGCATCTCTGGGATCAATTTCCTTGTTACCAGAGGAATATTTTACTAAAGGGAAAAAAAAAAATCAATTTATCCTGCTCTGGAGAACCAGGCGGGCCAGAAATGTGCTCGATTTACTAAAATCAACCACTCCGATACTGCCTACAATGGAGTTTGTTTATTTTTTTCCGGGGAGTTTATTTACATGTCGCCGTGTTGTCGGGAGCGCGCTTACCTGGGTTGGGCCGGGCGTCGTCGCTAGGCAACCGCAGCAGCGCCGGGGAGACGAGACGAGCCGAGCCGAGCGAGCCGGGTCAGTCCTGCCGGCTGCTGCAGGGTTTGGGACCTGGTGAGAAATGGAGAAGATCAGCGTCTCCGGGGACGCGGCACTGGCGGTGGAGGAGTACCTGGAGTACCGGAGGTGTGTACAGCGCGTCTCCGTGCCCTGAGTGCACCGAGCGGCTTCACGGCGACCCGGCGCCGGGTACGAGTCACAGAGCCGCAGCCCGCCCCGGCCTTTCGGACGGGCTGGTGTGCGGGGTGACGGCGCACCTGCGTTATGATCCAGCTCAGGCTGGAGAGAGGCATTTGTTCAGGAGATTTAGTTCACGTTGATCTGTACGCGCAACAGTAAGACAAAATCAAACAGCCGTAGGGGGGCACTTACCTAGTTTTAGCCAGAGAATATTATTCAAGGAAGTGAGACCTACTTATTATATTGTAGCATTCTTAAAGTGCTAAAGAAAACCTCGCTTCTGATAGACGTTGTCGCACCCTTAAAAGAAACCATATGGTGCGAAGCCGGTGCTTTCGATCTAGCGTGATGACTGCGCGGAAGGATCAACAGGTGTGCAAATCATCAGGATGTCACCTGATGCGCCTGCTTCGCACTACTGAGTTTCCTTTTCACATTTCGTGAAAAACACTGATACGTCGCATATCGGTGTGCTTCAGTACTCCAGGTGTACAATTCATCAAGATGGAGTACTGAAGCACACTGATATGCGACACTTCACGAAATGTAAAAAGGAAACTCAGTACTGCGAAGCAGGCGCATCAGGTGACACCTTGAAGGAGTCTCCGTCATTACAGTTGTGGATGATTACAGAGCTCACAGGGAACATTTTTGCCACGCAAGTCGTGAAAAATACTCCAGGTGTACGAATCATCAAGATGTCACCTGATGCGCCTGCTAAGCAATTCTGAGTTTCCTTTTTACTTTTCAGAATTGCAAGCGGAGAGCTAAAGGAAAGGGTCACCTAGTTCTGTTAAAACAGGGCCGTCCCTGGGCTACAGCATGACCTCCACTCCCTGGCAGGAGGTGTGTGTTTAGTAAGCATCTGGAGATTGTTGTCAAAATGAACCGATGGACCTCTGAGCGTCCTGTTCTGCACCAGCCCGCCCGGTGACGGACATGGGAACAGTGGACAGTGTCATGACGGGTCCCCAGCTCCACAGCCGAAGTGTTCCCTGTGAGCTCTGTAATCATCCACACCTGTAATGCCGGAGGTGTGCCGCTCCAGGGCTCGTCCTGTTGAAACAACACCGGGAAGCAGGGAAGCTGATGTGATGCTCTAGCTGTGCTGTGTCTCCACATCTGCTCGGTCCCGTTTCCTGAAAATAGGAGGGCTTGTCCGCTAAACCTGGCACCTGAGCTCCGGCTTGGGTTCAGGGAATACCTGAAGGGGCTCCGAGGGGGTGTGGCAGGATCCTCGGACCTCGGAGTGAATGGGCTGTGGGACATGGTTCTGTAGCCTGGATTGCTTCCTGACGGAGAAACTGTCACTGCATGTGGCACATAGCTGGGTGCACATCCCCTTACACAGGCCCACTCTGTATGACTTGGTTTATCTCCTGAAACCAATCACTAAATCAGTGACTGAAGATAAATGAAATAGTCACCAGTTATTGGTATGGCTTGATATTTGGGTCAAACACAAACTCTTAGCCACAAAATCATCTGCATTTTCGATCTCGGCTGCCCTTCGGTTTAGAAGAATTGTTTTTCACGAACAGCGGTGGCGCAGTAGTCGGCGTTACTGCCACACAGCTCTGGGGCCCCGAGTTCAATTCCTGGGGTGCTGTATCTGCGTGGAGTTTGTATGTTCTCCCCATGTTCATCTGGGTTTCCTTTCGGTGCTCCAGACCCCTCCCACAGTCGGAAGAGAAGCTAGTAACCGGCTTCTGGGAAAACTGGCCCTGGCGTGAGTGTGTTTGTGTCTGTGTGTGACCTGCGATGGGCTATTATCCTGTCCAGGGTGAATCCCGCCTTGCGCCCGTTGCTGGCCTGGACAGGCTCCGGCTCCCCCCGGCCCTGAGTTGGATGAAGCAGTGGGATGAGGGGGTGGACAGAATCATTAGCACTGAAAGAAAGGTAACGGTGAGGAGTTCTGGGGGCCAGAAGAGTCTAACCTGAACTGTCTGTTCAGGATCGTCGGCGATGACGACGGGGGGCAGACGTTCACCCCTGAGGAGTACGAGGAGTACAAGAGGAGGGTCCTGCCTTCGCGCCTGCGGAACCGGCTGTACGTCAGCTGGGGGGTACCGGGCGGGATCGACTGCAAGCTCATTGGCCCCGAGACGCCCTGCTTCTGCACTCACAGGTGAGGCGCGCGGAGCTCGGGGGCACTGCGGTGCTGCCCGGGTGGGTCCTCGTGTCCAGCACACACGCGCGGTGCTCAGGGCTGGCCAGGGCCCGCGCGCTGGAATGTGCCTTTTCACCATTTCTTTTAAAACAAAGCAAAAAAAAAAAAAGCTCTGTGATGCAGTTACGCTTTTTGCAAGTTTGGTAAAATTGAGTCATGTTTTTTTGAAGACTTGCCCCCCTGCAGGTAAAACTATCAGCCGGGGGTCTCCAGGTCTGGTCATTGAGAGCACTAATCCCTTTTGCCTTGTGGTCAGCTCTGGTTCTTAAGAGCTCAAAGTATTGGTATTGTGACTTCTGTTCCAAATGACCTTTACGTTAACTAATTTAACGAATCACACCGTCTTTCGGATGAGGCATTAAACCAAGGTCCTGTTTCTCAGTGGTCATTAAAGATCCCCGGGTATTTCTCGATAAGAGTAGGGAGTTATCGAGGTGTCTGGGCCAAAATTCCCCCCCTCAGCTTTTACCATGGCCTCCAAATTGTCCCCATGTATGCTTGGCTTGCACTTGCCCTGCGATGGACTGGCGGCCTGCCCAGGGTGAACCCTGGCTTGTGCTCGTTGTTTGTCAGGAAGGCTGCGGATTCCCGTGACACTGTATGGTACAAAGCGGTTTGGCAAATGACATGACCTCTTTTAACTGATCACAGTTCAGGTTTCCCCGTCTTTAGCGAATGATGATTTTGAGGTTAAGGTATAAAACCTACTGGACTTTGACCAGGGTTTTTCTGCTCTGCTACAGCCAAGGCTATAACGCTGCTGAGCTCGATAAGTCCTTCACTGGCTGGATCTTCCTGTTCAGCTGTTCAAACATTTGGAAGTGCTAGAAATTCATTTATTTTGTTTATAGGTCACCAAGAGCATGCAGCCCAGGGCTGTGTCACAACACGCTCATGTTCTGCTGCTCTGGAGCCGGACATGATGAGGATCATCCGTTAGTTGTGTGCTTGGGATTGCATAGCACAGAAAGAAAACAGGGTTCAAGTCCAAGATCAGGAATGGGCAATTTTGACAATTAGTGAGTTAATTAGCCAATTAAGTGGGTAAGCAGTCCGGTCAGCTGGGATTTCCCGGTCTTATTCCAGGGGCAGTTAGAAGCCTGCTCTGAGCCCTACGGGGGCCTGGCTCTCCAGGACTGGGGATGCTCAGCCCTGTTTTAGCTATTTATTTACCACGTCTCTAATCCGTGGAGGTCTCGGGAGACTCGCAAGGGCAGTTGAGTCTGTTGCGGGTGGCAACAACAAAAAGGGGTGAAATCGTTTCGCCCCTGCGGCTCTGGCCCCGCTCTCTCGCACCCACGCCCGACGGCTCTGCCTCCGTGTCGCCGCCGCAGGTACAAGCAGCACCGGACGGACTTCGAGCGGCTCCCGGGGCTGCGGCGCCCCCTGCTGCCCTGCCGAGCGCGGGGCTGCGGCTGCGAGTCCTACCGCTACGTCCCGCGGCGCGGCTCCCAGCCCGCGCGCTGCAGCTGCAAGCACGCCGCGGAGGAGCACAGCGAGGCGCCGGGCCTGGCCTGCAGGAGGTGTACGTCCTCTTCGTTCCCCCTCGCCCCTGCTCCCCTGCCCCCGGGGGGAGACGTCCTTCCGACAGACACCGCCGTTCTTTTCAGTTCATTTTATTTTTACAAAACCCACGAGGCATATAACGTCAAAAGTGGCCTACGGGTTTTTGTCACTTGGAAGGAAATTCATAAGGAATTTCAGATGTCTGCATGGAGAAAAGAATATACTGTATGTACAAATCAAAAAACCCCGCCTGCAGCATCTAGGACATGTTTAGAATGTAGGAAATAGGGGGTCAGCCTCCTCCAAGATCAGTACATGGTAAAGGCCAGTAAGGCTCTGTGGCTCAGGATCTGCGCCTGTGGCTGGAAGGTTGCCGGTTCAAATCCCGCGGCCGGCAGAGGAATCCTGCTCCGTTGGGCCCCTGAGCAAGGCCCTTCACCCCAGCTGCTCCAGGGGCGCTGTACAATGGCAGACCCTGTGCTCTGACCCCCAGCTTCTCTCTCCCTGTCTGTGTGTCTGTGTCTCCTTGGAGAAAAAAGCTGGGGTATGCGAAAAGACGAATTCCTAATGCAAGAAATTGTATAGGGCTAATAAAGAAACATTATTATTATTATTATTATTATTATTATTATTATTATTAAAAATGGCTTCCTTTCACTCTGAAATTCACTAGTTATGCTTGAGTTCTTAAGGAAGGCCTGTATTTGCCATTAAAGCCTGGTTTCCTGAAGGGAGTGTTATTACAGTATTATTGTGGTGTAAGCTGTGCGTTACGCGCCACACCCACTCCCTCGGGCGGTAAGGGTCAGCTCACGCTCTGCGTGTCGGCCGGTCGCGCAGGTGCCTCCTGCTCGGGGTTCCGGTGCCCGTCCACCTGCGGCTGCGGCCAGCCCGGCTACGCCCACGAGACGCTGGTGGAGACGGAGGAGCAGCGGCGCGCTCGCGGCCAGCCCGTGGGGCGCCCCGTCCCCTACGCCGCCATGGGGGGCCTGACCGGGTTCAGCTCCCTGGCAGAGGGCTACCTGAGGCTGGACGCCAGCGGAGCAGGTACGGGCTCGGTGAGATAGAGGTAGTAGTTCAGGTGGGGAGCTGCGTCAGCATGCGTAGGCTGCAAAGGAACAAGTAATGGGTTTATTCCATGCTGAAAAAAAGGAGAAAGAGAACACAACGAACACAACGTTTCGGTCGTGGAGCCTTCTTCAGGTGTGAGAGAGACAGGGCAGTAGGCAAAGGTAAAGTAGCGGGAGAACAAAGGTTGGGAGGGAGGAGGAGTGAGAGGCGGGAGCAGGGGACAGAAAGAGAGGCCAATCAAGAGGTGTGAAGTCAGAATGGGTGCAGAGAGGTGTGAAATGAAACTTCCAATGAATGGAGAAAATTGGAGATAGAAGAAGTGCTGTGAGAAAGCCACCATCTTGGCTCAAAATCCTGGCCTGATGGGGGTACCCCGGAGCCAAAATGGCAACCTGTTCCCTGAAAAGGTGCAGTTGATTCTCGAAGGGAGAGGGATTCCACGTGCAGGACAGGCTGTATTGGGGTTGTATCCCCGGGTACAGAGCGGTGTTCCCGGGATACGGTTGCCATGCGTTGGTGGTGTGCTGTGCTTTCAGGTGTGCCCCCGTCCCTCGCTGTGCCACCCTCCGGGAGCGCCGCCGGTCACACGCTGGTCGAGGCTTTCGGGGCGCAGACGCCAGCCGGGGGTAAGAAATCAACACGCGTCTCGCTGCCATCAGGCAGCCCTGGGCGGGTGGCCCGCGGGTTCGCCCGGCGCCTGGAGCCCAGCTGGGCCTGAAGGCCAGGAGGGTCTCCGCAGCGGTTTGACATGAGCCCGTGTGACCTGGCGCTGGCTCACAGTCCCGGCACGGCGCTCCGGCTCCTCCACAGGACACAGTCACGGGGGATGTTCTTGGGAAGATCAGCGTTGCGCAAGTTAGAGGTGCCCTTGCGTTTGGTGAACAAATGATCGATTTGAATGTTTTAAAACACAAGAAAACGAACCCAGAACAAGGAGCAGTGTTTCCCCACAGGTGGAGCTGCGTGACTGTAGTAGATGTGCAGTAAAGACCTCGTTCACGGCAGCCATTCACGGCTGCCGCTGTCCTCCCGTATCAAACCCTCGGAAGGGCTCCTGGAAGTCATTAAGTAAGCTTCGGTCAGTTCTGCAACGGAAGTTTTGCATTGCTGCATCGCAGCTTGATGTCACAGTGGTGGACCTTGCTGCTTCACAGCGGGTTCAGTTCCGGACATGGGGGTGCTGTCTGTGTGGAGTTTGTATGTTCTCCCCATATTGGTGTGGGTTCTCTACCGTTGTTCCAGTTTCCAAAGACAACTGGCTACTGGTAAAAAAAAAAGGGCCGGTGTCTACCGCTGTGTGTCTGTGTGCCCCTGTGTGTTAATCTCGAAGGCCACGCTGCCTGCAATGCTCTGACAGAGCCCTGACATTGTCGCAGTGCCAGTGAGGGACCTGAGTCCCTGGTGGTCCTTCACTCAAGTGCACAGAGTTGGAATCATTGAGACACAGAGTGGATGACTGGGCTCCATTGCTAGGGTGCATCAGTCCATGGTGAGCCGAGTAGTTTGTGAGAGGTTTGTTGTTATGTACTGTATTTGTGCCTTCTAAAGTTGTGTAAGGCTCCGATTTATTCCTCTTTGATGCATAAATAACACCAGCACCAGAAACGGCAATAAACATGACAAATATTGAAAATAGTCAGTTATTGCAGGTCACTCGCTGTAACAGTCCTGCTTCTTTCCTTTCCACCTAGAGTTAAACTCCGGGGCGAGGCCAGTGCCAGGCTTGAGGTCGCCCGAAGAGGATGACATGGCTTACTTTGAGAGGCGTTACCAGGAAAGGGTGAGTTCTGGGCAGCGCTTCTTCTGGAGACACAGTTCAGAGCTCAGCTCTTACACCAGTACAGTGTACAAACAAGCCACCCGCTCTGCCTCGACATGTTCTCAGCTTTCCTTGTTTTGTTTGTTTTTAATCTTGCAGACCTGACGCACTGCAGAGCTAAAGGGAGATTTTTTTAAAATGAATTTCATAGATATGGCTGGGATGTTAGAGCATTTTCCAGGAAAAAAACGTTATTTCCACCATCAAGCACTAAATTTGAGATGTATCCCTGGTGAGCCTGGCTGTTTGGAAAGGCTATATATTTCCATGAGTATGAGCGAGAGGCTCCTCAGGTAGTCCCGGAGCCTGGAGCTCAGGATCAGTCAGCTTGAACGTTTTTTCTGTTTACAAACCTAGAATGTAAAGTTGATTAACTAGATGCATTCATGTGATTCACACTTGCAGCTGAAAATGGAGAAGATGGCAAATCGTCGAACGGCTCCTGCGTCTGGGGCCAAATTACCAAGTAGGACACCTCGGCAGGCGCCGAAGTAAGCTCTCCTCAGGCCTGCAGGGGGTGTGATACTTCTGCTTCACCTAGAGGATGAGAGCATTGACACTACTGGCGACGTCCAGGAGAAGTGACGAGGGTATGGGTCACCCCCAGCCAACAAATGTTCAGAGCCACTGATGCACGTTAGAGTTCAAAAGGTTTTGATTGTTATAAAGTGGAATTTTAATAAATGATTTTCTTGTGGTTTACTCATCACAATGTAATGTTTGTGTGTCAGCTTCAGATTGCGAACCTCAGCTCTTTCTTGGTCATTAATTGCGTATATTGCTTGTAGAATTGTGCAGGTCGGCTGAAGTTGCTTCACAGTGAAAAGGAGAAAGGAAAGCAAATTAATGGTGTTATTATTCGTTAGACTCAGAAACTGGAAAAAGACCTGAAATCGGAGCTACAAAACCCTGAACAGGACTGGACAGCTTTGCTGAAAACACTCAGCAGCCTAGCATCACTGAGTGGAGTCGGGCACCAGACAACTGTAGTCTGGTGGACCCCCTCTGGTGTTCCTTACCAAACTGTTACTGGAAAGGGCACTACTGGACAAATATGAACATAAATGGGAGATGGTCAAAATAAGCCCTATGACCTAGTGATAATTACAGTATTAACATAACCCCAGCTATTTTGTCCTCTGAAAATACAGGTTGCAAATACAAGAATCTGCTTCACAATCGTCTTAATTGAAGTTATCAATTATCACAGTAGTGTGTGGTGATGGTGATGGTGGTGCCTTGGTTAGGATCGTTGCCTGTCTGGTCGTTAGTAGTTCATTGATCCCAGGATCTCTCCCAGCCTGACGACGACGGAATTGCAAAGTAACAATCCAGAGATTTCGAGCAGCTCTGGTGAACTTGGGGAAAAAAAGAACCTGGACCTTGTGTGTGTAAATATTTTAAATCCATATTTACATTTATGAAGTCCTTGATGTATACTTATTCATTGGATTCCAGAAAAGATTGTGACTCCTCCTTTAAAAGATGGATGATATACCACACATTATTGTAGCTTATAGCTGTTTTTGAGGGTGATCCACCTTATCAGTCTGCAGGTAAGGATTCATTAATTTCTGTGCAGTCTGGGCTCTGGTGTCTTCTTGATTTTGTTCCATTTTGAACCCGAGTTCAACATATTCCTCATTAAAGGTGCAGTTTACAGTAGAAACCTGTTTAGAATTTTCTCAATTATGCAGCTCATTAAGTAATTAGTCTCACTGTGTACCTGACCAGTTGGAATAAAACAATTATGGTCATAGGCCTTCCAGAGACCGGGCTTGAGAGTCCTGTGAGAATTTCTCATGAAATCTGGTATTTTGTGAAGAGCGGGCTTGTGGTGTCTTACTTTGTACTGCCACAAGGGGACAGTCCTGCTCCTATGAGAGAGAGCTGCTTCTTTCAAAGGATTGGATCAAAGCAAGAGATGATTAAGAGACACCACATGTGAGGTATATTCTAGAACAGGATCGCTGGAGTTGAATTCAAGTTGTTTGTGCCTCGAAACCCACTGTCAATACTAAACAGGGTTGTACCTGATAGAAATGGAATGTGTTTTTAACTTTTTAAAAATTTAAGTGACTTTGAATATGCAGATAATGTTGTTCTATTGGATTATGCTGATGATGTTTTGTCATTTCAGAAAGTGTGTGTTGCCTCTGAAGTGGCCAATGCATGTTTGTATTTGGAAATGTTCTAGCTTGTTTGCAATTGTTTTCCAGAGCAATACGGTAGTGTAGCATTGAAGGAGCGAATGTGATTTTCAGGCCTCAGGTTCACACACAAGACCGTAAGAAGCAAAGCTGTAATCTTCCTCCGCAGCCAGTCGTGAAACCCACTTTCTTCCTCTTCCTCCACCTCTGTGAACGGTGGTGCCCAGCCCTGGACCTTTCAGCTCTTGAAAGATCAACTGGGATCTGTAATTGGCTCCGAACCTAATTGTCCGATGAGTGTCACTCCCGCTGTGGGTGTGTCTGACAACTATCACCCCCACTGTGGGTGTGTCTGATAAGTGGCACTCCCATTGTGGGTGTGTCCGATGAGTGTCACTCCCACTGTGGGTGTGTCTGACAACTATCACTCCCACTGTGGGTGTGTCTGATACGTGTCACTCCCACTGTGGGCATGTCTGATCAGTGTCACCCCCCACTGTGGGTGTATCTGACAACTGTCACTCCTACTGTGGGTGTGTCTGACAACTATCACTCCCACTGTGGGTGTGTTTGATACGTGTCACTCCCACTGTGGGCATGTATGATCAGTGTCACCCCCCACTGTGGGTATATCTGACAACTGTCACCCCCCACTGTGGGTATATCTGACAACTGTCACCCCCACTGTGGGTGTGTCTGACAACTATCACTCCCACTGTGGGTGTGTCTGATAAGTGTCACTCCCACTGGGAAGCGCTGGGAATGAGCCCAACAGGGCTGGAACTGCTGGGGCAGAACAAGAAGACCACTTTGCCCAGCTGTTGACTTCCTTCTCTTGTTTCATTGCCAGGGTGTTGAGTGAAGGCCAAATTCTGTGTATTTAGAAATTGCAACAATGTGTTTTACTGAAGTAAAACTCAGTGTTGTCACAGGACAAAAAAAGGCTGACCACAATGGAAGTATATTTATCTGTGTTTGTGAAGATTATAAAGGAAAAACTTGTGATGAAGCTCTAGATTTTAGCAGCAGTACGATATTCCAAGGATGCCTCCAGCGTAATTCTCGGAATTACCTCTAGAGGGCAGTGATAATTAAGAGTAGAGAGGCTTGCAGAGGTCAGTAGAATAAGCACAGCAGTTACAGATCATAGATATAAAAATCTCCTTAAATGGCAGAAGAATATTTGCATTAATGAAATACATGGTTCTAGACATAATGTATGTACGATTTTGGATTCTGGAACACACTGGGAGTTAGAATAAGCTCACAGCTCATGTTGTTGGAGCCAATAACCAGGTTTCATTCCAGAAAGGGCTCAATGAGATCATGAGATCTATTAACTACTGACTGCCAAATAAGGATGATGGCTGAGTAACCTTTCTTGTGTAAACTTTCTTAAGTTCTTATGTACAAATGACCATAATGACCAGCCTGGGGTCTAGCATCAATACCCCAAGGAAAAGGCACCCAGATTTAATAGAGGTATTTAACAATAGTGACAGTGACACAGTGGTATTGATCCCCAGAAGCAGAGCTGCAAGACTGGGCAGGAGAGATCAGACAGTGGTCGTTACTGTCATGAGAATTTTCATGCAAAAACTGTGATAGTTACGATATCGTAATGAGATGTAAGAACAGATTGTGATGTTTGTGAAAATAAACATTTAGAGGTTATTTTGAGCAAATCATTACGATAAGTGTCAATATTTTAATAAAACATTTGAAAGGGCTTAAGAAAGCCCTTTGTTACATTAATATAAATATGTCAGCACACAGTAATAGCAATGCAGTTTAATTTACTTAATAGGAGCTAAACTGCAGGGACAATGAATTCCCCAAAATGTGGTTAGTGGATTAACTATAGTACGCACTTCTACATTAGTATATCCATTATTATAACCTGGATGTTTCTAGTTGGTCTTGGTGGATAAACCACTGGCAGTTCCAGAAAAAATCATGAGGAGAGAAGAATTGTTTCTGGTCTACTTGACTTCTCATCCTAAATCGCACTTTTGCTGCTACTGTTGCCACTACTATTGCAACCAGTGATATTCAGATAATAAGGGACTATGGTGATGCCGTGACCTGCAATGCGTCTTTATTTCTTAGGTTCAGCCAGAGTGATGCCAGCTTTCACACCACAGTTCAGCCTGCAGTGATTGCAGCTCAGCTTTCTCCCCCAAGCTTCTCACCAGAATAAGGCAAAACACTGAGCTCATGCACCTTGTGCACTGTGCAGCTCCAGCATCCCGCACACACCTGGTGTCCACATCGGAGAAATAAGACAAGGCGTTTCCGTAAGAGCGTCTGGTCACGAAGGAGACCAGGACCATCCTTCCCTGGTTGTCTAAACCACATTCCCCATTCCAAGTGCGTTTACTTAAAAGAAACAACATAAAAGACGGAAAATGCAAAAAAAGTAAATAAAGACAGTACGCAGGCAACGAATTCCAGTAGCATTTCCAAGGACAGCTCACAAAGAAGAATACAGACCATGTAATGTCATTCAGAGTGAAAAAGTACCGAGACGATTTTTAGCAGATTAGTACAAGCACAAAATGAATTTCTTTTCGGTATGTGAGAATATTATTCTAAAGCTTACCTACGCTCTTCTCCAGCAATTATCACTTCCATTCAAAGTAAAGCTCTAATTTAATGACCTCACTGTTCAAGCATCGGTAGCTCACTGTTCCAAAGCAAAAAATCTTCAATGCCAGTGTTCCAGACATGACAGAGACAAGGGGCTGGTCAGAGACTGGACACTGGACATGACAGAGACAAGGGGCTGGTCAGAGACTGGACACTGGGCATGACAGAGACAAGGGGCTGGTCAGAGACTGGACACTGGACATGACAGAGACAAGGGGCTGGTCAGAGACTGGACACTGGGCATGACAGAGACAAGGGGCTGGTCAGAGACTGGACACTGGGCATGACAGAGACAAGGGGCTGGTCAGAGACTGGACATTGGACATGACAGAGACAAGGAAGTCCAGTGGTTAGGATGGGACCCAAGTCAACACTCCAGACAGGCTGACTGTAGAGGGGCTTGTGACTCCCAGCTCAGCAGCAACTTAAACAGGCAGACTCTTCTGTAAACTAAAGAAAAATATCTAAAAAAGAAATGGGAAAAAATTGTTATCCTCTGCTCTATAGCTCTGTTATCCTGAGTGATGAAATATCTACACTAGAGATTACTGGTGCTGCCATTTTTTAAAGGTATTTCACAGGTACAAATTAGGTGTTGGATGGCACTGTGGTGCAGCGCTGGGCCCTGGGTTCGATTCTGGACCTGGGGTGCTGTCTGTGTGGAGTTTGTATGTTCACACCTGAAGAAGGCTCCACGGCCGAAACGTTGTGTTTTCTGTCTTCTCTTTTCAGCAGTGAATAAACCTGTTACTTGCTCATTTGTATATTCTCCTTGTTTTGGCATGGGTTTCCTCCCACGGTCCAGAGACAGGCTGCTGGGTCAGGCTCAGGACGCAGCAGAGCAAAGGCTCCCCGCCCTGGTCTTGGAGGGGTCGCTGTCTCCTCTGCTGCTCCAAGTTCTCAATTACTGGCTCATGGGTTTCATTTTTCTGTTTGGGATATGAGTGTTAAGTTGCCTTCAGCTCTAAAATGGTGAATGCAGTTTGTAATCGGTATTAACCCTGTCCCAATTTCTGACTTGGAACACCTCCCTCCTTCGTGGTGCTTGCGGACACGAGGCTAAAGGAAAAAAGACACCCACTGTGGGCGAGGAGTGCTTTCCTGTGTCTGATCGCCTGATAAGAGCGGTTCAGAAAGGAAATAAGGGAGAAGACTCGAACCAGGGAGGTGAGAGGAGGCTGGGTGAAGGTGCGCCACCTTACTGGCTGACCCATCGCTGGGACCTCAGCGAGCTCGGGCTGCGGCGTGCGGGTCACATGACGTGCCGCGCCTGCGCCGCAGCGCTGCCGGAAGGGGCGGGGCGAGGGTGCGTGCGCGCGCGCGCGCGGCCCGGAAGGGGCGGTGGCTCTCGCGCGGTGGGACAGCCGTCTTCACGGCTTTGTTAAACGTGAACGGCTTCGTGAATTGTCCGGTCCGATATCGGGAGACGATCAGTGTTCTTGGTGACGATGTAAAATTGAAACATCGAGTTTAGTTCTTTTTAAACCGTCCTGTTATTCCTAGTGATATACCTGTCAGCCGCGATTTTTAACTCGCGGTTGCCTGGGGGAGCGGACGTCGTCTGTCTTCTACAGTGTCATTATATCAGGTTTTTCCCAAGGTAATGCCCTGTTTTCTGGGCTTGGGGATGGGGGCCAAACCTTTATATATATATACAGTATATGGAAAACTATAAACACTCCCGGGGTACACATGCCTGATAACTATTCCGCATTTCAGTCCTTTTAATTGCTCTAACAAGCTCCTTCAGAGGAGGGAAGTCTCTTTTCCTCCCAAGTCTTCACGAATCTTTTTTGAATGTAAGGGTTCCACATCTTAAGATGCTTAAAAAGCACAGTTCTTAAAAGGCAACTTGCGAATATTTGAATGCGGTTATTTGGACAGTTTGCTGAGGGGTATAGGGTCAGCAATACCGTGTTGGAAACTGCAGGAGTATCTACAGCCTTATATCTGTATACAATTACAGAAAACGTGTCGGTAAATTATTTTTTTTGTTAAAATAATGAGATGAAGCATTTTTTTCCCCTGCTGCGTGGGATTATCTGTTAAAAACAAATCCACCGGGGTTAATATAGAGTCCATTGTCTGCCATGTTGCTGGAATAAAGTGATGATATGAAAATGTTGTGCCCAGACGCAACTCCTAATTTTAATCCCTGACCGGACTGAACATTTCACATGGAAGAACAGAAGCAACCAAGCGGCTTGTCTGAATTGGGATGCAGGAGGGGCCTTAAACAACATGACGCTTGTGCTGAGTCGCCCCTGGTCTCTTACTGTTCTTGTCTTCTTCCCCAGTGTAGAAACCTGCGCTCATGGAAGGGTCTGAAATGGAGAATGGTGAGGCTCTGCTGGTTTGTGCTGGATGTGCGGTTCGATCGGACTCTTGGGCCATCATTTCGCTGACCTGTCTCTTCCTTCTCTTCCTCCTGCAGTGGAGCTCGTCGGTGTGACGCATGTAGTGGACGCTGTCACCTTCTGGGCTCAGGTAGGGCTGCTGCCTTCAGGCCCGACGGTGTCTCATGCGTTTTCCTGTTGAAACGTTTTTGCGTTCAGAACACTTCTCGTTCTCCGAAGATCTGCCGGGGAGAGTTGCCACGTGTTGCGTGCCGTTGAGTTTTGTGTGCTTCGGCGTCCTCGTTGGATAGGCAGTGCTCCAGTAACGCCCGCGTGACGATCCTGCCTTAGTCTTGTCCTCTCATCCCCGTAGGTCGGTTTCGGACACCCCAGGTTTAAGTTTTAAGGTCGTATTTACCTCATTAGCAGTTTAATAACTTAATTCATGAAGGAAGTGGAATCAGATGATGCAAAAGATTGCGAAGACGGCTTCCTGTTCACTCCCTGCTCACTGGTGTTTGTGGGTTTTGTTCGCCTCCCAGAGCGAGGCTCCGAACGGGAGGACTGCCAGGCTGTGGAATGATCCCACATCCCATGTTGGTCCTCACGAGAAACTCATTTTCCTGCCCCGGAGCTCAGTTCTTTCAGTTTGTCGACCTGGCTTACGTGTTTTGTTGTGTTGTAAGGAGCCTGGAGGAGGCCTTGTGAAAGGCGCTATATAAAATAAAGAGTATTGTTGCTTGGGACTGCCGTGTGAGATCCATGGGAGCCTTTTTTCCTTCATTCCACCTAAAGATAGTCCAGGCGCGGGATCATGTAGCTTGTGAAGAGCCAGGCTCACCATGGAGGGGTTTCGCCTCAGGAGCTTCTAAGGATCACTCTGGTCACCCTGATGTGTTTTATGCTGGTGTATGATTCCAGAACGTGAGTGAAGATCAGGCCATAGAGAGCATGACGAACACTCTCTCTCAGATATGTCCCATGGCCAGGAGAGTTACTGGGATTCCCAGCATGTACAAGGTAAGAGTTCGGTCCTGAATCAGCAGAGCACAGCTCAGACATCACGCCGTATTGAAACGGTTAACTTTCTGACCTCAGCCGAACATTTGAATGGCCCCCGTGCAGTCGGTGGGGAGCTGGGGATGTTGAGGAGAGAGGGCTGCTCTGTGGTAGTCAGGAAGACCCTCTCCACTGTGCTGTGGAGTACAGCAGTCTCTCTTTCCACAGGAGGTCCGTTCTGGTCCAGTTTACCAGGGCATGTCTTTAGAATGCCTGTATGTTTCTTTGTTTTTGTTTGATATGAATGCTTACCACACTTCAAAAGAGAGCTGAGAAGTAAATACAGCTGTTATTATTTAATCGCTTTAGCTTAGGCAATTTATAATTTCAGAAGGAGCCTACAAAGGCGATCACAATGCCCAGTCTTAACAGATCGTCAGTGTCATCTGGCAAACAGGAATGGATTTGTAATGTGCAGGGAAGTTAATAACCTGTCTTGCTCAACAGATATACGCAGCGATGTTTTCCGAAGACCGGTGCTGGTACAGGTGCAAGGTGCAGATGCAGGAAGAGGAGAAGGTGTCTTGTGGCCGTGCTGCTACCAAATCGTTTTTTAGTTAAAAGCCTACATATTCCTTTCCTGTCACTGCGCACAGAAGGTAATGCAGTGTAATTTATTTGACCAGTTCCACGTGATCTACATCGACTATGGAAACTGTGAAGTTGTCAGCAGGTCTTCTCTTGTTGAACTACCCGAAGATCTTCAGATGCCAAGTTTTGCAAAAAAGTACACGTTTTGGGGTTTTCAAGCTCTCGGTGAACAGGATTCCTCCCACTTCCAGCAGGTAATACTTCATTTCTCATTGCGTGCCCTGCACTTTTCTCCACAAGGGGGCAGCACCATGCATCCTTTAAAACCGCCAGTTTCACCACTCGAGGTGGTTTTGTTTTAAAAAAAGCATTGTGCGGTCAAGAGACATTGTGTAGATGCACATTAGTACTATTGATCGATAGAAGCAAATCTGAAATGTCTCTTTTTGTATTTGTTTCACGTACAAAATTTGATTCTAATGTCTAACGTTCTCAGTAGACAGCTTTGCAGTGAAAAGGTTATCCTTTGGCGTATTAAACGCTCAATCATTCTGTCTTTTCCATTTTTTTTTTTTTTACTTCCAGGGGAGGACTTTTCTCTACAATTTAATTTATGGGAAAAAAGTAAGAATCCAGGCAAAGTCAGTGCGCATGGATGGGACTGTCCTTGTCCAGGCCTTTCAAGGCGATGTCAGTATCGGGGAGGAAGTTGCCAAAATGAAGTTCTCCCAAACGAGTATCCCACGCGGCACCCAGGACTTCCAGAATCCGCCACGGATCCTGCGGCCCCCCTCTGGATTGTGGCCTTCCGGCGTCCTGGAGCAGGGGCACGCAGGGGACGGCAAGCAGGAGGGGCACATGCCAGGCCCGCGCCAGGCCGCTCTCCATCAGAGGCCCAGGGCTTTCAGGTGAAGGAGCTGCAGCTTCCCGGACAGGGCTCGGGCTGTGCGTGTCACCGTCCCAGCGGCTCCGTGCAGTTAGACGTCAGCCGCGGTGTGGTCGTTGCTTCGAAAGGGAACAGACCACTCTGAACCGCTGTAGTTTAGTAGGGCTGTGGGCCACGAGAAACCTTGTCGAATGGCTGAAGACAACTCTGCATTTTCTTTGTAGTTCTACAGGGAGTGTGAGTTTGCGTTCTGCTGAAATGTGCAGAAATCCTTTCTAGTCGAAACGCTCCGGGTTCTAAATCGCTTCTTTAATTGTGATATTTTAAGTCACTGTGTCGGCGTTAAGTGAGGTGTCTGAAGAGCACTGCTACTCGTTTCTGCCCTGTCATCCTCATTGGTTGGTCAGATGCTTGAGGACGTGTGATTGCCTGGCACGCGGATGCGGTGTGGCCGCCAGTGCGAGCGACGAGGGGGGAGCTCGTGGAAACCGGGCTGATCCAGGAACGCTGAGACAGGCCCGGCGCCCAGCTCGCCTCCGCAGGAGCCTCAACATCGCTGTCGTGTTTTTCCACCCTCAGGGAGAGAGCCGCGGCTGCCGCGGTGCCGCCGTCCACCCTGAGAGTGAAGGCGGACCGGGAGCTCCAGGAGGAGAACGAGCAGCTGAGGGCCGAGAGCAGAGCCCTGGAGCAGAAGGCCGTGCTGCTGGAGGTCCGGCTGAAGGACATCAGCCTTGAGCTCCAGGTGTGTGCTCGGGCGGGACGTGGCTCTCAGTATATACAGCCTCCCCAGCGCGGTGCCATCTGATTATAACTGGGAGTGCATACCGCTCGTATTGTGGATAGTTTTGCAGAACCTGTTTCATGGTTATTGGGTGTTGATGTGGAGAAGTCCGAACCTCACCTGCCTTGTCCTTGTTCTTAGTGCCACCTTGTACTTACTTGTGGAACTGATTTTAGTCTAGTTAGTACTGATGTCCATGAAAACTCCTGCAGAATACACACAATAACATATACAAAGAGAGTTAACTAGGGAATTCATGTTCTGTGTCTTATTTAATACCATAGCCAGAGACAAAACAAGGCAAGTACTGATTTGCTCCTTGTGCATCTCTTTTTTTAAAATTCTGCATCAGTGTTTTTTTCTTGCTTTCAATTGCAGAAGGTTAAGGAGGGGTTCCAGACGGAGCTAGAGGAGCTCGAGAAGCAGATGCAAACAGCAGTTGGAGACAAACTGCGAGCGCTGCTGGAGAAGACGGAAGCAGTGCGCAGACTGCGGTATGACTGCTCTGACTGCCATTGTGAAGTTTGCCTGGCAAGGTTGCAGTCACACAGAATGCCTGTGACACTGTAGGTTAGGCTGACGTAGCCTCGCAGTCCTGCAGGAAGCATGGAAATCCCTGGAGCAGACAGTAGGAATGTTACGAGTTATAATGTCATGAATGCTTTACGTTTATATAGTCCTCTTCATCCTAAAGGATCTCCGTGCACTTTACATACAGGAAGGGACCCGCATCATCCTTAACAAAAGAGCAGCTCCCCTCGGAGTGACTCACAGCAGGCCCACGGCACCTGCAGGTCAGGGGAGGAGAGAGAGTCTGCTTCACCCCTTGCTTCTAAGTGAGGCCTGATTGTAGAAGGTCAGACTCCTGACCACAGGCACTCAGAGTTCATCAGGACCTCACTACAGAGTTTGTGTTGCCATCCTGTCACGCTGCAGAAAGCACACAGCTGTGGAATCAGTTGGAAGGAGGGGAGTAAGTTTAAATCCTGTACCCAGGTCTTACACAGGCTTCACCTGTCTTGGAGCAGAGCAGACTGTACAGGGGCCTCATTCAAGTAGAACTGTGGCAGATATTGACAGTCAGCCCAGAGAGCTGCCTCCGGACGAGAAGTGACAGCTCAGGTCACCGAGGGAAGCTGGGTTTTTACAAGATGGGTGGTAGGGGTCTGCAGCGAGTCGTTTGTAGCATCTTTCATGTGCTCGTGCAGATGGACCTTCTTTGCATGTTATCAACTATAAAGACAATTTGGTTTTCTCAGCACGAAAGACACAGAAAGCCCACATGGTACTGATCTGTTCTTTGGAACCCTGGGAATTGAGGTAAACTGTGCAAATAAACCCAGTAGGTAATTGATCGGTCTCGCATTAGTTTGGTACAAATTGACAAGAATAATAGAGATGTTTTGAAGGAGTTGGGACAAATGGGAATTTGCAGTGAACGGGCAGTTGCATGGCCTGCCGGATGAGTCGCGCTGCATCCAGCCGACCGGAACGTCGCTCCGAGCGGGAATGAATCCGGTCCTCTGGCCCCCGCAGGCAGGGCAGCCCCGGCAGCAGTGTGGGAGACGGCCTTTCGGAAGCCATAGACGCGGTCACGCGCACCGGTCTGTCTGCGCCGGCGGCCATGGAGAGACTGGACACGGCCTGGACTGCGTACAGCCTGGCTCAAGCGGCGCTGCAGGCCTGCGCGGTAGACGTGAGTGTCGGAATGAGCAGCACCTCGATCCTGTGGGATAAGGAGAAGCAGGACCGGCGTGGGATGGGCTGTGAGATCCATTCTGACCGTGTTGCTGGGAAACTGAAAACCCAGCAACGCTTCAAGTGTTGCAGTTTCCACTTCTGAATGGTTCAATATCTGTGTAAGACTAACAGAATGGCAGCTGTGTTTATAATCTAGTATTAAAAGGCCTAGTTTGCCTAGTTTTGGGGGGGGAAATAAAGCAACCTAATTGATTTTTTTGCAAGGGTGGACCGCTGTCAAGTGCAAATGTGCAATTAGCTTTTCACTACAAATGATGCTTTGTTTCAGTAACGGCGAGCAGAACTGGTGAACATAGTGGTGAATGGGTTTGTTGTTCTCTTGCTTGTTTCTGATGGAGTTTCCTCAGTGTACGGCGCGTGGTTTTGGTGTTCTGTAGATGCATGAAGGCTGCTCCTCTGAACTCGGGGGCAGTGTTTGAGTGACAACCAGGAAATGCCGCTCTGTTCCGCCAGAAAGATGAGCTGAGAGATCTGATTGGCCGACGTAACGAAGCGAGGCGGGCTCTCGTGGAGGCCATAGATGACTTTCTACTGGAGGCAGACAGGCTGCCCATCGCCGAGCGCATGGACACTCTGAAGGTGTGAGAGCGTGTTCCTTGGCACTCATCTGTCTGTTCTTGTTCTCGTCTTTTGTTTGAGTGACTTGGGGGAACAAAACGTGCCATATGTTCTCATCAATATTAGGGCTCTTTTTCCTCTGGTTAATGCATCTTGTTTTTTGCATGATTCACATACTTTTGACTTTATAGATGTATTTGTGGAAACTCTTGATGTTTCTTTAAAAGAGTTTCATCTTTATTCTGTCTCAGGAGTGTCTACCCTGCTTCTGGAGGACCAGTGCTTCTGTAGCTTTTCTATATCTTTTAAAAACTGTAGCACCTGAAGAGCTGCTCCATTCATCCAAATAAACCAGTAGAATTGAGCTGGAATAATGTCACTTAGAAATGCCTTATGACAGAGAGTTACATACGTAATCAGGAGGTTTTGTAATCTAAAGGTGACTGTAGCAACGCTGCTTGTGCACAGGCCACCAAAGCAGAAAGCCTCCTTTGTTGTCTCTCAGGCCTAATGTTAATTTTAGGGTGTTTTAATATTCACACTGACACTCAGCACTCCTCTGGAAGAATTCTGTGCTTCCCTAAACCTGGCTTTACTTAGCATGTGAATGTGCCCATTCATGACAAAGGGTACACACTAAACCTTATCCCTACCTTTGGTCTACCTGTAAGTGACCTGTAACTGGGATATCGAGCCCTTGTTCCTTGTCTACTCACTAACCCAAACAGGCTGTTTTGTTTCACAATATCCTACCTATTAATTCAGTTTTGTTTGCTCAATCCACCCAGCTATTGTAAGTGTTGAATAAAGAGGGATGGTGGTAAGCAGTCTTAGAGCTGTTCTGTAAAGACTTGAATCTTAGTCGATTGTTTAGATTGGTCATTGTTCTCCCTCGAAAGAAGTTCATCACATGTGGGGTCCCACTGGGATCCATTCTTGGTCCCATTCATTCTGTAGTATCTATATGTTTGCGCTTGGATTCAGGTTTAGACATTCATGTGTGTGATGTGTGCTTGTCTTTTTCATGCCTGTTTACAATGCTGTCTGTGCATGTATATCCCGAAATGATATTAATGTGAATCCAGCACAGTCACAGTGTCATGAAGTTGAGCTGACTATGTTGTTGGCCTTTCAGGCCTGTGTGGTCAGCTCCTACTGAAGTGAAGTGAAGAGCTCTGTGAAAGAGTGCTTCATTTCTTTTTTTAAGGACCTGGGCTCCAGTCTGTCGGTGGTGTTCGGATCTTTCCCATCTCTAGACGTGGGTGAGAGTGCCTTCGAGTCGTTCGCCGAGTGGAAGAGCCAGAAGCAGCAGTATTTCAGCGGCATCAGGAAACAAACAGATGAATCCCTGAAAGCCCTCCGCTCGTGGCTCTGTGACACCAGTGAGGTGGGTTTCACCCTACACGACCAGACTGTGTCCTTTGGGACACAAAGGCTGCATGGTACTTGCTGTCCTGGGCCGATTGTAGCCGATTCTGCTGTGTGAAAGGAGAACCACTTCTTTTTATTAGGTAACTCAACCAGTGTTCACGAGAATTGCATCAGCTGGTTCTGCTGACCAGTTTAATTGAGCTTTGCTCAAGGAATGCTTGTGTGCATCAGTAACTGTGCTCATGGATGGAAGAGCGCATTAAAATTCCTTACATTTTTAGAAAGTTTTTGTCAGTTGATTGGTTTGTTTCTTATTGTTTTGTTGCTTTTCTATTGCCAGATTGTCAGTTCCTGCAATTGGTGATTGCTATATTTCACCTTTACTCCCCTTTTATTGCAAATGTCCTGTTACCAGCATTTCTGATTAACTTTCTTTATTGGATCATCATTTATTCATCATATAAATTGTTGCTTAGCAGAGATAAATTTGGTATGCCTTGATTTGGAAATGGTTAGAAAAACGTTCAAATTTCTACCCTCCGTTTAAAGGAAGCGTATATTCTGTCTCTTCAGTTTTTTTGCTTGGGGAGCGAGCCTTCATCTCTGTCTGTGCAAGAGGTCGCCGACAGTGTGGACCGCATCCTGGAGAGAGCCGAGAGTGACGTGAGCAGCGAGCTGCAGCTGTGTCTCGCAGTGAGTGAGCATCGCCTCCATGTTCACAGCTCTAGCGAAACCGTCCCGAGGCACGTGAGCTGTGAAAGTGCTGGGTCAGAGTCCTGCATAGTAGCTCTTCCTAAGAACTCTCTTTAGGTGTTGTCCGAGGGCAGCACGTGCTTGTTTTTCAGCTGATTTGGGAGTGTCCTTGAACCAGGATTTTGTCCTTTCTGAGGCAGACAAAGGCATTGCTGACCTCTGCTGCTTCTCGGTCAAGCGTGACCCTCGGGCACGGACACTTCCGTTTGCAGCAGCTCAGGGATTTTGGCAGACGTGCCCGCTCCCAGCTGCCCAAGTCCCTGCTCGAGCTGCTCGATCCCACATGGCAGATGCCAACACGTTTTGTCGACGGGATGAGGCAGCGGATGCTGAGGAGTATAAGACTTCTCATTAATATTGGTTTCTGGCTTAGGAAGGGTTGGCCAGTCTGCTCTCCCTCTCCTCTAACACCGGCACGGTTATTTCCCCTTTTCTAGCCAAGGCTGGTGGGGTCAAGTGCTGTACACTTTACTCCTCGTGTCAGGAGCCCTCTTGCTCTTCACCTTAGACCTCGACTCGTTAGCTGTCCCCGAGGTGATGTCAGGACAGCTCGTTTTTCTCGACCTGCGGCATATTTTCCCTCATTCTTAATGAGGCAGCATTTGCTGAGATCTCCATCCTCACTGCGTGGTTTTAAATCAGACGTGCATTTCAGACCAGGGGCTTGTGCTGCTGTGCTGATAAACCCATTAAAATGGAAACTAGTCCATGACAGTGATTTGCTTTAAAAAGGAGGATGAATAATGCTAAAGGCACTGCATTCCTTTTGTATAGTGACCTGTGTTTTTTTTTCCCTTGCTCTGTTTCTTCCTCCTGACGCAGGAGCAGGATAATGAAGAGGTGAAGATAGTGTCCAGTGCGTATTACAGAGTGATACAGAAGATTGAGCAGGAGCTGGGCCTGCTGCACACTGTGAGAGACAAGTACCTTGCGAACATGGAGGTGTGTGCGGATCCTCACGTTCACAGCAGGCCGTTCTGCTGGCACCTTCTTTTAGTTAACTGTGCATAAAGAAAAAAACGCTTTAAGTTTAGTCTAAAAGGTGGTTATTGTTTTTCTAGCACTACAAATGCTTTGTGACGTCCTACTGCTTAAACGTGGAGCAGTTAGAGCCCTAATGTTAGTGCTTTTGTAGAAAGTCTCAGTGTTGCTCCTTGGATCTTGTCCTGCTTGGGAAGCTACCTGTGCTGTTGTATTCCTAAATCTGAAAAGCCCCATGCAATAAGAGAACTCTAAGTTCTTCCTACTGTAGGGAGGTGAATTTCCATCTCCACTCCACTGTTCCTTTGTCCAAAGACGCAGTTGCAACATGGATGGTAGGTATTTCTCTAGATGGAAACCCCAGTGTCCTGACTTAATTCACAGTCCAGTCTGCCTACCTGAAGATCCCTCCTTAACTGAAGGGTAAAGCAGTTTGTCGCTCCTCACCTAGTGTGCCATGCAGTGGGGCTGCTGGTGCAGAGTGGGCCCCTGTGTGTCTCCCAGGTGGCTCTGCTGGTGCAGAATGGCCCCTGTGTGTCTCCCAGGTGGCTCTGCTATTGCAGAGTGGGCCCCTGTGTGTCTCCCAGGTGGCTCTGCTATTGCAGAGTGGGCCCCTGTGTGTCTCCCAGGTGGCTCTGCTGGTGCAGAGTGGGCCCCTGTGTGTCTCCCAGGTGGCTCTGCTGGTGCAGAGTGGGCCCCTGTGTGTCTCCCAGGTGGCTCTGCTGGTGCAGAGTGGGCCCCTGTGTGTCTCCCAGGTGGGGCTACACTTCAGTGGAGGATGAAGTGGGTGCCCTACAATATGTAAAGTGCTTAGAGATCCTTTTTGATGAAAATTCTATGTATACAAGGACACAATTCATTTTGTATAATAAATGGAACACAGGTAAACAAACTCTTAAAGCATTAGGCATATCAAACGTGCAGTAATTGTACCAAATAAAAACAAGAAAAATGTGGCTTATGCTTTGAAGCCATATACAAAACATTATGTTACATGTGTTGTGAGTAAGGCTTAAACTATTATAAGGACTCTTCTTTTATTCTGCCATACAGTTGAAGAAGGAGCTCCTTCAGTGGCTGGGTCACACGCCGAAGGTGGACGTGCTGCTCTCTGTGAAGAGAGTGATCAAGTCCCTGAAGTCGCAGCTGCGCTGGGCTGTGGTGGTGAAGGCGAGCTTGGAGGATGTAAGGCTTGGGGGACGCAAGGCACTGCGTGAGGGTGGGGATAGAGGTTTCACAGAAGGAACAGGTGCAGTCCACGAGTTACTTTGATCATCTGGTTTTGCTCTGGAGCTTGAAAGGCTTTGTCGTTGTGCGTTTCCCAGCCTGCAGGCCCGAGGAGTGGAGACGTCCGGCACAGGGCTGCCGAGTCTAGTGAATGACAGTGGTTTGGCTTTGTCTGCTCGTGCAGGCGGAGGAGCCCGACGAGGGGGAGATTTTGAAGAAGAGCGAAGAGATAGCGGAGACCAGGAAGGCGCTTTTCCAGGAGATTAACCGTGAAAAGGAAGAATATGTAAGCTGTTCTGCATCTTTATTTCTGCCAGGCTGTGTGTACAGGCTTACTATTCCTTTCACGTGCGGATTTACTGACAAACTTCTTCTAAGAGGATTTGAAGGAAGATGTCTGGCGACTTGCAGCTCTTAGTTCCTCTGTTTGACATCTCCAGCTTTTCTATCCTCTGCCAGTCCCCTCCTGCTTCTAAGGACCAGTTTCTATAGTGTGCGGTTTTGTGTATCTTATAGTATTGCTGTTCTCCTTTTACATTTATCATATTGTTTGTGTTTTGTGGCTAAAAAAAAAAAGATCACTAACAATAGACTAGGAAGAGTGTATTGTGACTTTTCACATTGTCATGAAATTATCATATGGAATGCATTACTATTGCAGTATGTATCCGTTTAGGAAAAGCTTTGTGTCTTGGCGGAAAAGGGCTTCCCTGAGCTGCCTCTGCTGTATCCGGAAGCAGACATGCTGAGCTACAAGGTAAGCACCTCTAGAGAGCTCAGCTGGGCCTGAGGTGACTGATGGAGCAGCTGCTGTGCGACCGGGTACTGCCGACATCATTTACAAGGGAATGGCAACTGGAATAATTTAATTCACACTATTTTCAAATTAAAAACCAGGGAAATCCTGGGAATGTACAGTATGTACAAGGACTGAGAACTTGTGAGCATACAGGAAACAGCTGTTGTCTCGAGGGACCTGACCTCTCGCTGGGCAGATGTGAGTAGTGGTGCCGCAGGGATCTGTTTTAGGTCCATTGTTCTTCCTGATCCGTGTCTAAAGATGTAGATTGCGGTGCAGTAAGAGAACCGGTCGGAATTACCAGTGATGCAAAAACAGGGCGAGTAGCAGACGGAAACAGCAGCAGGGGAAGTGCAAACAGACGTGGACAGAACCAGGGACAGGCTGGCACTTGGCAAATGAAATTCCACACTGAAGCGTCAAGTGGTCCACGCTGGCAGTAGGAACACACACTGCACACCGCAAGGACAAAGGGTCACAACTGAAAACTAAAAATTATTTTTGGGCACAGAATAGCCAAAGCTATATATACGATAGTAGTTTAGGTGGGTAGCTGCGTCAGCATGCATAGGCTGCAAAGGAACAAGTAATGGGTTTATTCCATGCTGAAAAGAGAAGAAGGAAAACACAACGTTTTGGCCGTGGAGCCTTCTTCAGGTGTACTCTGAACCCAATCAAACAAGAAGAGGAGTCGAACGGCCTTCTATCATATCCTGTCTTGTCTTAATGCCTAAACCTCTATGAAATTCTAATGTCCAAGGGCTGATGTGGTTCTTGGATCTGAATTTGTGCCTTCAAGCAGCTTTGTGAAAAAGGCTCTTTAGCATGTAGGCACTGGGTCCCCTTGCAGAACTGGTGACTTCTCCAAGGCACTCTTAACATTACAATCTTAAAAAATGAAGCATCTGTTTAAAGTGGAAACTGCTCCTGAAGTTCTCAAGCACTTACATGGCAAGATTATTTAACTTAATGCTTGTTCGTGTAAACTGTAAGCACTAAATATCGACCATTAAAATTGTCAGCAGTGCATCACGCGTACCAGGAGAAGATACAATACACCATTCAGTGTTCCTTAAAACCATGTCGCATCAGACTGTGCCAGTAAGGTGGTTTTCATTAACTGGCGGCAGGTTTCATCCTTCCCCTTGTGTGTTCTCTTCAGGACTCAAATGGTCTCGTTACGAAGAGTTTGGAGCGTGATCTCTTTGATGCAGAGCCATTGAAAGAGTTCAGCAGCAAGAGGCCGCTGGTGTGCACAGAGTTCCAGGGGCACAAGGTTGTTCTGAAGGTAATTTGTGTCTTCTGGAGCGACACGCTTCTCAGTCACCGTCGCCCCTGTGTTCAAGTTCAGCAGCAAATGACAGGAATGCGCTGATTTTGCGTAGGAGTGAAAGCACAGTCATGCACTCCTGAGAATGTGATTAGAACTTTAAAACTGAACTTCTTTCTGGCATGAATTATTAAGTGAGATCTCAGAATGCTGTACGGTGGCATTGTACATTTCCTCACACACTTGTTTTCCCAGTTATGGTCACCTGGAAATAAAATAATTAACAAGGTAACTGATCTAACAGACACTAGCCTCTCTGGGAGCTGTTTCTCTTCTCTGTGCCCAGTGGGTTGCTTTGACTGCGTCGATGTACTTGCATCGTTTAGCAGTTTGTGAATGTACTCTGTTGCACTTTGCCAAGAGTGCTGCACCAAATAAATCTGGAGTTTAGTTTGTAGTTCTATGTAGGCGGGCAATACAGAGAATTGATTTGCCTTTAAAGCTTAAGAAAATGCAAGACAAGAAGCCATCATGTCTTGAGAGTACTTCAGTCCTGCCTCACAGGACAAAGAAAGGATCACACAGCCAGCGGCAGTAAGCCTCCACCAGGTGAGAGGAGCAGAGCTGCAGAGGCAACATCTGCTGCAGCTGTGCCAGGTCAGTGCCCCGGGTCTACAGCCGTGCTGGCAGGGAGGCTGGAAAATCCGGTGCTCACCTGTGAATGTGCATGGTTTTCCAGCAGGGCCGTGTGTTTGAACAGGGGGCAGCATTAGTTCAGTGGGGAAAGCAGTGGGCATACACAACGAGTTTGCACTCTGCCGTGCTGCCCGGGCGCCGGTGTCGAGGAACACCGCTAATTCAACAGTTTTCAAGCGGCGCACTCATTAACATTATAGTGCAGGAAAACCCATTTTAATGGCAAGTGTTGCATGTTTTTTTTTTTGTTGAATATTTTGTTTCTGGTTGACCAAGAAGCATGCTGGATCAAAGGAGTTTAAGAAAGCGTGTAGTTTTTTTATAGCCCAGGGGCTTGACCACACCAGCCTGCCCGGTCAAGTGGCCTCGTCCCGTTGGCCAGTTTTATGTTCTCGGAGACGGCAGCTGTTTTGAAATGATTCCGTCCTGACCTGGGGAGAGTGTGGAGAGCCGGGAGTCGCGGCTCGGCCGTCTCGCGAGTGTGAGAGGATGAAGGATGTTCTGGCGTCCGCAGGGCTATTCTGTAGACGGGACCACAGAGGCCCGCATGCTGGAGTGCGCGGCCCAGTACCACACAGCCTGCTCCCGCGTCCAGTTCTCCGGACTGCTGCCCCTGCTTGCCCTGTTCTTCGGCAAGGTATTTTCTCTGACCCGCCGCCTCCGCCTTTTAAAGCAGTTCTCATTTTTCTTCCACTTCAGAAGAAATTGCTCGACCAGTTCTAGGGATTGATGCTCACAGTGCTTTTATTTTCCCAGTGTGATCCGCTGGCGTACGTGATGGTGCCGTACGTGGCGTTTGGAAGCCTGAGAGCTGTTCAGGCCTCGAGTCCCTTGGCCCCTAATGTGAGTAGGACGTCGGTGTTCGTGTCCCCAGTGCTGTGTGGACAGATGCTGAGGGCTCTGCTGTTCCTTCAGGAAGTTCCCAGGGTGATGCAGGGAGTGGCTGCTGGCCTGCAGACGCTGCACAACTTCAACATCACCCATGGCTCCCTGCACCCCAGCAATGTGTTTGTCCTGAGCCGCGAGCAAGGAGTAGTCGGGGATTTTGACTTCACGCAGGCGGCGGTAAGCTTCCTCTGAGCCCCGGTGCCTGCACCATGCTCGCGCCGGGCAGAGCCAGGCGTCCTTTCACATGGGGCTCCCGGCCTGGCACCAGCCCCCAGCTCCTCCACCCTGCTGGTGTGTTCCCATGTATAGGACCAGTGACAGTGCAGTTCATTACCAGCAATAGTCTGGTCTCCAGCTCGCAGCCCGCTCTTCGAATGGGTGCCTTTCCTCTCTCAGCCCACCCACTATGTTTTTAGGCACGATAGCTTAGCAATACCGAGATAAATCTGGACTTGGTCCCATGCTCTGCTTTGTCTTTGTTAGAGACGGCACTGCTGCCACTTTCAGTTTTAATTGCATTTTCTTCTGCGTAAATGAAGTGTTTCTATAAGCTTTAGAATTCAGTCTGCTGTTGCCATCATAACTTATTTAACCAAGAAAGACCAATGAGCCAGTTCCAGGGCAGGTCATGCATGGCCAGGCCTGGACCCTCCCTCCACCTTGCTTCACTGGTGCTCAGTGGAACATCTGCAGTCTCTCTCCCAACCACACGGTAGCCACGGTCTCGTCCCTTCATGACGCTACGTCCCAGAGCGAGCTGTGTCTTGACAGCGCGCCGCTGTGCTGCCGCTCGCTAGCTCGTGTTTGTGTCGGCCTCAGGAGCAGCGCTGTCTGGCCGGCGCGATGGTGGCCGGGAAGCTCAGCCTGGCCGCCCCCGAGGTGAGGAGAGGACGGGCCGTCTCGTCGGCCGCGGACATGTATGCGCTTGGAGGCCTGCTGCTGTGGGTAAGGCACCTCCCGGCGCCTCCCGCCGGAGCGGTCCTGCTGCCGGAGCCGGACGCAGGCAGGCGTGAGCTCCGTGTGCTCCGTGGCACGGAGGAGCCGTTGTCGGGGAGCCCTGCTTGTGCCGGTGCCAGTAGAGTGCAGAGCCCAGAATCGGAGTGATTGGCTGGGGGTCAAGTAAATAACAGCAAGCAGCCCCGATACCTCTCACATCCGCCTGCCGCCGTACAGGGCGCTGGGGCCTTCCTCTGGCTCGGGGGCAGGGTGCTGTCAGGAAGGGCCTGGGGAAGGGGTTTTACACGCATGTCGTAACCTACTGCGCCCTGTGTCAACATGCCTCTGGCAGAAGCATTTTTTACACTGTACCAGGAGTGAAAAACACCACCTGCCTGATTGGATGTTTCTTTGGGCAGAAACTTTAATAGATCACTTTATTAGCCATATACCATTTCTTACATTAGGAATTTGTCTGTTTGCACACCCCAGCTTGCTCTCCATGAGACACACAGACCGGGGAGAGAGAAGCTGGGGGTCAGAGAGCAGGGTCAGCCATTTATACGGCACACCTGGAGCAGTTGGGGTGAAGGACCTTGCTCAGGGGTCCAACGGAGTAGGATTCCTCTGCCGGCCACGGGATACGAACCGGCAACCTTCCAGCCACAGGAACAGATCCTTAGTCACAGGGCCACCACTCCACCCACTCATGCAAACCTGAGATTCCTCTTGAACAGCTGTTAAGATGTGGAGATTCCAGATTGTTCGGATGGGTTATTGTATAAGTGCACTTAATAAATCAAAAAAGTGCAGAAGGATACCAGCAGTGTAGGGGATGGCAGAATGTTACATACATTACAAAACACACAACATGGCTATACACCACTACAGTGCTTAAGACTCCTGTTGCAATTCATTTGATTCATGTCTCTTTAGCTGAACAGGTAATACATTATGGCTGCCGTAAAATGTAATCTTTACATTAGTTTAATCCTGATGCAGTGCTTGAGATGCAGTGTTTCTCTCAGCCCAGTGGTGGTGGAATATTGGCTGTGTTTGGGGTGGTAACTTCTGTTTGAGAGGATTAAGAGTACAGGGGCTTGCCCACAAATACTGCCAGGTGTGGAAATCCTCTGTGCAGTGTTGGGACTTGAGGTCGGAACCTCCAGGGAATGTAAAAAGGAAAATTCGGTAATCAGTATATTACATCTTTTAGCAAACTTGCCTTCAGAATGCAGGACAAATCCCAGCGTCTGGTTTATTGCGACTGACAAATTGAGGAAAGCGTAGATAAACCCGGACAACCTCTCAGGAGAGTGTTTTTTTTTGTAGATGAGTTTTGGCACCTTCCCTTATTGCACAATTTTTCCGTAAACAACACTTGACAGGTTTGTGCGTTTTAAACAAGTGACTGAGGCAAAAGAAAAAAACACGCTGCTTCATGGCTGGGAGCTCAGAGATCAGATTTATTCATTCTGAATCAATATTATTCTGTTATTTGTACAGCTAATTGTGATTTGAATTGCAGCTGCATTTTCCCAAACATGACTTTGTGATGAGGGAGGATGGAACTCCTGATACAGGAGGACTAAGCCTGGTGAGTGACTCTGCCCGCACTTCCTCTTCCTCTTCTTCCTCCTCCGGTGTGCTTTGCAGGGATTGTAGCAGTGGACCGAGAGGTGAAGAAGACAGTTCGGCAAGAGGAGCGGCCATTCTGAAAGACAAGTCATCGCATCGGAAGGAGAAGCCTCTAACGCTGTGCTGTGCTTCTCCGCAGGCCAGCGGTCTGCAGGCTCTTCTGTCCAGGCTGTTGACGAGCTCCGCGAGGCTCACGGCGTCGGAGGCCGTGGCCGATGGCTACTTCTCTCGGCCGGCGGCTCCGTGCTCGCAGGCCCAGGGGCTGGGAGCCGAACCTCCCGATGAGCGGGTGAGCTCTCCAGTCACCCCACCAGTCAAGACACAGGACGCCGCGCCTCCCGAGAGACTGGCCTTCGCTGGCCCAGAAGAACATTCCTGATGCTTGTTGTTGCATAGCGACATGTTCCTGAGTTCATGTTCATTATTTTAGTTTTTTTTATTGTTTTTTTTCTGATGCTGTTAGTTGAAAATCTTGATTTCACAATTTGAACTACAGGGCCCTTTTGTGCATGTAGTGCTCAGGATATTTTTTGTCTGCAAAATTAAAAACAAAAAGATTTGGAGGAAACCGAAGCCAAAAGGTGACTGTTGTTCCCATGTCTGTTCTGTGTTACTGCATTTCTTTGAGTTGCCTTTCTTGCGTTAAGGTTTATGTTCGAGAAGGCACATTTTCAGGTGTGACAGAACAAAAGGTGCAGAATGCAGAGAACTGTTGGGGAAACGCGGGTTCCTAAGTGACCACACCTGTGGAGTCTTGATCTAACGAGCAGCAGCTAGGAGCCGTCTTGTAATCTCCAGCTGCATACCTCCCTTGAGCATATTACACGCAGCATTTGTGTGAAGTTCTGTACACCAGGCACATGCACACAGAAGGGCGAGTGAGCCGAGCAGAGTGAGTGAGCTGCCCAGCAGCCTGAAGCCCAACAGTGAGAGAGGCTGTGCTGAAGCTGTGGGAGAGGGTGGCTTTTTGTTAAGTGTCTATGTGCCATCTTGGTGTTGCAAGCAATCTGCTGCAGTGCGTGTGAGAACAGCAGCCTGCACATCAGAAGCCTGGCAGCTGGTTAAACTGCATCTCTTTGTCCAGTGTTGTGTTTGCGTGTCTGCCCCGAGAGGGGAAGAGTTAATGACAGTCTCGGAGAGATTCTGGGAGAGGTGGAACTTGAGGGAGACTCGCTCTCAGAATAGGACGTTGGAGGTGGTGGGAAGGTTTATCGGCCCCCTGGCTTCTGGCAGTGAGTGAACCAGAGAGCAGGGGTGTAATGGAGGGGCCCTCCATCTAGACGTCCACAGGATGGGTTGGAAAAAAGGTCTTGTCTAGCTGCTGATCTCTGGTTATAGATGGGTTGGAGGTGTAGAGGCCTAGGTGCCGATGTGTAGGAAGGCGGTGGAGTGGGGGAGTCGGGGGTGTCCATCCCGACAGGGAGCAGCATGGGAAGGAGAAGCTCAGCTGGGGTAGAACCGGGAGGCGATCTTCGAGGAGGTCGTGCAGGGGCGGAGGCGCTCGAGAGGGAGAGATGGGAGGAGGCCGGGATGCGTCACGAGGACAGGACTCCGGGCCCGAGTACACGGACGAGCTTCAGCAGAGCCAGCAGGGGAAAGCAGTGAAACACGCCTCCCTTCCTGGCTAACCCGACCGGGGGTGTTTGTGAGCACCGCTCTTGGGGGAGCGTGCGTGTAGCAGGGGAATTAATGGAAAAGGTGCCCCCAACAGGCTGGGATGGATGTGTGACACATGTGGGACACGGCTCTGTGAAGCTGCCCCCCCTACAAACAGCGCAGACGATGAAACCCACCTCATTCGTTAGTGTTACGTTGCCGTTGAAAGTCGTGTTTGCTGCTTTTGTTCCCGAGATATAGCGCCTTCTCTTTTGGGGGATGTGGTGTCACTCAGCCCCCCTACAGCTTCGTCGGGGACCCTAACTGGTCCCATTCGTTAGTGCCGCGTTTGTGCTGTTAAAAGTAGCTTCCCAGCTGGAGATATAGCGCCTTCCTTTTCGGGTGATCACGTGATCATGTACAGCGCCTTTGGCCTCCAGCAAGGCCGTCTGGGAAGTTCCAGCGCTCTGTAGGAGAGTGGGTACGAATGTCAAATGACTGCAATGTTGTTTCTCTGTCTGCTGGGGGGAGGGGGCGGCGGCGGCGATTTTGCACTCCCACCAGTAGTTCAAGGTACAAGCTGACAGAGATGAAAGCAGCGGTACTTTGTCAAAATACTGTACCAGAGCTCGACAGTAAAGGAGCCTGGTTCCGTAGTGGAGCGTGCTTAAAATCTCTAGTTCCACAATTCCGCATTAAATTAAGGGAGTGTTGTTCTGGCACTCGGATGTACAAACAAAAATCATTTTAAAGTAGTTATTCAAAATTGTTCATAAACACCCTTAAGTGCTCATGCACGATTCTGTGTAGGTAAAACTCTTAAGGTAGCACTGACAGTGATGTTTTAATCGCAGGCTCTTCCAAGTGCTGTGCTCTGTGATAACCCTGTACTTTACCTTTCAAACGAGATTCGCAGTGAGCCACTTGACAAAGTGTAAATTGCTAGCCTCTAGCGCTTGTCACATAAAATTCCCTGATGGAAAAATGTTCTTTAAAGAAAAATGGTATCATTAGATCTCTAAAGTTCCGTTATTAGATTAAAAGTCTGGCAGTTTTAAGTCCAGTCTCCTCTGTCTCTGAAGACCTATGGACTCCGTGTGTATTATAAGTGTTTTTTAAATACTAAACAAGCATGAATTAACTAACAACTTTATCAAGGCTGATCAAATAGTGACTACCATTAACAGAAGGATGCTGTCTGGAAAGCAGCGGAGCTTGACCTGGTAGTAGTTTTTGAAATCGCCAGCAGGCTCCAGGCCGTTTCCCCGGGCTGGCGCACCAGGGACTCTGTGTTCTGCAGCTGTTGAACCCGAATCACCACTCTCATCTTTGTGAGCAGGTAAGGAGCTGTAAAATGACCTTACCTAGTTGCAACCATGTTACTTATTTTTTCCGCTTGTTTTGCGTGGGGTAAGGTGGAGTGCAGGAGGCCCTGGGCCGCAGTGGAGCGTGGCGCCAGGACAGTGCGAAGAGCCGCTGGGCTCTGGGCCTTTCCTGTAGCGAGCACCGCGCACGCCAGCTGGGCGCCGACACTGGGGTGTGCGAGAATACAACGCATGTCATGATCGTGATCTGTAGTGGAAGAGTCATACATCTTCAGAGTGATCGGCCCGTCGGCCAGGGATCACGTCCTGAAGCACAGTCGCAATAATGCTGAATAACAGTTTACCTGCTCGTTCATTGACATGGTTGACAGTTTTATCCACAGCCTGTATTTAGCACTCTGAGTCAAGCAGCTTGCTCAGGGGGCAACAGAAAAATGTCTCTCGCCCTCATTCATCGTTTCTATGTCTTTGTAGAATTTAACTAACGAGCCCCTGCAGCTCTGAGTGCTTGTTAAAGTGTTGTTTGGCACAATGTCATTCCCACCTCTGCCTGTATATTGCTAATGGGCACCAGTTGGGGACCATTCAGAAAACCAGCGGAGCAACATTTTGAAAACAAGCTCAAACGTTTCAGTTTTCTCTGTGCTTTTGTGTTGTCTGCTTATACTAGAGCAACATATATCCCTTTATAAGCTATTTAGCTGTTATTCTTTGCCCAAAAAATGGGATGTCTTTTTATAATTAACGGACATTTCTTTTAAATATTGTAGCTTCGATTGTTGTAGACTTCATTTCCAGCTGTTGAACAGGACGTCCCAACAGCAGGTTAATGTGCAACTGGATGCTTGTTTTCAGCGTTCAAAGTGCAGAACTGAAACTCATCAGCTCTGGGATGAGTGACCAGCCATGCCTTTTAATTTCCCCCAATCGAGGAAAAGCGATTCCTCGATTCTGCAGGAATCAGTGCAGACTTAATTTTTGGAATGGCTGGATGAAGCTGAAAACAAAACCTAACATGTTATTATTCAGAGCAGTTCAAAGGGAATTCTAGGATACTTAGGTTCAATACTTCAAAGGCCCTCTTAGGAAACGAGAGATCTGTGTTCTTCACCGAGGTCAGTGCAAAGCTGACTAATCTAGCGAGAAAGAGGTTAACCTGCAGAGCCAGTGGGGATGTGACAGCTGGTTCACAGGTCATTTATTACAGCCTGTCATGGTTAACTGCATTCGAAGAGGTGGTTCGTCTCAAATTAGGGTGAACAATTTATTAGGAGCACATTGTGCACCTGCTCCTGAGTCAGAAATCGGTGTCGTTCGAGAATGCAATTCAGAAGTGCTTGGCAGGTAAGGATGTGATAGGTGACATTTCAGTTTAGTGTCTCCCAGTGATCGGGCCAATTTTGAGTGGCTTTAGCTGTGTGCTAGACAGGGCTGTGCAGAACGAGAGGAGGTTTGATGGTTTGATATGTGAGGATGCTGTGCTGTGTGGTTAAGGTAATGGGACCGTAGGTTCACAGCTGTTTGAACCTGAGAAAATAATGCTTTATTAATTAAATTAGCTTGCACCTCTAATCAGAGTGATAATGGGGCTTTAATTGTGAATTTGTGTACACACAATAGCCGTTCCAAACAATTAAGTCTGCAATCCTTTGATCAAGTTGCCAGGCAAGAATGAGTCTGGATGTCCCAGTCGGAGATGTCTGTTAGCCCTCCATGAGGACCCAGTAGCAGCCTTGACATCTCTGGGCAATTAGCACTCAGCCGTAATCAGATGGCCTAATACTAAGCAGCTCCCTTGGCAACAAAAAGTACCTAGAGGGCCTTGTGATGGATTGGCGCACGTTGCCCAGAGGGGGGCAGTCTTGCCTCACGTGGCTTCCCAGATGGACCCTCGCCAGATCGAGTGGCTCTCTGGTGATGGACGAGTGAAGATTCGTGAGACTGAAGATGCTGGTGTTTCAGCTAAACAACTCAATTGTTTTCTTTCTGAGCTCTTCACTTTGCACACCAGAGCAGTTCCAAACATTGTGTTACATCGTTCACTGTGACTGAGGCAGCCGGTGACAGGTCTGTTGGATATCTCAGACTTCCTGGGTGTGGGGTGGAGAGGAAGAAACCCTGAGCCTGATGAGCCGCGCTGTGCCACGCAGCACAAAGCACACAGCACACTGCCACCTGGAATGACATGGAAGGCTAGAGGAACCCTCTTCCTCTACCCAGGGTGGTCAGTGTGAGGATCACTGTACCCTGTACCCATTGTGGTCAGTGTGAGGGTCACTGTACCCTGTACCCAGTGTGGTCAGTGTGAGGGTCACTGTACCCTGTCCCTAGCATGGGCAGTGTGAGGGTCACTGTACCCAGCATGGTCAGTGTGAGGGTCACTTCTCCCCGTACCCAGTGTGGTCAGGAAGAGGGTCACTGTGCCCCGTGCCCAGTGTGGTCAGTGTGGTCAATGTGAGGATCACTGTGCCCCGGTCAGTGTGAGCGTCACTGTTCCCTGTGCCCAGTGTGGTCAGTGTGGTCAGTGTGAGGGTCACTGTGCCCCGTGCCCAGTGTGGTCAGTGGGAGGGTCACTGTGCCCCGTGCCCAGTGTGGTCAGTGTGAGGGTCACTGTGCCCCGTGCCCAGTGTGGTCAGTGTGAGGGTCACTGTGCCCCGTGCCCAGTGTGGTCAGTGTGAGGGTCACTGTGCCCCGTGCCCAGTGTGGTCAGTGTGAGGGTCACTGTGCCCCGTGCCCAGTGTGGTCAGTGTGAGTGTCACTGTGCCCCGTGCCCAGTGTGGTCAGGAAGAGGGTCACTGTGCCCCGTGCCCAGTGTGGTCAGTGTGGTCAATGTGAGGATCACTGTGCCCCGGTCAGTGTGAGCGTCACTGTTCCCTGTGCCCAGTGTGGTCAGTGTGGTCAGTGTGAGGGTCACTGTGCCCCGTGCCCAGTGTGGTCAGTGGGAGGGTCACTGTGCCCCGTGCCCAGTGTGGTCAGTGTGAGGGTCACTGTGCCCCGTGCCCAGTGTGGTCAGTGTGAGGGTCACTGTGCCCCGTGCCCAGTGTGGTCAGTGTGAGGGTCACTGTGCCCCGTGCCCAGTGTGGTCAGTGTGAGGGTCACTGCGCCCCGTGCCCAGTGTGGTCAGTGTGAGGGTCACTGTGCCCCGTGCCCAGTGTGGTCAGTGTGAGGGTCACTGTGCCCCGTGCCCAGTGTGGTCAGTGGGAGGGTCACTGTGCCCCGTGCCCAGTGTGGTCAGTGTGAGGGTCACTGTGCCCCGTGCCCAGTGTGGTCAGTGTGAGGGTCACTGTGCCCTGTGCCCAGTGTGGTCAGTGTGAGTGTCACTGTGCCCCGTGCCCAGTGTGGTCAGTGTGAGGGTCACTGTGCCCTGTGCCCAGTGTGGTCAGTGTGAGGGTCACTGCGCCCCGTGCCCAGTGTGGTCAGTGTGAGCGTCACTGTGCCCTGTGCCCAGTGTGGTCAGTGTGGTCAGTGTGTAGAGGTGGAAGATGGACAGAAGGGGAACAGGCCATGTGAGGTCAGTCTGGCTTTGTGCCCGCCTACAGGATTTTCCTCTTATCCTTGGCAGTTAAAAAGTCCTCTTGATAAAATTCTTTTTCATTTTCTTATCTCAGCTTGAATTTCTAGGAGGAAATATTGTCCCTTCATCACTGCACATTTCTTTCTCTTCAGAAAGATGTGCTGGTTTTACTGCTGTAGACAAGAACTGGGTCCCACTCTTGTACTTTTTAAACAAGAGTTGCATTTTTATTACCTCTTTTGTCAGATTATATCCCATTTCCTTAAACCACTGGAAGTGTTTAATTTAAGATGATTATACTCTATCTTATCCGCTGCAGAATTTCTATCAGTATCTTTTACTTTTCGTGGTGAGCTTGCTGCTGTTAAAACGTTTAATGGTTTTATTGGTTTTCATGTTTGTGCCGCTTTAGGAATGAGTTTATTTATTCTCTAAACCTCGTCAGGATTTTTCTCTTACATCCTCTTCATACTCTTGGTTTCCTGACACCTCTAACAGGAGCCATTAACAAATGTTGGAAAATGAAAGAAATAAGGAGCAATTAGTGTGAAGTCAAAGCTAATTGCTTAGTCACAGTAACTCCATGCTTCCTTCAAAGGTAATTGCCAGCGAATGACATTTAGATTGTTTGAGCTCAGGATGATTTCTTTTATTACCTCAGCTCCATAGAGTCCTGAGTTCTGTGGGCATTTCTCTTGACTCATTTGCAAATAATAACAAACAGAACTCTGAAGGTGAGACATAAATACCAGCTTAGTTATGAAAGGGTTTGTCATTTGGTTTTCATTTCCTTTTAATAAAGAACTCCAAATACACCTCTCTTTTTATTCTACTGCTGCGGTCAGCACAGTATATAGTAATGCATTTTTTAAAAAGCTAGCAGCTTCTAAATAAAAAGGACAGTTGTGTCATTGAAAATTAGCATGTCTTCCTTTTGCACTGTTTAGAAAAGGGCATCACAGCACGACAACAGATTTTCATTTGCAAGGCTAAAATCAATTTGAGATGAAAAGGAAATTTAGCAGAAGGTTTTGAAATGTATTATAATAAACTGCCAGAGACAATCTAATGAATAATTACAGTAGAATGAAGAAAAAGCACACATTGTACATCACTGGTATTTAAAAAATGAGCAGATTCTAACAGCTAGATGCAATCAAAACAACTGCTAGCCAGCAAGTCAAAACATTTCTCTTCGGTAAGTGGTTCTTGTGTGTATATTTGTATATTACACTGTGTATATTACATGTATGATCTCCTTGGTTTATGAAGCCTCTTCTTATTTTTCGCCTTCTCAGTTTGTTAAAATTTCTCATCTTCTGGCAAAGCTCTGTAGTTCTGCTTGTCTGTAACTGTGTCGGCACCCCACTCTGTGAGGAGCCTAAGAGGAGAAGAGCTCTAGTTGGAGTTTTTGAATCTGAAGGCTTTAGGCTTCAGGTGTTATGGATGATCCGTATGAGCACTTACTGGACATGAGAAAAACCTGGAGCTCGGCATCTGTATGGCAGCTGGCAGGTTCTTGGAATCCGGTTAAAACGGTTTGGCCTCCTATGCAAGTGATCCGCTTGGATTGTGGGTCAGCAGTTGACTAAATCTATAACACCGACACCTGGAGGAAAAATAATAATAGTGAAGCCACAAATCGGAGTTTCCTGCTCCTGAGTCCGCTGAGCATCCCCGAAGATGCGCGCCGTCTTCAGGGCGGTAGACTTGTCATCTCTCTGCGGGCTGTTTGTTCAAACTGTCCTGTTCACCGTTCACAGCAGGGGGCGGCCGTGGAGGCATCAGGAGCGAAGGTCCAGGCCCAGAACTCCAGCATGATCCGTCTCGAACCCCCGAGAGCAGGAGCTCCTCCTGGTGCTCAGGGCTCCCGACTCCGGGCAGAGGTCAGCGCAGGTGGGGACCCCGCTCCGAGGAAGACTGGGGGGCGCGCGGGAGCAGAAGGGCTCTTCAGGCCCCAGGCTGTCAGCAGCTCCCTGTCCTGTGAGGATCCCGTGCCAGGAGCCTGGTTGGTTGTGCATGACCGGGCCTGTCTGTAACATCACAAGATATTTTGCACCAGCGTTCAGCTGTGCGCTCCTTTCCATCTAGATTTCGTGCTGTACATGTGTTTTACATGAAAGCTATTGCAAAGTGAGTTAAATAATTAGACATTTTTCAAAACCTGATCAGCTGCTACATAATAGAAGTGTACTGTATTTGGTAGCCATTCTTTGACCGGTGAACATCCTCACCGACGGGAAGGCACTCTGTGCAGATGATAATGTGGCAGGCTGTCTTTATTTGGCACAGCTGTTTTGTCAGTTTTATTCAGGGCACTGAAAACTGTGAATTTAAATGTCAATAAATATTGCATCTTCTTCGCCAGCTGGAAATGCTGTTCAGTGTCGATTACCTCTCTCTACAGGCTGCACAGCTTCTGATTTTTACTGTCTGAAGAGATTTTAAATTATGTGAAAGGAACACAAAATGCTTATGTTTGTCTGACAGTCTTATGTCTATTTAGTGCAAAAAAAACAACAACAAAAAATATTTTGAAGTGCAATACCCTCTAGGTCTAGTCCTTGGGCTTTATTACCAATTAAGAACGAATGCCTTGCTTCGTGATGGTGTGTGTATTGTAATTGGTGTTCCCACGAAATTCTCATTTTCTTGGTTGTGTTTTGTGTCCAGAGTCGGAGCGCTCTTGTCTGGGGTGTGTAATGAGAGCCACGCTGACTGTATTATACAGAAGAAACAAATGCAAGAGGACGTGTCTATTTAGTTTGCATCTCCAGGGCCCTGCTTGTCAGCTCCTGTTAAGCCCAGCCGTGGAGCCAGACGAAGGGGGGGGCTTCCGTGCTCTGTGGGGGCAGAGGCCCGTGGTTCTGAAACAGGGGTCTGCTTACACCTGCTCTGGCCCCGCCAGGCCCCGCCAGGCCCCGCGGGCTCTGAGGGCTCAAGAGCGCCCCCTCTGCCCCTCGCTGTCCTCAGACTGCCCTGCAGGAAGAGCGAGAGGAATGGGCTGGAGTTTGTGATCATTCCAATTCCCCGGTCAGTAGCAGGCTGGTCTTCCGTTCCTTACCTTTCCCATGACTGGACAAAGGGGGCAAAGATCCCTGTGGTCTCTGACGTTTCCCGCCCTAGCAGTTTGGGGAATTCAGTCTGTTATAAAGTCTGTGGACCACCCCTTCTCCTCTCCTTCAGGGGTGCCCAATATCTGGATATTTTGCCGGCGGAATCACCTCTGCTGATCAATCACGCTTACTTAGAGAGAGTTGTTAGCGGACTGCAGGTCCTGGCAGATTTTCTTGACCATAGGTGCAAGATTGTCACCCATCCGCTGTGTCCATCAGCCTGCTTGGCTCATGCTGTGCTGTTGGAAGGGATAATAAGTTGGTCTTGATAGAATCGAGACGGTCACCAATAAACTTCCTCACGTCTTCAGCTGCCTTTTTCTGTGGTTGACCTTGAGCAGCAGGAACAGCTGGATTTGAGACTCTCTCTCCGGCCTCATTCGAACTTTCCAAATGCTCCTCCATCTGTGACTTCCCACTCCAGTTTCCGGGCTTCCATACTCTTTAATTCCATGTTAAACATGGAAACGTTTTCAGTTTAAAATCTGGAAAAAATGACAGTTGCAAACAGCGATCCGACAGTACAGTACAGTAGCGACACAAAACAGTAACCGCAATTTGAATAAATCACTGAGGAGCTTGTTCCATTCCATGTGCCCCAGTGCCCTGCGGTCCGCCCAGCTGGTGATGATAATCATTGGTGTAAGACAATTAGTGCCCTGCGTTCACATGGGCACAACCAGCTCCTGATTACACCTCCCTCCCATCCCTTCAGCACAGCGCTGGAGAGTTTGCAGTGGAAACTTTTGATGAGAGAGGGTGAATTACAGCCTCAAGTAAAAGCAGTATGCACAGTTTAATTGCCAGGCGATAAAAAGGCTGTTAACAGCAAAGGAGTTTTTTAAGAGCACACTTGACCTTTATCAGGTGGTTGAGTTAATGCAGACAATGATCTGAGTGCTGCTGAGGCTGAGCTGGGCATGTTACCTGTTGGGCTCTAAATGCCAAGCGAAAGCATTTTATTTCCATGCTTGCTCCTCCACCTTTTCAAAAATTCTTCTGAGCCGAGTCTCTTAGGCTATTATTTTAACCCACCTTAAAATGGTGATTGCTACATCAAAAGGCATGAAACCAATATAACTGCCTGCTTTACTCTAAATGTCACACCCAAGTCTGTTTTCAATTTTTTATAAAGCTTATTATGTGTGTTTTTGCAAGGGCTTCAGCCCTGGAGGGTCAGCGGTCTTTCATGAAGATGGGCTCAAAGAGAGCCCACCTGCCCTGCTGACCGCACTCTCTCAGCCCCGCGCCAGCAATGAGACAGTTTCATTCAATATTGATCAGGTCCTCACGGAGGCCTTTCTTTCCAGAGGACAGCAGCCTGCATTTCATTTAAGTGTCTGATTTAGTCAGAAAATTAAAGCTCTTTTGTCGCCCTGTGTGTTTTTAAGAACATAACAAAAGCCCGTCAGAAGACCTAATACAATTGTTAAAGATGTGAAGCTAAATTTACCGCGCATTACCGTCACGTCTGCCTGTGGAATTGGAAGGCACGCTCTTGTAGTTCCGGCACAAAGATTAAGAGAGAAGGAATTCTGTCATTAAAGAGGGTTTGCATTTTCGTGTGGCAGATAACGAGCTGAGAATACCAGGAGTGCAATATTCATATAGACAGGCTCATTATAGGGAGGAAATGGCGGATTAAGGCGGCTGTTGATTCTCTCTTATCTCTGCGTCCGCCGGTAAAGCTTCTGCTTCTTTCAAATTCATTGATTCACCTGAATAGGAGTCTCCTCGCGCCTCTGGAGATGACAACAGAGTCCTGGCCAGCACGGGGGAGTACTCTCCAAGGTGTGAGCAACTTCCCTGCTCCTGTTTGCACACTCACGGGGAATTGAGTGACAGAATATTGGTTTTCAGAGAAGGTTTTCTCTTTTGGGTTTAACTTTGTGCTTGTGCCTTGCAGTATCGTTGTGACATTGTTTTTTCAGCTCAGCGTCCACTGTGAGCTTTAAATACTCACAAGTCATCTGTCAAGGAGTTCAGCATGAATTGCACAAAGTGTGACGCTGCTTATGCATATAAATGTGAAGTAAGGTTTAGCAGCAAGTGATCCTACCTACAGTAGCACTGTGAATGCGAGATTATGTCACGATAAGGTTACAGATGCTTTTGAAGTTTTTATTACAATACTTGTTTAAAAGTTCGTGCATAGCTGCCTACAGCTCTAAATCGCTCAGGCTTCAAGTACAGTGTGTCTTGATTATCTTTCAGTTGCCAAGTGTTTGCCAGTGATTTTGATGTTTTTTTGTTCTGATAGTGTTTTTCTAATCCCCTTGCTGCTGTTTCTGCTTTCTCCTGTTTTTACCTCATCTGCCACTTCAATTAGTTCACTGACTAAACCAGGATCTGTTTGATGTATTCAACAGGAAGAGCACCGGGCCTAATACTGCTCCCTGCGGAACACCCCTGCTCCCACCAGGCCAGCTACAGCTTGTGTGCTTTAAGGTTGTTTACTGTCTTCTGTAAGCCAGTTCTTCAGTCATGTGCATACGTTCATTTATTAAGAGTTAACCTTTCAGCACAAGCCTTCTGGAAATGTGGACACAGTATATCAAGTCATGTTCTCTACCGTTAGTTAGCAACCATGTTTGATGCTTTTTCAAAGAATTTGAGCAAGTTAGTTAAACTTAATTTACAGTTGTCAAAGTTGTTACAATCATTTAATTTTAAAAAGTGTTTCTAAACAGTAATTATATTTTATTATAAAATGGGTAGAGTTAAGTGTGAATCCATGAGAACTGAACACGATTATTAAACTTTAATTTATAATCTACTACACTGGACCCCAGAACACAGTGAAGACTGCAATTGCAAAGAATGAAACTTTGATTATGGCATAATCAAAATCCAATTTCTTAGTACACTATAGATTATATATCTATAGATTATAGATATAAAGGTCTTAGATCATCTTTATGTTTAAATTGTATTTCAGTTCTGCTGATGTTTGCAGGCTTTAGCACCTTATGTCTTTAATGATTTCAGCACGTTCTCAGCAGAAGGTGCCCCTCTGTGGTTAAAACACACTTTTTAACTGAAATATGATAAGAGGTCTTCATAAGTGACTCAGTGATAGCAAATTAAATAACATTCATACAAAGATAAGTAAAACATACTCTATATTTACATATTTTAAAAGGATCATATAAAAATTAGTACCGTATGTTTTACAATGATTTATAGACAGCTTTAAATAATAATCACTAAAACACTTTTAGTTCAATGCCCGCGCTCCCTCAATAAATTTTACCAGTGTTCCTTAAAATTGTATTAAAAAAATGCAAAATGTGGGATATCTGAAGTTTTTCCACCGATTCCAGGGAAAGCACAGGGTATTGTCCGAGAACAGCAATTTGTCCATCAACTGAGTAAAATCACTGAAATGATTTTCCCAGTTGTTGCTGTCAGGTCCATAATCTTTCCAGGACTGGAGACTGGTGTCCCGAGTGTCCATGAGCTCCGATTCCAGAAGGCAGCTGGGTGCAAGAGGTCCCTGCATCGTACGAGTTCAGCATGCGTTCAGCTAATTACTCCCAAGCAGAAGAGAGCAGAAACTGCCATCAGACAGGAGGGTTTGTGACTCATTAAACTCCTGTGGGTGTTCTTAGCGCATTGATCGCTTCTGCTCCTATAGAAACCATTTGTTCTGCAGGGAGTGAAGGCCAGCAGTTTTCCGTTTTGGCTCCACTCCTCTTGCTCGGCTCCCAGCTGACCAGGGACTGACTGAGTCAGCGGTGCTACCTGGATTCTGGCAGGTTCTCTTCCACAGTCCTTGTGTCAGACCTGCACGGTTAATACTGTGCAGAATGTGGGCATGGCGTTGACTAACTCCTTGGGTCATCACATGGCATACTGGGATTATTAGAAGTCGTTAATTAGATTCCACGTGAAAAGACTTTAAAAAAAAATAAACATTTCTTGAAAATGACCGGGCAAACCCTGGCAGGTACATTTTACTGTAGGCAAATGCAGTGTGTTACTTAGAAGTAAAAATAAATCTTTCCGAACTCTTCTCTGAAAACTCTGCCCTCCTCCCTCCTGCGTGTCTGACTCCGGACATTCTGAACCCCACTTTCCTGCCTTGCGCCCCCGGCTTGCAGGGACAGACCCCGGCTGCCCCAGGACCCTGTCCTGGATGGAGAGAGTAGATGAGGGATGGGCGCATGACCCCCCACCTGTCACCTAGAAGTTTAAAAATATACCGCAACAAGCTGCAAGCACTTTGTACAGCTGGAGCGCTGACTGGCCGGTCCTTGGAGCTGCCGCCATCCTGCTGTTGCTGTCTGTGGCCACAGCTGGAGCTTCTTCAGTCAGCGGAGACCCGCGCAGGTGAGTCCAGTTCAGACTGCCGCACAGCCGCGAATCCGTGTGGCTCTGTCGCCCTTCGTTTCCAGCGGAAGGTGAGAGGAGATTAAGAAAACGGGAAACGTGTTGCATATACAACATGGATGGTTTTCAGATGGAAACAGGCCACTCTGTTGAAACTGGTTTACTTGGACTCCTTCACTATGCTGTCATGGAACTAATTTATAGAGCTGATAGAGAAATAGAAACCGTGGAAGAAAAGGAATGTACTGAAGACCTTATTTTTAGAAATAATTAATTGTGTTCTACCCAGCTAATCTGGAATTAGCGGTTCTGCACATCCCTCCCCAGCAGCATTGCAAGCCTGCAAGGACCCGGGAAACCACAGGGGGCGCTGTGGTCACCACATGCTCTGCAGAGTTCAGCCAGCTGGGCAACGCCAGTCACCGCCAGCCTGCAGCACAGTCCGGGCTCAGACCCCTGCCCACACATCCCAGGATGCACTCGGGCACACGTCTACACAGGGTGAACTGCTCAGGAGGCTCTGGACTATTCTTTAATGATGAAGAACATATCAATGATAATCATACATATCAAATGATGTTACTAGGCGGAAATAAAGCAGGGAATACTTGAGTCACTTGTGACCTGAAATAAATTTGATTCAGCTACTGGAGGTATAGTTTTAGGAATACATTCAAGCTGTAAACAGCACCGACTTCATGAGATGTTCCGCACTTGAAATGGTGAAGAAAGGGATTTGTCTGATTGCAAGAAAGTCTGTTCTTTAAACGTCCGTCAGACAGAGCTGTTTGAACGGGCTCTGCCGGTGGGTCTTCCAGGCAGGTGATCCTGAGTGTCTGAAGAGGAGAGGAAAAAAGCTGCTGGACAGACAGGAGGTCAGTCATCACCTCCTGCACCACGTCAAGACGACAAGACTTTGAACTGCAGGGGCAAACAGATATTTCTGTTCTGCTCAACCTTATTTTTGAAAAACGCTTTATCTGACTAACTTAAAAGTTCTTAAAAGAACTCATAGTTCTGTATTTTTAAACAAATACTTCACATTGTGGTAAATGGAATAATTAAATTCTTAAAAAATATGATTTGCATTAAGTGCAATGTTTACAAATGCACATTATTGAATACATTTTAATAAGCATTAAATAAGTTGGTTTTGACAGTAAGTTATTTTGAAAGGCAATTTATGTCTTTTATGATGAAACTAAATTGTTCAAGGACCAATTTGTGTCAAGTGGGAAGTAAAAAATATGATCAATCTTTTTAGCACCATCTTGTGCTCATACATTCAGTGTCTTGGTTAGACATCATAGGAAAAGTAACAGTTAAAATGTAGATCTACCGTAGATACAGTATACTGATCCTACAGGACTGGCCACATTTTTGTGTGATAACAGAATCTGTTGGTATTTTATAGTTTTTTAATCTAATTACTGTAGATATTTGAATATTTGCAAATATTGCATAAATATTTCAGGTGGGGAGCTGCGTCAGTATGCGTAGGCTGCAAAGGAACAAGTAATAGGTTTATTCCCTGCTGAAAAGAGAAGAAAGAAAACACAACATTTCAGCCGTGGAGCCTTGACACACCTGAAGAAGGCTCCACGGCCGAAACGTTGTGTTCTCTTTCTTCTCTTTTCAGCATGGAATAAACCTATTACTTGTTCCTTTTTTATAAATACATATTTGTTCTGCATATTTCCTTTGCAGAAAAGAATATTGGGTTATAACACATTCAATCTCATTTTGCATGGAGTTACAAACTGCTGCAAGCAAGGGGGCTCCAGAGTGACACAGACAGTGTGGGCTCTCAGGGCTTTCAGTGACACAGTTACCCCATAGACCCCAAGAACTGCTGTTGAGGGGCATGCCTCTCACCAATCAGAGCTGACCCTCCAGTACGGGGCGGTACTCAACAGTCGGTGGAAGGAGTCTGCCCTCACTTCCTCATTCTCCCCTGTGTGCGTTTGCAGGGTTTGGAGCTCTAAGGTGCAATGTGGAAACCTCACAACAAGCTATTCCACATGAAGAATTTTATTCGGTTTAGTGCCTCTTGCAGCACTTTGCCGCAGAGTGCTTTACAAATTGCTACTGCTGTGAACAAAATTATAACAGTTGACTATATGACTTTTCTGAGCAGGAGGAACAAATCCTCTGAAGGTCTCAGGCTCAACGACTGCCCTCCTCCAGGCAGCGGGTTTGTGGTGCATTAATTTCAACATCAGTGAAATCCTTTTTCGTTGCTTCAAAAAGTCCAAACACAACTTTAAATCGCAGTCAACAATTTGGCCTGACATTTATAGAATGACTTGGAGAGGAAGATTATTCCAGTCTTGATGTGCTGTAGTGCCCAGCACACCAGTCTGCCACAGGCAGGTTTCCAGATTTGTGCTGCAGTAACAATATCATGACAATATAATAATGGTGGACTATGTGAGCAGGGAAGGGAGGAAAACACAGACTTGCAGGAGGAGGAAAGAAGCCTCTGTGAGTCCCAGACTCCGCGATCGCTCTCCTGTGTCAGGGCGTTTGTTTTTACAAATCTCCATCAGTTTCTGTCACATCCAGGGTTGGGATCCTGAGGTCCTGGGACTGTCGTCAGGGTGATGTGAGTGAGGCTCCTGCCGTCATGCAGATCACAGCCCCAGGACCAGCCAGGCAATGGGACATACTGTAGAAGTCGGGACAGTGTCTTGCAGTAAGTGGACTGAAGATTACAATTTAAGGCAAATTACATCATATAAAATAAAGGCTTTTCTGAAATGTTTAAAAGAGATATGTTAATTCCTTTATTTGGAAACTGAATAGTAGATCAAAGAAATCCAGGAAAAAATGTGAACTTACAATTTTGTCTGCTCTCTGACACCCCGAGTTGTTACTAAACCAAGTCTAAAGCTGGATTTGAAAATATTGATTGGAAATACTTTTCTGTTGTGTGTGTAAATGTATATCTTTGAACTGGCAGAATTCTTTCACAAAGGCAGCCGTGTAAGAAAAACTGGAGAGTAGTTCAGACAGGGGAGATTAATCATTTTGGTTCTGGGCGACCTCAGTTAAATTGTGCATTTGCTATGTCTGTCACTAACACGTGCTAATGAAATGGACTTCAACGAGAGACCTAGAGCCCGATCTCCAGCCAGTGTGACAAAATAAAAACAGGCAAAGAATTAGACACCATTCCTATTAATTCCAGTTCAGGAATCAGGAATAATTCAATTCATCTCCAGGAGCTCCAGCAGAATGGCCCAGGCCTCTGGAATGAAGTCAACTCTGCACCGTTAGTCAGATTAACCACAGGCGTCACTCTGGGCAGGTGCAGACTTGGGAGGGCCTGTGTTTGTGTTTTTACTTTCAGGGAGATTCATTGCTGTCTGCGCTGTCTTGTTCCTGAATTTATTTTGCTTTTCAAGCCCAGTACTGTACGTGAGCCTCATCACAGGCCTCCGCTGAAACGGTGTGTTTTCCATTACTGAAGTGATGGATATAAGTGAGCTGAGCAACGCTGTCCAGATCGCTATCCCCATACGGCTTTAACTAAACACCGAGGACAGATGGAAGGATAAGACCACTCGGGTTTGCAGGAATAAACATTGTGCTGCGTGCCCTGTCCGAGGAGCCCTGGTGTGATCCTCACCCCTCCAGCTTCAAACTGGCGGCTCTTCCACACCGTCTGTTCTGTTAATAACAGCAGTTCCCTTAGAGTGTAGAGTTAAATATTGGATGTGATGAAAATACCCAAAGTTAGTTTGTTAATTCCAAAGATTGTATAACAATAAGGCCATCGGGGGGTTGTACCAGTGTTTTTTTTTAAAGATAAGGTTTGACTCCCATGACACAAGAAGCTTTGTTCAGGAAAGGTACTTGCTTGGTGCTCATACAGGCTCTATCCTGTGGGAGCGACTCAGGTCAAAGGAGAAAGGGGGTTAAGCTCAGTAAAGGCTGGGCTATAAAGGCATTGAGCGACTGCTATGGTCTTTGACTTGAAAGGCCCGATGGTTTCAGGCAATCACATCTACTGCGCTTATGAGAAAACCCCAAAGGTATAAACACAAAGACGTTAGGTACCGGTAATTTTATAACTTTTCTCCAGAAGGGAGTGAAAAGCTGTACAGTCTGCTTGTGTTAGTTTTAGCACTGTGACACAGGGCTCCTGAAGTGTCACCAGCAGCACCTGCTGACTCCTGAAGGAGCTCACAGAGGAGCGCAGCTGTCAGCTTAGGATCCGCTCTGTGGCTCCTGTCACTGCTCATCGTGTTGAGGACATGTGAGGACATTGTCCCAGGGTGTGACTGGGAGGCCAGAGGCACAGGCAGGGATACACATATTCTGTGCCATTTGTGTTCAAGAAACTGTCCTAACACAGTGCAGAGTGCTGGTTGGGGGCTCAGCACTCCAGCCTGTAAGGTGGTGGGTTAGACTCCTCACTATAGACAGTGTTGTACCCTTGGTTATTTGCCCAGCGCATATACTGTAAATATACTGTAAATGAGGGTCAGTCTTGCCAGGATTATCCCTGTGAAGACTCATTATTTCTGTCTGCAGTAGCACAGGGATCTGAGGGCTGCTGTTCTCTTTCCCATAACACTGAAAGCATCCTGATGTAGGATATGTAGGATATTCTAACCATCTCTGAATGTGCATTCAGGAATATACGGATATTTGGTGAGCTTGTAGAAAAGACATTTCATTGCCAGCAATTACTGCTGCACGCTGTATTTTTGTGCGTTTGATAAATAAACTTTGATTGATTGATTGATATTTCATGGGCAGACAACCTCTGAAATAGCAGGGAGGCTTTTGTGCTTCTGGGATAACAGACTTAGTGGTGCAGAACGGGGCAAAGAAGTGAAGTTTAAAAAGAGACTGATGATTGATTGAAAATTAAAGACTGAGGGTTTGAACGGGCGGAAGGATAGAAAACAGTACAGGTAAAGGAGTAAAGTAAAGAAACGCCCAGATTGGACTGATGAAATTAGAGGAGTGCCACAGGGATCTGTAGCCAGCCCACTGCCCTTCTTAATTGAAATAAACTAGATATTGGTGTCGTATAGTCACCACATGTCGAAAATATATTGCCACTCTGCAGCCACTGCTGAGACAAGCAACCAGATGAAATATGTACAGTAGCTTGAGGGAAAGTCTCACACTGCCAGGCTGGAGAAACCGAACCATAGCCTCAGACAGAGAAGACAATGAGGGCTCTGCTCTAGGTAGTCACAAACCTCCTCAGTATCAATAGTGAACCATGAACCACATGTGGAAACAGTGCGCAAGTCTGTTTACATCTGAGAACAGGAGGCACTTCTCTAAACAAGTGTTATGTGGAAGCGTGGACCAGATTTCAGCCATTGTGCTGAAATCGATACCCTGTTCATCGTTAAAGAAAGAGTTGTCTGTGATCTTCAGGTCAATTAGCTACCAGCTACTATTTCTTCTGTGTCCCAAAAACATTTTATGGAGACTCGTATTTCCAGGGTACATCTTTGAACACATTTAATCTTAGGTGGACCATATAACACAACACAAGTACTAACATTTTAACCCTTTTTAACTGAAGAATTGTCAGTTTTAATCACAGTTAGCCTTGCCAGTAGCTGTTTCTGCCAGATATTGAGTATTGAACAGGTTTAGAGGTGGATCAATCGCCGTTCAGCATGATGTGACCGGTGATAAGGGAGCTGTGTGGGGAAGCATCAAAGTTTTAGACAGATGTGGTGTGTCATGTGCTCGCGCTTGCCCTGCTTGATGTCTGGAGGTGCCCTAATTTATGTGGTGTCTTGGAATTTGGAAAGCCATTGACTCATGGGAAAGGTTAATCCTGAGGCTTCTGAGGCTGACCGTGGCCCTGGTTTCTTGTCAGTGACCTCTGCAAATGTCAGCTAGATATGAGGATACAGCAGAGAAATGAATCAGAGATGCGATGTCTGCTCTCCTGATGTGCCTTCCTGTAGAGTTTGCTTACGTATCGTACTCAAGGGCTACAGTACCTGGCACAGGGCACACAGAGGGCACAACACATCTGAAAGGCAAAATTAAAACATTTGGGCATTTTCATTCTTTAACTTGTGGACTGTAGCTAATGGTATACTGTTTCCAGTTTTTCTTATTTCATGCCTGCTAAAGCGCCTGGTGTTGGTTCATCAGTCCAGCTGTGGTGAGACAGTGAGGAAGTGATTATTATATTGTCATGATATTGTTACTGAATACCTGCCTGTGGCAAACTGGTGTGCTGGGCACTACAGCACATCTGGAAAGCCTGGAATAATCTTCCTCTCTAAGTCCTTCTGTAAATGTCACGGCAAATTGTTGACTGCAATTTAAAGTTGTGGTTTGACTTTTTGAAGCAACGGAAAAGGATTTCACTGACGATTTTGACAAGCTTGAACTGTAAAAGTGAACGTTTCCTTCTTGGCTTCTCCCCTCCAGCAGTAGCTTGTGCAGGGTCTCCTAATCAGTCAGTCTAGGTTGAGCTGGTCTGCTGTGTTTTTCCCCAGAGCGGGAATCGAGAGGCAGCTGAGGCAGGCTGTGAGTCTGAGTGGCGTCTGTGCAGTCTGTGAGATCGAGAGGAATCAGGAGGCCGGTGTGCGTGATGAACGACCACACTCTAAGGAACCGGCGTCTTCAGTCATTGAAATGATCATTTAAAAACCCTTTGCGAAACGCTAAAAATAAGAATTATGTACAGCATTTAGTATGCATGGCTGGCAGGTAACTTAGAAGCCATAGATATCACTAGAGAAACTTCTGGAGACTGCAGAATGTGGATATTTCAGTGCCAAAGATACGGCTCGGCTTTGCCTGTGACAGAGCCTTTCTTTTGCACGCGGTGTGAGAGCACTCGTCTGCGCCTGTGAATTAGGACGCGCAGCTGATAATGTTGTGTTTACCTTCTCCTTTAATCTGCTAGCAGAACGCTCTCGTCGTTTTTCTTTGAAGAGACATTTTAATCATCTTACCTTCTGCAAATTAAAATACCAGTTTTTATGACACTAAAGCTAAAAGTTTGAACTTTTTTGTTTCATATTCACTGTGCTTAGCAGTATTTAAATTAACTGTTTTCACTTGAAGTATTAAGAACAATTTCAAAATGAAAGATTATGTCCTCTCTAGAAAGCTTCAAGCAGAATTACTGTAAATTAAAAGTAACTTGGCACATTATTAATAAACGAAAGCAATATTTTTTTAATCCATGCTGTTTTCAGATATTGTATTTTCCATAAATCCAAAGATTTAAAAATACTGGAAGATTTAGTTTGATTGTTCCACAGACACATTTGAGCATCTTGGATGCTACAGTATGTTTGATTCTGAAGAAAATATCATTCTATAGTGGGGGTGAATACAAAGTCAAGTTTATAGGTGAGATGTGGCAATGAGGCCAGGCTACAGCAGCTTGTTTGGCAGCTGGTAGCTAATTGATACAGTTACTAAAACCACCACTCGTACTGTACACACCACTATCACTACACTCACACACACAGCTACACACCACTATCACTACACTCACACAGTAACACACCACTATCACTACACTCACACACACAGCTACACACCACTATCACTACACTCACACAGTAACACACCACTATCACTACACTCACTCACACAGCTACACACCACTATCGCTACACTCACTCACACAGCTACACACCACTATCACTACACTCACACACACAGCTACACACCACTATCACTACACTCACACAGTAACACACCACTATCACTACACTCACTCACACAGCTACACACCACTATCACTACACTCACACACACAGCTACACACCACTATCACTACACTCACACAGCTACACACCACTATCGCTACTCTCACTCACACAGCTACACACCACTATCGCTACACTCACTCACACAGCTACACACCACTATCACTACACTCACACAGTAACACACCACTATCACTACACTCACTCACACAGTAACACACCACTATCACTACACTCACACACACAGCTACACACCACTATCGCTACACTCACTCACACAGCTACACACCACTATCACTACACTCACACACACAGCTACACACCACTATCACTACACTCACTCACACAGCTACACACCACTATCACTACACTCACACAGCTACACACCACTATCGCTACTCTCACTCACACAGCTACACACCACTATCGCTACACTCACTCACACAGCTACACACCACTATCACTACACTCACACAGTAACACACCACTATCACTACACTCACTCACACAGTAACACACCACTATCACTACACTCACACACACAGCTACACACCACTATCACTACACTCACACAGCTACACACCACTATCACTACACTCACACACACAGCTACACACCACTATCACTACACTCACACAGTAACACACCACTATCACTACACTCACTCACACAGTAACACACCACTATCACTACACTCACACACACAGCTACACACCACTATCGCTACTCTCACTCACACAGCTACACACCACTATCGCTACACTCACTCACACAGCTACACACCACTATCGCTACACTCACACAGTAACACACCACTATCACTACACTCACTCACACAGCTACACACCACTATCGCTACACTCACTCACACAGCTACACACCACTATCGCTACACTCACACAGCTACACACCACTATCGCTACACTCACTCAGACAGCTACACACCACCACAGGCACACACATACACCTGCAAATGGACACACACTCACTCACATAGCTACACAAAACCACAGGCGCACACATACTGTACACCTGCAAACCGACACACACTCACTCACACAGCAACACACCACCACAGGCACACACTCACTCACACAGTAACACACCACCCCAGGCGCACACATACACCTGCAAACCGACACACACTCACTCACACAGCTACACTCCACACACCCTTGCACACATACACAGCTACACTCACAGAAGAACTGCAACCTTTTTCAGTTTTTAGTTTTAAAAGTTATAGTTTTATTAAGACGTATCTGAGATATTTTAGTAAACATGAAATGCATATTGAATTCTTCATTTATGTCTTTAATTTACTACATAATCAGAGGCCTAAATTTCTCAAATAAATTGGTCAACACGTGTTTTTCATTGTTGTATTAACAGTGTCTTTACTTTTGCAAAGCCATTCCTTGAGACATCTTTTTGATTTAATTTCAATAAGATACTTCTGCTCTTCCAATGCAGGAAAACTACAGATTTTTCTCAGGTACACTCCTGAGCTATTTCTGTGACAGGAACCCACAGAGATCAAGCCGGGTCAGAAATCTGAAGATGAAATGGAATAAAGTGAAAGGTAAATTACTTGTTAGTCACTTTATTGTTTATTTATAAGAATTGATTGAACAGATGAGGTTTGGTTTTTAAACAGCCTCACTTTCTCAGCTGCTGTTTTGTCTCCAAAACTGTGAAGGCTGTGAAGCTCCAGTCAGTGAGGGAAAAATGAGCTGGTGGCTCAGGGCGCTGGAGTGGTGTGTGAGTGTGTGTGGCGTAATTGTGTGACTGTAGTAAGTTTGTGTGTGTGAGTGTGTAATAGTGTGTGTATGAGTGTCAATGTGTCTTGCTAAAGGAGAGGGTCTCACACAGCTACACACACACACATAATTCACATTTACACTGTCAGACAGGGGTCCCAGAACATCGCCCGGGGACAGACATGTGGACAGATGCCTCCACAGTGTCCACACAAGCCCGCAGACTGCCCGTCTCCGGGGGGATAGCTGTGTTTTCGATCAATATCACACGGTCCTGCAGTGTTCCTCTCCCCTTCCTCTGGCGTCAGGGTGGAAAGTGATTGATCGAAACGATCAATCTGCAGGAACGTACTACTCCCCCTCAGCCCCTGGCCCGTCACCTCCCAGGGGGGCTGGGCGTGTATCACAGTATTCGGTTCAGGAAGCTCTGGACAGAACCCGTTCTCCAATAACCCCCCTCGCGTCTCTCATTCTGTTTAATTAAGAGACAGCCTGCCCCTGTTCTCCCTGGAGACCTGTCCCTCCAGCGCAGAGAACCTTTCCACTTGGAATGACACTTAAATTGTTCACAGGCGCAAAGAAAGTTCCTTCAATCTCGCGGCTTTTCCAAGGGCTCAGGCAGCTTGTGGCTTGTGATGGCGAATTTTGCTTTATCATTGTTCCAAACCGGAGCCCTGGGAGCCCACTGGCCCGGAGCTCACCCTGGTGCCCAGGTGTGACGCGATCCGAGAGCCATTCACTCCTCCCTGGGCAGGACACCAGTCCACCACTGGGAGCACGCCCCAGCAATACTGGTCTCCACTCACACACCTGGGTGACTGGTGCTCCCAAGGTTACAACAGCAGTGTCTGCAGCAGGGACTCGAACCCGCGGCCCAAGCACTGTACTGTATGTTGTAATATGAGGAGAGGCCACAGTCTGCCCATCCTAGTACAAGGCTGCACTGCCAGAGCACAGAGTCCTCATCCCCAAACCCCTCCGTTGGGCAGACACTACATCCTGGACAGTGATCTTCAGGGCACACTGTAACAGAACCGCTTACAAGGGCCATGAGCTCAGAAGCTGAACTATATGTTAAAGCCAATACATTTTAAGATGAGATTAAGAAAATTCATGGGTACCTGCATTCTTGCGTTTACGTTAGACATATTTTATTCTGAAGGATGCTGTTTCTTGAAACGCCTGCCGTAGCCGTGGGACCCAAATGATGTCCGGCACGATGTTGAGGACTCTTTCGATTTTAATTTCCGTCAAAAGTTTTGGGGTCTTTCCTCACAAAGCCCAGCTCTCTTCAACCGCAGGAGTAAACTGCTCACGGGGAGAGGGACCGTGCACCGTGGCGTCGCCTCTTCAAGTCTTCATCGGGAGAAAATAAAGTCAGAGGTCTGGATAAGTTCTGACTAGGGATAGAAATGAGCGCTGAGCGGCTGGTGTGAATTATGAATTATCTGTACCACGAATATATTTATCTCGCTTGTGAACTCCGCGCCTGTTTCTTTATTTCTAAAAAGGATTATATGTGAATTTTAAACTCATGAGAGAGCTGAACGAAGCCAGGGTATCGGTTTCGGCAACACGGCCGCTCCAAACTCCGGCACCCCTTGGTCTCTTCCACGGGCTTTCCTCGTGTGTCCCGTGGTCCGTGTGTCGCTGATTGATCTGTGTGTCGTTAAAGGAGAAAACGAGAGAAACAGAGCACGCCAGATGTAAAAAAAACCCACAGTGCCCCAGTGTCTTCTTCTTTACTTAAATAACCTGTTCGATGTAATGATTCGCTTCATTAGTCAACATGTTCGTTCGCCTTATCCATGTTTTAATAAAGGACTTATTAAATAATATTTTAAAAAATGAACCGACAGGGCAGCTGGCTGGATTTATGAACAGGGAACACTTGTATTCATGACCCTGAAAAACTGCTAGAATCGAAGCCACAGTCTCAGCCCTCAGGAACTCTGGCAGGGGCCCAGATTCGGAGCTGACGGGTCCGCATTCGTCTCGGCAGTGCAGCGGCGATTGGCGAGGCTGCCCACGTTTTCTCCGCGCACATTGTCACTGCGCTCTATCGTTAAAGATAAGGACCGTCACCGCAGCCTTTACACCTGCACCTGTCGCATCTTCGAATGCTATTTCAGTTCACTCTTATTTTGTGTAGTTCGCCTTTTTTTCCTCCTAGTTCATTTCTTGAGTTGAATTTAAAAAAAAAGAAGAAATAAAGTGTTTAGGGGGAAATCTTTTTTCTCTTCCCTATTTCCGACGGAAAGCAATCATTTTTATCTGGAGTCGTTTTTAACGAGGGATGACAGCTCATGTACTGACGTGTGCTTTCCTTTTGCAAAGGTGCGATAAGAGAATTGTGCTCAGCGGTGCGTGGTTGAACCCAGACCCCTCCTCCAGTGGCGAATGGCGCTTTGTATAAAATCCCCCGAATGGCAGATCGCGACCAGAGAGCATCTGTGAGCGCGCCTGGACCCCTGTCACCGCGTTGAGACCACCTGTTCCAGAGCTTAATGTGAGTACACCGCCCGCCGCTCGCTCCTATTCCTGCACGACTGCTGTATCACTACTGAGCGCCTTCGCATGGCGCACTGGGGGAATTCAGTCCACTCTGTGAGGGTATTGTAAACTGACATTTATTTTTGTTGCAAAACTGCCCCCTTTTTTGAATTGATCCATGTAAGAAAGTATGTTATAAAGCGATGCTTTGCTTCTCCAAAACTCTTCGGTTCTTTCACTTAAACGCTTAACGACACAATTATCCGAGCTGGAGCTCTGGGGTTCTCTTTAATTACTTTAACCACTGTAATCCGCTGTGTTTCGATACCTAGGTCACATATCCAATTTCTCACTTGGGGATCTAGGTGTATCGTGGTAACCTTACGTTTCGCTTGAGCAGATCATGTGTCGGGAAGACACAGCCGTGTCAAACTTCACCTCACCTCGCACTTAGACGACAATCCTAACCGCTTCTCCACGCTGTTTTCGTGGTAATGCGAACACTAGCCAAGCTCCTACTAACAGGCCGTATCCCAGGTACTGGGCTCGATCGGTCTGGCGCCTTTACAGACAGGAGCGTCAGCGTCGGTATGTCAGACGTACAGAGTAACACGCCGGGTGGAAACTGATTTACTGGGTTTACAGTTATCTCCCTCTCACGGTCAGAATAAATACACTTGCTCAACGTTTTGGAAGGTAACTCAATTTTATTTAAAAAACAATTGCTGTCTAAAAAGCTAACAGTACATAATTGTGGATGTATATTTAGTTTTATACTTTTTTATGGGACACCTTGTCTCTTTCTGTATTAAAGACCATATTTAGAAACGGGCAGAAACACGACTGCTTGAAAGTCATTCATGCAGTGGGAAACGGTGTGGCACGGTGTACAATACACACAGCTGTCCAAAGACGAAAGCGCAACGTCTGACCAGATAGCATCCTTTACAACGCTACAGATTAGTCGTGCTAAAACCATATTCCTTTTGTTTCCGTACAGGTCTGCATAGTTGTGTAAACAGTTATCCATTCTGCAAAATACTAATTATGATGGCGATTTAGTGGCAAGGGTCGCTGAAACGCCTTTTTTGAACAGCCTGTATCAGGGTAGGTCCCGTCTCCCTGTCCCCGCAGATGCAGTCGACACTGGGCCTGTGGGCGGGAGTGCTGGCCGTCGCCTTCTGCACCCTGATCTGCGCGGGCACGCCGGCCGAGGCGTACCCCCCCAGACCCGACAACCCGGGCGAGGACGCGCCGGCGGAGGACTTGGCCAGATACTACTCGGCCCTGAGGCACTACATCAACCTCATCACCCGGCAGCGGTAAGGGCGCGACCGCGGTCTGGAAAAGTCTTCTTTCCGCTCACAGATACGGATCATTGTCTCTTACTGGCCTCTTCGATTACAAAAAAAAAAATATATAGTTTGGATTTTTTTTCCCGTTGATGTTATTGGGATTAATTCCATGGTATAAACATAGCTCATTAACAGGTGTCGAGCAGAGGGAATTCGCTGAGTTCGAGACATTTTGTTTTGTTAAAACCCCGAGGTGCCACAAGCACTTTCGGAAATTGTTCAGGATTGTCAGGGCAGAGAACTCTTGTAGTAGCCTCTGCGTCATCTTCAAGCTGTGATTGTAATAAATAGTGGAAGAGAGCCTTTGTTAAAGTCTCTGTCAGTCGTATTTTGTGGAGCGATGTGAAACATATATTCGTGCGTTTTTCCCAATTTCAGCAGCGCAGTAAGACCGCCCAGCTGTTGAGCGCTGCGTCTGGCCCGCAGCGAGTGGGAAATAGATACAAATAGCTTGAGATGAGCGTTCAGCCGCCACCCGGCTGCCTTTTAGTTCTGAGAATGTATTTTAAAATGTTTTAAAACATTTCCAAAAGTGACATTACTAGCCTGTGCTTTTCCCTGGGTCAAGTACTTTAAATTGCGGAAACAGACCTTTTTACTTCTGAGAAAAACTAAACTCGTTTACTTCCCCCTCTCCTGTAATAATAGAGCGTGATGTTTCGCAAAGCTAAATTTCCTTTTTTTCGCGGATCTTCCAAGACACGGATAAAGTTATCAGGACAGACCGTGGATAGCGAGAGAATTCAAGGGAAAATATTCATCCGCAGCTGCCTCGGAACACGGGTTCGAATCCGGGCCGCAGACCGTATTTTCCGCCCGGCTGCGACGTGCTGGCCAGGTCAGCCGGTCGAGTCTGGAGTCCAGAGCTGCCGCAGTCATGTCGGCTCCGAGATGCACGTTTTATCGACAACACGGGGCTGCAGGATCGCTCCGCCTAGCCCGGTGCGGAGCACCATTAGCCGGGCCCGCGGAAGTTTCCCCGAGCTGCTCGAAGCTCACAGCCGCATGTGAGATCGGACCGTTCTCATCGGCAGCCCGAGGCTTAGATATTAACGCCTAGATATTTTAAGATCAGCTGTTCCTGCGCGGTGAAGCGAGTGTTTCTCATGGTCTCTGCGCTGCGCACGTCTGACGGCTTCAGCGAAGGATGGGGTTGCTGACGACCCTGTCGGTGTCCTTCCACAGGTATGGGAAGCGGTCCAGCCCCGACTCCTTGTTCTCAGACCTGCTGTTGAGAGAGAGCACAGAGAGCATTCCCAGGACCAGGTAGGGCGCCAACAGGTGGCAGACGACCTGGTACAAAGGCCCGTTCACTTCCACGCAGTGCCGAGTGCGTTTGGCAGATTTGAAATGTTTGTGAATGTCTTATCCCTTTTAACAACCCTAGCGCAGTTCCGAATTTCTCTCCTCCTGCCGGGAGGGGCCCGCAGTGGCACACTGTAGAGAATCGCTGGGACGGCGCTGCCATTGAAGTTTTGTTGCAAAGTTTATTACAAAATAGGAGAATCGTCTGCTAGTGGGCACTTGAATTCAAACGTTACGTGAGAGCTGCCTTCTGACAGAATTCCCACTTGTTTTCTCACAGTGCCTTTTCTTAACACTGCACGCGTTCCAGCTCCACATCGCTGTCCCCTTTCTTCAATAGGGAGCTTTTTCCACTCAAGCTGATGGAAAAGTAATTCCTGATGCTTTGTTTACCTCAGCGGATTTATTGTTGCGTCCTTTCTCACATTTAGAAACTCCTTCTGTCAAAGTCAATGCATAGAAATGACAGAATTTCACTCTCATGTTAATGTCATTCTGTCATCGTGGCTGAGGAATGAACACAAGACACGCCAGCAGGCTTTGAGTAGACGCCGTAGGATTAAAGTTCTCGGGACACATCTCCAGATAGTTCCACCCGTGTCGTACTGAGATCCTTCAGTAGAAACAAAAATTCTTTTTCTTTGCCGTCGTTATTATTATTGTTGTCATTTGTGTCGGTGATGTCTCGCTCCACCCACACATGTCCTCTGTGCTGATTCATTAGAAAGCTTGAAGTCCTCCCAGGCAGCTCTCCTGGACGCCGGCCTGTCGCTGCTCTCTGACGCACTCACACAGTGCAGCCTGTGCTGTGTACAAACTTAACTACACAGAGCAATGGGGCCAAACTCCAGCAGATTCTGAACATGCATCGTGATACCAAAACAAAACACACCTGAAACGGTTCTCCTATTAACTTTTTTAATCTTTTAGCTGCGGAAACCCAGTCCTTTAAAATCTGTTCTTTTATATTTTCAGATTCGAAGACCCTACCCTGTGGTGATGGGAGCAGTGCTCTCCGATATGTGTGTCCCCTCACGTCTCGCATCGCCGTCACACCAACACCCCGAGTCCAGGACGCCAGGGTCCCAAAGACAGATGCTGCATGCCACCATCTCCATCCAACTGTGTAGGAAGAACTCTTGCATCATACTGTATATACATTTATGTAAGCAATATATTTGTGCATTGCAATTATAATAGTGGAAAAAAAACTATTATTTGTATAGTAAAATTGCGCTATTAAAATTCATTTAAAAATATCATAGTCAGTGAAGTGATTTTCTTATGTTAAGATGCGTCATTTTTTCTCAATTTTCATTTTTGTATCTGTCTAAAAATACATTAAACTATGAAGTATATGCACGACAACTGTATGTAATGTCTGTATCCCATTATACTGACTTTACAGTTAACACAATGGTACTTTGCATAATTAAACCTAGATAATCCCACAACCCTTTTAACTTCACATTTAGAAAACTTCTATTATCCAAAAAATACCCCTTTTCACCAATAATATAGTTTGTCTCATAGCAGTCCTCGTCTTTTAGTCAATGTGCTTTCTGTAGATGGAGGAAACAGGCAGCTTTGTTTGGGGACTTGTCCTTTCCCCACAAAATACTTGGCCAGGCCAAGTCTCTCTCACACTGATCTCCGCAGGCTTCTGCTGTAAAACAAGATCCACAGGTTCTGAAATAACACTCACTGATCCATGCAGCAGGCAACGATAGAGCCCAGCTCTTCCTGCAGGAGCTGTCCAGCTATTCCTGCATTTCTACCAGCTTCTTATCTACAGTATGTACAGGAGCCGTTTGGCCAAGGGAATTGTTCTTGAGATACAGAGTTCATTCCTGCACCAACACTGTTGGGTTTTGCTTGAACAAATTGCACAATATCTTTAAAAGAAGCCTGCAATTCTGCAAACATATATAGAAGTGTTTATAGCAAGCGTTGAATAAATAAAAGGAGATGAATGAAAAATGTGGGGAAAGAGAATGCACAAGTTTCAGATATGAAATCTAGCCATTGAATCAAATTCAAAACTTCTAGCAATTGTATTGTTGTCCAAAAAGCCTTTGGTGTTTTGCCATTCTTTTCCTGCTGTCTCTATTTTTTTCCATCTATTTTTTACAGTTCATTTTCCTTTGTAAAGTTAGTTATTTACCATCAAAATGCATTTTACAGGGAGGTATAAAATATTTTTTCCAGCCCTGCTCTGTAATGGAGGTTTATTAAGTGACAATGGGTCTGACTAACGTTTCATGTCTTAACTGTAGACGTCAAATTTTAAAAGCTGCACAAGAACCAATTTATACCAAATATAGTAGTTACCTCACATAAAATGAATTATAATTTCGTCTAAGTTAAACTTCAATTCCTATTCTATTTATATTTCTGAATTCGTCATAATCGCAGCTCCACTAAATAACTCACAATGGTGATAAAGGATCATCTGCTGAACACAGGAAACAGCAATATCGTATTTCTTCTGTGTGTCGGCTCAGAGCTCCCAGTGGAGACAACAGATTTAGTCATTGCCCTTAAAATTCACTTTCTTCTCAGACTGGGAAATCTCATGGAATTGCAATCACTCATATATTCTGTCTTTTCAGAAACAAAACTTTTGAAGTTCTTCGCTCATCTTCATCAGCTTACAGACATTTTATTCTTCTTGCTTCTCCTTGCTCTTGCACGGAGAAGTAATTGCTCTTTGGCAAGTAGTAAGAAGCATAGTTCAACACAGAATACATGTTCCACCTGGCAGATCGGTGCCATGAGGTGCCTGTGACTCATATCTGCAATGCTTCTACTGATCCTTTAAAATCTTAATTGCCTTTTTAATGAACCGACACCTTGACCTTAACCATGTCACCAGCACACATGGTGAGACACAAGTCTCTCTTCAGCAATTGTAGCTACTGAAGACCTCTGTGGGCAGGACTGAAGAGGACAGGTCAGGGCACACTTTCCACAACACTCCTGTCCAGATCCCGGGACAGGCTGATCTCCGGAGTCCAGGTGTCCCGTGTGGAGTGGAATGGGAGTTCTGTTCATCCCAGTGAGCTAGGAAGGCAGAGACACAGGGACACCGCTGTGCGCCTGACCAGGAGGTCCCTGGGTTCGGTCTCCTGCAGGAGGTACAGTATCATCAGGGCATCAAATCTGAGGTGCAGTAACTCAGTGTCAGTGTTTCCTCACGTGACTTTTTCCTTCTGTATGATGGAAGTGAAGATAGCTCAGTCACAGTCTATGAACTTTCATGTTCTGTGTCCAAGCATCTGATTTTGCAGAGAGGGTAAGACAGCTATTGGACTACAGAAGACAACAAAGCTCTCGTGACTAACTTGGCTGGCTGATGCTTTCATCCAAAGCAGCACGCATTAGCTCCCCTTACGCAGTCGGGTAATTTTCTGGAGGGGTTTTGAATGAGGCGTTTTGCACAACAGAGTCTTTCCTTCCAGTTAGGACTCCAGAAAACTCAGCGTCTCATTAGTTCTGCTAACAATTGTTCTTAAATATATCACTCCAAAGGAGCCCAAAGCCCTCTATATAGGAACGGGCCCTTCCAGCCCACCCGGACAGAGGTTGAACGTCCAGTGAAATATTGTTTCCTCAGTCGTGTCCTCGGTTGTTTTCAGCCTATAAAGTCGTGCCGGCTGCTAATCCCTGTATCACAGAAACATTAACCTTTATATGAACTCAGAGTCGAAACAAAAGCTAAGAGACTAAATTTTTTGACGGCAAATCGTTTTAATTATATACTTCTTCTTCTTCTTCTTCAGAAAAGCACTTTTTTAAAAAAAAATGTTTTTGTGTCGTGCGTACTTGTCTTACAGTAAACCTGTTTTCCAGCCTACTCGTTAACACGGCCCCCTAGCGGCTCATTTGAGTATAGCCTTCACGGCTCGCTCCAGGCGTGCTCTAACCAGACCCTGCTGCTACGCTTCCAACACCTGATTCCCTTCATTAGCTGTTTGTTATGTGGATGTACGGCGTGGCCGTTGATCCATAATGAGGTCTGCTGAGCCGCACACGCGTGTACGCTGTCGATTGTTTTCACGGACCTCAGAAGGGAGAGAGACTCGCGTCTTCGTTATCTCTTCCAAGACATTATTTCTACCCTGCTCCGACAGGAGCCACACACAAACCGCAAATACGGAAATGTGCTGTCTGAAGTATAAAAAAAAATTAAACGAAATCCGTAATCCCACACTTGAACAGACCCCACAGGCTTTATCATTCTTTCTTTATCTCTGCTGGCTCCTCCGCAGTCGCAGTCTGACTGACGCAGCCCGACTCTCCGCGGTCCAGTTCCAGCTACAGGCCGTCGTTCAGACGCCGTATAGCCGCCAATTAACGTTCAGCGAGCGTTGTCCCGGAACTGTGTTTGGACCGTCCTATTTGAGGACACCCTACCGCAGGGGTCACCGGGTGAATCCTCGCACGCTGAGCTTCCTCGGGTGATCTTGCAGGCCCTCTGTCGCTTTCTCTCATCACAGCCCACGCCAATAAGCTCCATTTCTGCGCAGCGGGGTGAGGGCTGGTGGCATTTTCCTGCGAGGCTAAAGGAGCCAAATTAAAATTGTATCATTCTCCTGCAGGACGGAAGATCGGGTATTAAACGATTCAAGGTGGGAGAGCGCTTACGGAGTTGTCAATAATGAAAGCAGGTGTAATTAACGAAAGGCGAACCATGACCGAGGTCGGCTTTGGGCTTCTGATGATATCTGATGCGCACTCCATTGCTGATGTGAAGGAGGCTGCTCTTCACGAAGAGCACAAGGAAGAATACAAACACGTGCGGGAACACGAAAGAGCATTGCTGCCATCAAGGGAAAACAATTCCCGAATTTCGGGAATATTCCCGAAAATGTCAGACTATCTCGTAATGACGAGATAATCACGCGATAGCACCACTGTCATATAACACCTACATGATCATTAACTCGTGAACTGGCTCCCAGTTGTAAGCAGTGGGGTCGGTTTTAGGGCGCTCTCGTTCTTTCCGGATACGCGAGAGTGTCCTCAGGGTTAGAACTGTTCAGATGAGGTACAAACTGGGACGTTTCATGATGAATAAACCCCGAGGCGAAGCACGTCCGGCCGCATGTTGCAGTGTTGCGCCTTGCCAGGAACACTAAACACAGCTGTCGGTCGCTTGCGGGTCGTGTCATTGTGACACAGTGTGACAGGTTGTTCAGACAGTACACGACCGGTTCGGTCTCAAAACTCCCAGATAACTCGGGGTTTTGTTTCCTAGATGGCAGCAGGACAGACTGGGTTCCTTACCGCGTATAAAGAGCTGTGCATTCCCATGAATGCAGGATATTATTTATTATCATTGAAAGAGAATGAGAGGCGGTTGTTCCAAAACCGAGGGTCCCCAGACCGGCAGACTGGCTGCAATGTGCGCTTTTATCCCACAAACTGGGTTGACTGAATGACCTGCTCTTATTGGTAACATCTCCGTGCAACCTTTTTTAGGCACAGTACCGTTTTCATATTCTGTACAGATGCACAATGTCAATGTACCAGCAGGCCACAGTTTTCTTAAATGACCAGTTCTCCAAGGCATTTTATTTTAGTTCTTAACAATTGGGAGAATAAGCTAAAGCTGTTTTTGCAGTTGAACATTGTGTTCACGAAGTGCCTTACGCACACGACTGGTGGAAGCTTAATCGTGTAAGGCGTGTCGGTCAGAGCCACAACCCTTGAAGCACACCCATCATTAAGAGGCTCCCCCTGACTGTCCCTGCCAGGACGATGGAATCTGACTGGACACCGTATTGATGCTATTAAAAGGTAAGCGAAGAGACCCTCTGTCCTAAAACCTTAGCTTTCACAGCGGGGCGTTAAACATGAGACAGATTCGAAGTTGCACAAGCCTGGTAGCAGGCAGGGTGGTTGTGGTGCTTCAGCGCTGAGACGTCTGGGCGGAGAAGGGTGAAGAAGCTGAAGGCCTCATCAGCGGAAAGTCCGGAGAAAAGCCATCAGCGCTCGGCGACCAGCACCTTTCCCTCACTGCTGGTGAAGTGCTGCCGCCTAGTGGCGAGACTGGCGTTGTGCCTCCTCTGCACGCACGGGGTGGCGCAGGGTCGGAGAGATTTCCACCACTCAATCTCTCGGTAGCCAGGGCAACTGCGTTTTTTTTCTGGATGATATTATACAGCATGAGGGAAAAACAAAAGATGTACGTGATTATTGGAGCAGAAGCTCGGTTACGGCTCAGTAAGAAGGTTTGAAAGTGAGAAATGTGTGATGCTCCAAGTACTTCGCGTTCCTTCAGACAGCTTCCCTGAACTCGTGAGCAGAGGGCTGGCTTGGTTCTCACTGACAGCTGGTGTAAATCCCTATGAGTCCAGCTGTAGGCTTTCCTGAAGGATTGCTACTACTGGGGTTTACACACCAGCGAAAGACCGCAAAGGATTTCCAGTCTCAGCTGTTGCCTCTGGTCTGGAAAGCACGGACCAGCGGACTCAAGAACAGCCTCTATCCCACTGCCGTAGGCATCCTCAGCAGCTAAGCGCAGAGCCTCAATACACATCTGCACTCTGCACTTTTTACACGGTCTTCCACTTTTTTGGGGTCTCACAACTACATATTTAATTATTTTTCCACAACATGTTGGTGGTTCCTGTCGTCCACAGCGCGTGGCGCTGTCTGTTGCGGGGCGTGTGTCCCGAGAGATCGGCGCGATGAAGAACGTGCGTGTTCATATGGCAATGAACTCCTCTGCCACTGCTGGAATCACAGTCTGCAGAGGAGAACCAGTGGAGCGGGTTGTGAAAGAGAAAATGAAATGTCCAGCGTCCGAAGAGCATCGGCTTGCCAGGTTTGTGCACCTTACCTTAGATATTAAGGTAATAGGGCCATGTGAGTAAACGGCACTCCACGTACAGTACTGTATTTACAAGGCATTTTTACATTGGTAGTTCGAGGAGGCAGCTGCATCAGCATGCGCAGACTCCACAGCCAACGCCTTGTGTTTCTTTTCTTCTCTTTCCAGCATGGGATTAACCTTTACTTGTTCATTTTTACATTGGGCCTATTTTTTAAACCGCAACCCACCTTTGATACCCAATTCGATAAAGAACAATTAACAAGTCCAGCCTGAGATCCAAAATGATCCGGCTCCATCAGTCCCCAGGAATCTGGGTTTGGCTCATGTTTAGAAACGCAGCACGGCTCTCCCTCCCGAGAAAGTCTTTGCAGTGATTTTGAGAGCTGGACTGGATCTCCAGAGTCCGCAAAGAGAAGGCTTGGGATTCACCAGTCGGATGCAGGGAGAAACATGGAATGAGCTGCAGAGCCTTGCAGCGGACGAGCACCGTGTCTGAGTTTTCACGGGAAATCGCAGCAGGTTAAAAATAGTTATGTTTCTGCAATAGGCTGGGCTAAGGTTACACTTTACGTAAGCGCACAAGTCCACACCCCTGAGCCAGTAGTCACTGAAAGGTCTTGTTCTGTTTCTGCTCTTTCGTAACAAGTTAGTCATCAAAGCAAACAGCAGCTGACCTCCCAGGGCTGAATCTGTACTTTTTCAAGAAGGATTATTCCAGTATTACTTTATGCCACAGACTCTGGGCCTTTTTTATTTGTACGCTACAAATATCTGAATTATATATATATTACATTATAAAACTAAATTGCTTCACCTGTTTTGAGTTGCTTTATCTCAGTGACCAAAGTAGCATTGTCAGTTCAGCCAAATAATTTATTGTTCCATATTAAAGTTACAAAAACATCAGGAAGTGAGAAGAGAAAATCGCTTGAGCCAATCAGAGCGCTCCAACATCCTTTAATGCTACCAGAACAGCGTCTTCCTGACTCTTGAAGGATTCCAGACGGTGACGCAACCTGACAGGCCGCCATGGCCACCTACACGGCTGAGCGCTTTACTGTTGTGCTCTGGGTGACGTACCTGGCAGAGGGGCAGGGCATCTGGACCTTGTCCTAGATGTGAACCCACAAGCTCCCTGTCACACGTCTGGGGCTCAGACTTCTATATCGCACTGCTTTCAACCCGGCGTAGAAAATTCAGGTGTGAACATTTTGTTATTCGAGTATCCTACATACACACTCAGAGGTCTGTCTAGTCCATCTGGACACGAGGAGCTACAGTAATTGATCCAAGATCTTGTTCAGATATCAGTCAGCTCCTTAAAATGTTGTTGTAGACATTGTACTGTACGTTCACACTTTAATCCTTGAAATCTGACTACACCAAACTACTGGAGTCAGACAGGCTTAGCGTATATCCAGTGCACAGACCAGATGTCACTATCTCCTCTGTTAAGCTCAGCTGTATTTTCTAAACACTTTAACAAGTGACACACTGAGTAACTATGACAGTTAATTCAGTCGTGGCTTTGATCTACAACTGTGTCTTAGCTCACACCTCCCTTTCAGTTTGTCTCTGAGAGCCGTTCACAAGCAGCTTTTTCCTAAAGGTGAATGGTTGATTGGCAACTTCAGAGGGATTGAGTGAGTTTTACAGGTTGAGTGAACCAGTGAGAGAGAAGAGTTGTGCTGTTTACTGTAAAAACACTTACAGGTGCGACAGCAGAGCTCCAAAGAGGAGCGGTTATCTGATTAGAGAACAACTGTGAGGTCAGAACAGAGTTCCCTGGAAAGAAAATGAAAAATGTCACAAGTACAGCTATCTGGAGGTGTTGAGGGCACTTTCGGGGAATTAAAAACCAGGCTGTGAAGGAAACTGGCAATCGAAGTATGTAATGTACTGTATTTCTAAGATACTGTGGGACAATGGAAAAAAAATAATCACTGCCATTAATGGTATCTTTCCTTAGAATCATGAGGTTTGACAGGTGTTTCATAATTTGACTTTGTTTTTTTCTGCTCTCTTGTGAATTGAGAGAAATAAATACACAAGAATTAAAGCAATCAGCAATTTTAGAAGTCACTATTGCACTCAGACCATGCTGTTTCTTGAAGGCAGAACAGGCAGAAGCGATATTTCTGAAAGGAACACATTAGGAGCTGCACGCGATCATTCTTGTGATGGGGTGTGGGAGCAGGCAGGGCTCAGTGGTGTTCAGGACACACTCCAGCGTGGAGACTCATTGTGTCTCTCTGCAAAGGCTTGCAGAGCATTGGGAAAACTGAAAAGAAACTGTCACAGTGAATTTCCTCCCTCACTGCCTTTTACCTTTTATATGTGCAATTAACTAGATGAGGCAACTGCAAACAGATTTCAGGAGAGTGCCCATTTATAAAGCTGGGCATTCAGTCTGAGAGATGCAGCCTGCCTTGCTCAAGGGAAGACAGCGGTTTCTCCCTCTCTGCAGGCAGTGCCATTATCTGGGACCCAGGAGCTAGACCCTGTGAAAGCATGGAGAGGAAATAACCCAGAATGAGCCCCGGCTGAAAATATGATTCTGTCAATGTTTTATACTTTTAAAGCATGGGCACTGCAGGGCTGAAACGTGTCGATGTGGCCGAATGTTTCGCTGTAAAAAACAGGAGGGTGGTCATCAAGGGGCATGAAGGCTGTAATGATGCTGTCAGTTAAATTAAACAGCATATTGGTTTCAAGTGTTTGAATAAGTAAACAAAAGTCTTTCATTGGACTTTCCTGTTCCTTTAGACAGTAGAAGTTATATCAATAGAAGTAACTGCCTATAGTAAGCTTTTAGTTTTTATGTTTGTTTATTTTTATGATGACAATTTTCACCCAGCTGTTGGTGAGGAAGATTTATAAATATATATAATGTCTATTTACCCAGCAATAAGGGCAAATACTGTAGTGAGTTATTTACAGTATAATATAGGCCTAAATATACATGTAAACCATGCCCACCTGTTAATGAGTAAGAGTCCTGTATATAAACAGAAACAATGCAGCTCTTTGCCCTGCTCGGCTGCTGGGCATATTGTCTTTCACTGAAGGGACAACTAGCACCTGGGGCATATAGCCACTTCCTCTGACATGACAGGACTGGCTTTGTCTCCTTCACCTCTGTGATAGGAATGAGGGCTTGTTCCTGAATTTTTCATGTACAGCATTTTATAGAGGTTGTTTTCCTTAAAAAGAGATATATAAATAAATATATAAAATAAAGTTGGATTGACTGAAAATAAGTTGTCCCTATGCGAGAAAACTGAGACCAGAGGCATTTTATGACACAAAGGGTTGTGGGAATCGGGGATAAAATGCCCAGATGCTGGAGCCGATAACTTGACGTATTTGATGAAAAGAAACGGATGAGATCCTGGGATCAATTAACTATTGACTACCAAATAGGCCAGACGGGTTGACTGACCTATATTGGATTCTTTCTCAAGCTCACCTATTCTGAAGAAAGACACATCTACTCGACCCTCACTTGAGCGCTACAAACATAATTAATCAAAATGAGTTACTGTGTGGTACTGAGAAAAGTGTTTCTGTGTAAAAGTGTTAAAGTATCTCTGTCTCTACTGTCCAGCTACAGTGTTACTGTATCTCTGTCCCCACTGTCCAACTACAATATGTTAATGTATCTCTGTCCCCACTATCCAGCTACAGTATGTATCTCTGTCCCTAATATCCTGATACAGAGTGTGTCAATGTATCTCTGTCCAGCTACAGTGTGTGTTAATGTACCTTTGTCCACCTACAGTGTATGTTAAAGTATCTCTGTCCCTAATATCCTGATACAGTGTATGTTAAAGTACCTCTGCTCCTGCTGTCCAGCCACAGTGTGTGTCTCTGTCTCTAATATCCTGATACACTGTGTGTTAATGTACCTCTGTCCAGCTACAGTGTGTGTCTCTGTCCCTAATATCCCGATACACTGTGTGGTAATGTACCTCTGTCCAGCTAAAGTGTGTGTCTCTGTCCCTACTATCCTGATACAGTGTGTGTTAATGTACCTCTGTCCAGCTACAGTGTGTGTCTCTGTCCCTACTATCCTGATACAGTATGTGTTAATGTACCTCTGTCCAGCTACAGTGTGTGTCTCTGTCCCTACTATCCTGATACAGTGTGTGTTAATGTACCTCTGTCCAGCTACAGTGTGTGTCTCTGTCCCTAATATCCTGATACAGTGTGTGTTAATGTACCTCTGTCCAGCTACAGTGTGTGTCTCTGTCCCTAATATCCTGATACAGTGTGTGTTAATGTACCTCTGTCCAGCTACAGTGTGTGTCTCTGTCCCTACTATCCTGATACAGTGTGTGTTAATGTACCTCTGTCCAGCTACAGTGTGTGTCTCTGTCCCTACTATCCTGATACAGTGTGTGTTAATGTACCTCTGTCCAGCTACAGTGTGTGTCTCTGTCCCTACTATCCTGATACAGTGTGTGTTAATGTACCTCTGTCCAGCTACAGTGTGTGTTAAAGTGTCTCTGTCACTAAGATCCTGCTACAGCGCGTGTTAATACGACCCTGTACTCTGAACTGACATTGGGGGCGGGGTCCTGCGCGCCTCCGGAATCTGATTGGTCCTTGCCCGTGCCTGACGCTAGGGGGGCGTAGCTTCGGCAGCGAGATTGACGCCGGGAGCGCGGATGGGGAGCTGCGCGTCCACAGCAGCTGAGGGGGGTTTGAATTTCTAGCCGGGACGGCGAATTGGACGGCAGGGGGGTATCGGCGGGGGTAAGTCTGTCTTTATTTCTCCCAGATCTGCAGGGATGGCGGTTGTGCCACTTTCCCCCGCCGCGCCCGGAGCGCTGGCTGTCCGCCGGTGTGCGCAGCGAGAGGGGGCAGTTTCCCTGCTCCGGGCTGAACTAACTCGCCCTGCGCCGGGAGTCCGTCAGGAGTCGCCTGGTCCGGCCGGCCGGCCGTGCGGGAGCCGAGCGCCCCTCTCCCGGGGGGGCGCCGTGCCGAAGCGCGACGGGACGGCTGCGTGGTGGTGGGGGCGCTCGGAAGTGCTCTCTCCATGTGTTTGCGCCGGCTGGAGTGGGGAATAAAAATGGCCGCACGTGTAGTTATAATAATTGTTTTTGGAGGGGAGGGGGAAAGATCCCCAACCGCTGAGTAAGTTGTGCGGGAGCCGTGCGTGCGGGGAGCCTCCTGTGCGTGGCCTGCAATCGCCACGGCTGCGGCGCGTGTGCGTGGGGCGAGTGCTGCACGCAAGTCGCTTGCTGCTCTGGCGGCTCCACGCCGTGCCCGGGACTGCTGGTGCCCGGGTCCTCCGGGGGGCGCAGCCGGTGTCCGTGTCACAGACCCCCCCCGATGGTTTTCGCCTGGCGTGCGTTCGTGGGTTCGGGCCGTGGAAACTGGAGCTGAGCTGATATTCCGGCATTGTTCCTTCTCGGCCCCGCGGGGTCGTATTTCTCAACGGAAGGGAAAGAAGGAGAAAACTTTCGTGCGCTTCGCAGTCATTTCCAGGGCTGCACGCGTGCAGAGGGGTCCGGGCGCGCTCTGCTCGCCACGCGCGCTCTCCGGTTGCAGGGAAAGTGACAGGACCCCCCACTCCCACTCCCACTCCCACTGACACGCAGCGCCGTGCTGCCGCGGGCTGCCCGTGACACTGGCCCTGAGGCTCCCGGAGCGCAGCGGCGAGTCTGGCCGCAGATCAGCAGCAGCAGCAGCCTTGACCGAGCCTGAGCATGTCGGGGTCTCTGATCAGCCAGACGCCCCACACTGACAGCCTGAAGGAAGTGGGTCTCACGGTCTCGGGAGAGACAGAGCAGGAGCCAGGGGCCGCGGGCCGGGAAGGGCAGGTGGGAGTGGGGATCTGGCCGGCCCTGGCAGAGTCTTCCAGGAAGGGGCAGGATGAGATCCTGGGATCAATGACGTGCCAACGAGCGACCGGGCCCGATGTGGCCAATGGGCCGTTCTGGCGGCGCTGATTATGATGAGACCCGCTGGGCTCGGGGCGGGGCTCGGCTCTGTCGGGCTGATCGACCGGCCAGTCGGGGATACAGCTGCTCTTTCCCTAGCGCTGGATGGTCACAGGGCGCTGTACAGGGGCGCGCCGGGGGGCACCGAGCAGGGAGAGGCAGGACCTGCTGTGTGGATGCCACGGGGGCAGACAGCCCCCCTCTGGGCCCCTGGTCTCTGCGTGTTTCTCTCAGTGTGGGGGGCAGAGCGACCAGCACGCACCTCTGTACGTGCAGGGTGGCGGGAGTGTGGAGTCAGCTCCCCGGCCGTGTGGTTGAAGCCGATACCCTGGGTGTCTTGCGGGATCGGTTAAGTACCAGGCAGGCTGGGTGGGCCGCGTGTCCCCCTGTTGCGTTCCTGTGTCCCGGTGAAGCCGGCCCTGTGTGTTGGGGGACGAGGCTCTCCGTGATTGTTCCCCCCAGACCCGTGACTGCAGGGACGCCCAGTCGCCCGGCCCGGCCCGGCTCCGAGGGGCAGGTCGAGGCCCGCCGTGGAGTGGTGTGGGCTCGGGGTGACCCCGTGTCCTGGAGAGGGGTTGTGTTACCCCGACTCCCGTGGTCATCTGGTGGGGAGGGGCAGCTGCTCAGGCAGAGCTCACGAGCCGCGGCGCGCCCTCGTCTCTCCGGGGAGGGCGTGGGGTCAGCGCCCCAGCCGTCCGGCACGGAGTGTGGACAAGTTGTCGGGATGTGACGGAAGACTTTCTCGTTGTAAAAAAAGAGGGGGAAAACCTTTGGCATGTTTGTGAGATTTTTTTCTGTTCTTTTTTTCCGTAAACAGAAGGGAAAGCTGTCGACTTAAAACGGCTGGAATCCTGAGCTGGTCGAGTTTATGAGAGATGTGGTCTGCAGTTTCAGAACTTCTTTTTCACATTTTTGCGTAAAATTCTTTTCTGCAGCTCATAGCCTGCGTTTTGATTTGTTCTTAAGATGCTGAAAAACGAAGCCCCGAAGATATACAAATAAAAGTTGACTTTGTTTTCCATGAGTCAGGATTTCCATTGATCTCAGTTTTAATGAGAAATTAGCATTCTTCGGTTCCCCAGGCTCTTCAGATGTAGGCTGCTTCAGCCTCTGCTAGATTTAGTCAACTTTTTGTGAAGCTTTGGGGGACAGAATTCATTTTGATAAATGTGTGGCACAGTTGTGCGGTGGTGAGCATTGCTGTAGCTCTCTGCGCTGGGGTCCTGGGTTCAAATCCAGGCCTGGGATGCTGTCTGTGTGGAGTCTGTATGTTCTCCCCGTGTTCATGTGGGTTTCCTGTGAGACTTCGCTTTCCCCTACAGCACAAAAACATGCTTCTGGGAGAGTGGGCCCTGCTGGGCGTCTGTCTGGGACTGGCGCACCCTGCCCTGTGCCTGTTGCTTGCCCGGATAGGCCCTGGCTTCCCCGCAGCCCTGAACTGGATTAGTCCGTTCGGAAAAGGATGGAGGGATGATTTTCTTCTTCATCCTTTCCTTGTCAGGGAGCGGCCTATCCTGGTGGGCAGTCCGGAGCCTGTTCGGGAACAACAGGACTCCGGTTGGGTCACACATCTAACCTCGCCAGCCAGCCGCTGGGCAGTGGGGAGAGGGCCAGGGGAAAACAGGGGCACGGAGGAACATGCAAGCTCCACGCAGAGGGCTCCCCAGTCTGGACTCGAACCCGGGGCCAGATAAACAGCGCTCACCGCCACACCACTCCCCTGTGCCACTCTCAGTCTCATCTTCAGATCTCGGTGTGCGTCGAGCACAAGACCCGGGCCGTGCTGCACAGTGACTCGGTTCTTGCTCTGTTTCCGTGTGGCGCTGGCGTCCCTCTCTCCCAGCGGCCGGCCCCGGCCTGGACGAGCGCCCACGCCCCGCTGGTGGGGCCGGGTGACGGCAGCGCCATCTGTGTGGAGAGGGGCGCCGTGCCGCCGAGCAGGGAGGGCTGGCGCTCGTGGCTCTCGGTGTCCTCTGCGGTGCGCGTGATGAAGGCTCCTCCGGACCCTGGCCCGGGTCGTGCCGAGGCACCTGCGTGCGCGCGCGGAGCCGGCCCGGACGAGGCTCTGGAGTCTCGGCTGGACGTCTGAGCGCTTCCTTCCCCCAGCAGCTGTAGAGGACACGCTCTCCGTCTGTTCGGATAAATGTTTTACCCTGGAGCTTGTGAGAAAGAGTCGAGCTGTCAGCTTCGATTTGATCTCCACTGCAGCAGTTTGTTTCTGATCACTTCTGTTGTATTAATATCCCGTCACTCTTAACTAGGCTCCGTGAAAACTTCCTAATCGTTCACTGTCAGGAGGGTGGAGCCAGAGGAACAGCAAGTAGACAGGCCCCGAGCACACAGTACATCTGTGGAGGTTCGTGTAACATTTGTTCATCTCGAGAAGGATTAGCAGATAAGTGCTGCACACCTTTGAATTCAAAAATGCAAATTTGCAAGTTTTTCTCCAGTTGCCTTTAAAAGACCTGAGGCCTGAAGTGCTGATGGACGAGAACAGGAGAGCAGTTACCTGCAGGAGGAGGCCAGCTGGCCCATCCAGCCCGTGTGGTAGTTCGTACTTATTAGAGCCACGGATTAGGCCACCGGGCCTCTCTGCTCTGTAACGTTCGTCCACCAGGTGTGAGAAACGCGTCCGTGTCGGCCTCCAGGCGCGGAGAGAGTCCAGCCCCCCTGTTGGGTGTCTCTGCAGGTCCGTGGGGCAAGTCTCTGGCCACTCTGGGCCATATGTGGTGGGCTGTGAAGCAGAGGCTGATGGGAAGGAAAGCCAAGGGCTGGTTCCCGTGACGCTCGGTGAAGAAGCTCCTAACAGCCTCCCTGCCCTGCTGCGCTGAGGCAGAACTATGTCGTTCGCACGCGGACTTGGAAGGTTCTTGTGAGCTCCGGTAAATCCTGCCAAATTGTAGGAGACTGAATTGACACAACTTTTCCTTACTCACTTATGAGTGCAGAGACCAGCCCTTTTCCTTTGCCTGATCTCCCACATTGGAGGCTGTTTGAGAACAACAATAATAATAAAAAAATAAACTATTATTATTATTATTATTGTTATTGTTATTATTATTATTATTTATAGTGTACCTTTCATACAGATAGCAGCTCAAAGTGCTTTACAAACCAAGTGTAAAAATAAAATCTTAAAATTAAGAGATATACTTTCAGTTGTTAAGGAAAACACAGTAATACAGTAAAGCATAAATGTCAATTTATGCTTGAAAAAAATAAATAAAAATGAGAAAAGTCATTATAAAATAAGAACAATCTTCACATTTGTAGAAGATACATCATAAGAAAAAATACGAGAAAAATTAGGGTTTATTAAACGGTCTAGAGTGGGGAAAAAAGTACTTTGGTGTTATCTTTGTGTTTGTTAATTACACTAGAGAAGTACAACTGTCTTGCCCTTTTTATGGAAGTATTGTAGCTGGAAATCTGCTCTTTCAGAATGTCATAATGAAGCTGCAGTTTAGGTTTTCTCAATAAGCGCTCTGATTTGTGACAATTTCTCTTAAGCTGAAGTATCTCCTCATTCATCCAAGGAGTGTTATGAGTGAGTGGGATTTTCTTCCATTTGGCTGGTGCAACAGTGTCAAGAGTTTAATATTCAGAGTATGACCCAGATTGTTGCAAGAGGGAGATGACGCGGTGCATGATACATTATTTAAAATGTTTTTAAACTTCTCGGCTGTTTTTGAATTTATGTAGCATTTCTTAACATAAGATTTTATTGTCCCCTGTGGGAGATTTTGAATGGACACCCAGCACTCCTGTCCATTTAAATAGATTGCAAACAAACAAAAAAAGAAGAAAAGAAAAACATTGCACATCACTCTATTGCACATGTGGAGTATAACACATAGCAACATGTAACATTTATAACACATCACAAAACATATCGCACTCAAGTGGGCGGTAAGAGTCAAAATTGTGTTTATCCTCGACATCTGCGTTGACAGCTTTAATGGATAGTGGAACGCAGGGATGTTTGTATCCGTTGGACTCTGGGAACCCTAAAAGGTCTGCCAGAAGGAAGAAGTTGATATTCAGAGGAAGAGGCGGTAATTTGCGATTTAAATGAACTGATAGATGACCAGACCACTCTAATACCATATCTGATAACGCTCTCGATTACAGCACGGTAAAAGAGTAGCAATAGTTCGTGTCGAACCCCAAGCCCTCTTCGTTTTTGCAGGAAATGTAAGCGCTGCTGATCTTTGGAGCAAACACTCTCCACATGAGTAGTCCAGCGCAGGCTACTGTCTATCTGTACTCCTGAGTGCTTATATGAATCGACCTGAGGGATAAATTCGTTGTGGATTACTACATGTGAGTGATCACCAACTGCTCTGGAATCGAAAAATTATTTATTTTGTTTTTTTAACATTGAGAATTAGGCTATTGTCACACCATTGCACAAGCCTTTCAAAAATTTCTGACATGTATACAGATGAGCTGCTACCTCTATGCATTAAACCAAGAACAGATGTATCATCTGAGAATATGAAAATGAAGATGCTTTGACTACAGCTCGAACAATCATTTGTATAAAGTGTGACCAGAACGGGTGAGCTCACACAGCCCTGAGGGGCACCTGTGCTCATAGATTGTGACTCAGAAAAAGTTTTATTGACCCTGATGTACTCGTGTACGATTTGTTAAAAACGAATGGTACCATCTTATAATGCTATGGTTAATGGCCATTCTTCCTGACTTGTGGCCGGGGTGCGTCTCTTCAGGCTGTCCGGGAGCAGCGCAGGGAGGCCAGGCCAGTCAGGTGTGAACCCGCGACCTGCTCCCGGTGCGAATGGTGAAAAGATTGCAAGGGGTCGCTCGCCCCCGAAGTGTCAGGGCCCTGAAGTGGGAAGAGATTGTGTGTGTTGTGAACAGATGGCAGGAAATTAATATTCCATGATTTTTTGTCTGATCTGAAACTGCAGTGCACGTATTGAATCCTTATCCCACCATAAACGGAGTAATCCTCTTAGGGTGCGGCGCGTGAGCCGTCCGCCGTGACCTACATACGCCAGCGCAGCGGGGTGTGAGCCGGCGAACCGGCGGAGTCGGTGGAGGGCGGTGCCGGGCCAGACCTCGGCAGCACGAGGACGCGGGGAGAACCTGTGCACCCCACACGGAAGGCCCGCGGGATCTTACTCCTTGTTCTTGTCCGTGACGCGCTCCGCAGTCGGCCCTGCTCGCTGGCAGACGAATGGACTGGTCCCGTAATGGCGAGAGGAGCTGTCCCCTACAGGCCGCTCTTGAGGCTTGAGACTGAGCACGTGGGGAAAGGTAGCATTGTCCTGAAGGGTCCGTGATGTTGGTGCTGCAGAGTTTACTTCCGTTTCTTTAGACCTTGTTTATTGATTTTGCTGAATCTAATAGAGGAAGGTCCGCCACTGACTAAATTCCACTTTAGGTTTGACTTCTGCAAAAAAACGGGTTTGTTCAGTTTCTTTTTGCAGCGCTGATGGGCGGTCGGGGACGCGAGTCGGGAGGCAGCCTGTGTCCTGCTGTGCGGTGTGGGGGAGAGCGGGGGCCCAGGCGGGAGGGGCCCTGTGCGGCGCCTGTCGACAGGGCTCAGGGTCTGAGCCAGCAGACCAGCTCCCCACGGCTGTGCTGAAATCTTCTGTGGGGGTGTGGGGGTGTCGGGAGTGCTGGGGTCTCTCTCTGCTGCTCTGTGGGGGTGTCAAAGGACAGTTTTTTTAAAACAAAAACTTCATAGCTATATATTTAATATTCGTCTTTGACTTGATGCATTCTCTCAGCTGCAGAATGCTAACCCCCCCCCAGGTTCGTGACGATGCTGCGGCCGGGACTCAGGTCTGCCGCAGCCCGGACAGCGCAGGTCCACCTTGGGCAGTTCTGTATCTGTAGGGCTAAAGTCTGCACGGCTGTGTTGATAAAGTAGTCTGAACCCCCAGCTGTCTAACCAACTATTTCCCTTTTTCCAATTGGCCTTTTCTCCCTAAAATTTTTGAACAGGCAGTGGCAGCTCAATTACAGACTCATCTTGCATCTGATGAGCTCTTTGAGCATTTTCAGTCTAAATTTAGACAGAGACACAGCACTGAAATAGCCCTCATTAAGCTATTGATTTGCTGATGGGTGTCTTACTATTCTCTTCCTTCTGGGCCTGTAGGGTTGATAATTTCAGACATGACATCCTGTGGCAGCTCATGGGAGACTGTCTAGAGTCAGGATCTCCAGGGTCACCATTAAATCACAAATGTCTTCATAGACAATTCCATAGTGCTCAGATAAGGAGGTAATTTGTTGTCTATCTAGTCTTCGGACCACAAGGAGCAGAGTTCTTGTAATTGAATAGGTCAGTTGCTTGGTTCAACAGTGGCTTACAGATGTAGACAATTTTAAAAGCAGATGACATACAGTATAAGATTGACAGCTTTGGAGCTCTCTAAGAAGAGGGTTGGAGACCCCTGGCCTGGCTGGACTGGGGCTGTCCAGGACCCGTGTTGGAGACCCCTGGCCTGGCTGGACTGGGGCTGTCCAGGACCCGTGTTGGAGACCCCTGGACTGGCTGGACTGGGGCTGTCCAAGACCTGTGTTGGAGACCCCTGGATCCGTGTTGAGACCGCTGGCCTGGGGCTCTCTGGGCCCAGTGCTGGAGACCTCTAGGCTAGGGATCGCTCGTATTCTGCAGGTTCAGCTCACGTTTGGCCACTAGGAACTCTGGGTAATGTCAGATGTTGTCCCACTCACATTTAGAGTTCCACAGGGTGGTACAAATGAATATTTATGGTGCCTCTTGTTCCGATTGATTGTTATCCTAGGCGGATATTGTTCGTTAAATCTTTTAATTTATAGTTTTTACTTTTACCATTGGATTTTGGGGTCTGCTGTACTTTTCATTTAATTTTACCTGTTTGTATTATGTGTGCTATGTGCAGGGCTTTGTTTTTTAAAAAAAACATTTAAAGAAAATTATTATTACTGTTAGTGTATTTTTATCTGGATGGTTCACTAACCAGTGAAAAAGCTCAGCTGTACACTTTGTACACAGTTTATTTAGAGTCTAGTAGCCTTTAGGGAATTATGTGCTGCAGTGCATGTAATTTGCTGAAGAATTGCAGTAATAGTTTTTTTTAACCATTAACATTTTTCCCCTTGCCTTTCAGCTCGAATAATAGCTGAGAGTGTGATAATTGTACTCTGCGTTACATAACCCCATGAATATAGTGCACCTCCACTGGAAAGTAATATTTACCCCAGAACTTTGCTTTCAAAAGGAGGCAGCAGAGACCTGGAGGGACAAGGTGCATCACTGCTGAAACAGTAAGCAGTCAACAGGGAACACCGGAGCCTGAGAGCCTGGCCAGCGTGTTTTTATAGTCAGTGCCAACTTAAAGTATTTGTGATTTTGCCACCCTGTGAGATCAGTCACAATCGCTGCAGTGGGTTTCCTGTTTCTGTTTCAAACAGAATCAAGTCTTTGTACGTTTTGGGCACCATAGAGCAGGAGAGTGGACAATTGATATTTTGAACTGCACGCCTTGCTCTTAATGTTGGAAAGAGATCTGATCCAGGGCTGAATATGCAGAGAAGGTGCTTTTTTCTTTCTTGCCCTCACGCTGCAGGGCTGAGTTTCATCTTGGCCTGCGGTCAGAGAGCTTCACGGATGCATGCTCGTGCTGACTCTTCACCTGCACTCAGCGGTATTAATATTAATATCAGGAAGGACAAAGGAAAGGCAGTGGGGTTCACGCTGAAGAACATGCTGTAACATTACAGCTGAAAGCTCCGGTCTGGCAGGTGTGATTTCTTTCACACTTGTACTGAATTATTATTCCTCAGAATTTGTCTACAGCAGCTGTTACAGTTGTGCTTCTTTTAAGTTATGACTTAATTAGAAACATACACAGCAGTTGCATCCTAGCTGTTTTGAGTTAATTCCAAGCTCATTAAAATGCCCTTTAATGAACTGTGTAGAAAGGCTTGAGCTTGACTTCTGCTCTAGTGCGCACTGTGCTGGCAGCACAAGCAGATCTGGGAGCTGGTGCGTGACCTGGGCAGTGGTGCTCGTTAGGGGTGGAAGGATCGATCGGCTATAGATCAGAATCGGCCGATTTCCATTCTGAATATGTGATCGGCGATCGGACGATTTTTAAAATGTCTGATCCAAATCAAGCCAGTGCTATTTGCAATGTTTCTAAAACTAATGTGTCTTGTCGAGGGCACAACACAAAGAATTTTAATACAACTAACCTGAAACGACATTTAAGAGCACATCACCTGTCCAAGTACAGTGAGTATCGGAAACTTGCAAGGCAGATAAAGCTACACCGACATAAAGACAACCAACAGTGCAGGCGACATTGGAGAGATACCAAAAGTACAGCAGAAATAGCCTGAAAGCAAAAGGAATCAAGACCAAAATAATGGAATTTATTGCGCTAGATAACCCACCGTTTTCGGTTGTTGAAGATGTAGGACTCTGCTGCTTGACCTCTCACCTAGAGCTGCGCTATGCCAGTTGGTCATCTTCATTAGATAACAGAACTGTTAGACTGCTGCTTGTTACTTCGTGTGAGTTGGTTGCAACAATCGTTGTTGTCTTGTTAATAAGACAGTTTTAGCTCATGCCGTTTTTTGTGTCTTTGGCTGGATAGTAACTCCCCCCCCCCGGATCGTATTGTATCGGCCGATACTGCTTACAGAAAATCGGTATGGGCCTCACGAACTGTTGATGAGTGCTCGCAGTCTGTAGCTGCAGTCAGGCACCGTGCTGGGGCTCCTGGGTGGGTGTGGGCTCATGGGACATGCCATCCCAGGGGCACCAAGTGCCTGAATGCCATTGTTGGTACTTCCATACGCACATGCAGTGAAAGTCTTACTGGAAAAATTATAATATATAAATATATTAAAATATATAAATAAAAACTGTGCTTCACTGTTCTGTAAAATCTCTACAACATGCTACCCAGTGAAAGCTCTTCTGTGTAAAAAAAAAAAGCCAATTCTTTTATGTTCTGCATTGTTTTTAGCGGTGCTGACCTGTGTTGTTCTCGGAGGAAAGCTTTCAATCTGTGCTGCTGATGACATTTTGGACAAAACGGCGCCTCTGTGTCTCACTGTGGAAGTAGCCTGCGGGTTATTCTCACGAGCTCCTGCAGGGGATTGCCCACTGGTGACCCTCTGTGGGCCGTCTCAGACCGGCTGCGTTGTGGGGGCGCGAGTCCGGCGCTGCTGTCCGCTTCACGGCTGACAGCAAGAGGCACACAGCTGTGAAAAATGAGCAATGAGCACAAGACATTTCAAGCAGAATTAAATAATGTGTGTTTTTAACTTCCTCTGAAGCATGTTGGGAATCTGTCTGGCACTCTGCTCTGTGCGGTTTTCTGAAACTCTCATTTCGGTGTCGTTTTGAAAAGCTTAATTTAGTCGAGGGAAAGTTTGGGTGGAAAAAATTCTGTGGCTGGGAGAAATTAGTCTCGTTAGAAAAGAGAACGCCACTGTGGGCTGGCGATGTGATGAGAGAGGCTGTAATTACAGCACGCGTGTCATTGCTGCGTGTCCCGTGAAGTCTTGCAGGGTTGTCCGTGGCTTTGCGCTGGCTGCGTGTCTCAGCTGCACTTCTCGACAGCGTCTCTCCCGCTGGAGCTGTTTCGGGAAGCTCCTGCTGCAGGAGTTCCAGCTTGTCCCGCAACATGACACTGGAAATCGGAGCCAGACGGAGACGCAGGAGTCACAGAATTCCTCAGTGTTTCCACTGCATGCATCGTCTTAATTCAGTCTTTTGATTTAAAACCACAGTAGCTTTTGGGGAAGGAAGCAGCCTCTGGTGTCTCTTATACCTTCACGGGCAATAGTGAGGCTGAGAAAGACTGTGGCTTAGAGACGCTTAGCTTCCAGTGTAAACTCTCACCCCAACAAGATGGAGATCGAGGAGTCCTGGTAGACAGATGGCGGCTCTTGAGCAAGTGAGCAGGAGTGTTTTTGGTGGCTTGCAAAGGTCATCTTAAACGCTAATCTGGCCAGTAGTTTGGCAAACGTTTTCAACTTCACTGCAATCGGTTTATGAAGCCAAGTTGTGCAACTCAAGCAAATGGTATGAACCAATGTGTGAGACAACAGCTGGGCAGATGTGTACAGTGAGAGTAAAGTTCATACAGGGTCTCGGTTGTTAATATTTTGCAGGACAGAAAAGCCTGTAGACACTCAGGGGTTCTTAGCCCTGGTCTGACCCTTTTCAGGCAGTAGGTCCTGACGTCATACAATCTGAATCACTAGGTGGATGGATCCCCTGTCATTTTGTGTGAAGCCAAACCGTTCAAGGGAGTCGATCTGGCTGTGTGTGAGTGCGAGTGGTGATTGCTACAGTTGATGCTCTTGAGCTGCCCTGCAGTTTGTTAATACTGTGCCATAGACTTGCTGTTTTGCAACATTTGTGGCCTGTGGAATATAATCAAATGATCAGACCTGGTGAACTGCTGCATGAGTCCTCCTTGTTTAAGCGGCTGTACCGCAGTCAAGGCAGTTACTGCCTTTTTAAACCCTTTCAGAGGCTCTCGTCTTGGTTAGCCTCAGCCTGTCCACAGGGCGTTGGAGGAGCTCTCCTCTGATTCCGAGAGGGAGAAAGGTAGCTTCCTTGACTCGACACCTCCCAGGCCTACTGAGCAGTCGGCGGGTGGCCATGGTGAGCAAGGAGAGGAGAATTAAGAGAGCAGTCCAGCTCTGGACCACACAGGGAGGTTCCGGCCAAGGTAGGAGCTCGGAGTACAAGAAGTACTCGCTACCTAAGGGATGAATGGACGTGTGTTTGAATTGGGAGCTCCTTGTAGCAGTGCTGGGTAATACGCAGTGAAAGAGCACTTGGTCAACAGGGGGCTCTGGGGTTGTGGGAGTCTGGGACAAGCTGCCCAGCTGCTGTATGTGGCTGAAGCTGAAACTTGGGCTTCCGTCAAGGTCCAGTCTAATGAGAGCCTTGGACCGGTTAGCTGCTCAGGACCGAATGGGCCATATGGGCCGAAACTCTCGTGTTCTGTTCTCAAGTCGCTGGGCAGTGTCGGGGAAGTAAGGTCTCAAGCAGGTTTCTCCTCGTCCTCTGGCTCCACTCCCTCCGTGTATACGGGACCCTTCGTGCGGAGGACCTTTTCTCCAGCGGTCCGACTTCTCCCAGCTCCTTCTCTCGTTCTGTGCAGCGGTGTTCGTGCTGCCAGGGGGGAATGAAAGACGCTCTGCCCCCCCCCCGAGCGCCCTTCCCGACGCTTGTCCTTATGGAGCGAGCAGCGCGCGGTCCGGAAGCATTGCAGCGTCTGCAGTCCTCTGTTCGTGGCCGTGTGGGTTTTGACTGTACCGCGCTGTACGCACATGATTAAAATCTGAGAGAGCCTTTCCACCACCTCACACGAGAGCTGGGACGAGGGCATGGAGAGATTTATTCAGCTTCTTGGATTTTGTACTTTTTTTGGGTGATCTTGGCCTCATTAGCTGTGATATGTTTTTAACAGCGTTATCTGTCCCGCAGGTTCTCTGCTGTCAGTTTGCTGTAACAGATGAGAAGTGCCGAGCAGTGCTAAGGGGAAGCCTGCAGCTGTACTGAGGGGAGATCCTGCCTGGAGCTATCCTGGGGGTGAGAGACCACTCTTTACATCCGGGAATTCCTGTCCCTTTTCTTCTAAAATTCTAAAATTTTGTTCATTTTCAGTTCTTCAGTTCAGGGCAGGTAACTGATTTACTAGTGAGTCATTCTGAACTGAGATGGAGACTTAAGGTCATAGATTGCCCTGCCCAAAAAAGCAAATATTCTATAATATGGGTGAAAATGATCTACATTCCCTCAGAATGAGAAGTTCGTGAGTTACCGGTTGTGGTATTTACGACTGGGGACAACTTCTTGTTCTCCAGCTCACTTTTGATTTTTCCATTCCTCTGATCCAACATAACTGTTAGAGATCCGAACGTCAGAAAACAGAATCTGTCTGCACCTGCAGTCTGATTTATAAGGGGGCTTGTTAATACACAGTGCAAACAATATGTTTCCTAAGACTCTGCAGAGACTAGTAGCAGCCTTCTTTTCTGTCCAGGGCTTGTGAGGCACATGAGCAATGAGGAGGAAGTTCAAAGCCTCACATTTATGTCAAGCTGGTACAAGCCAATTATCACTGTGCTCATTGCTTTTCATACTGAGGAGGATGTCTGTGTTCCAACTAACTGGATCTCGTTTTCTGTTATGATGACTGGCCTGGCCTTTCCTCCAGATGTTAACATGTGCACTGGCTTTTAAAAGGCAATTAGAGCACTTCTGCTCGTCCTGGGTGGCGGGCTCTTTCCCATGCTCTGAAGAAGACATGGAAGTTGACTGGCTTGAAGTACCAAAGCATCATTCAATAGCGTGCTCATCTCTGACCCTTTCCCGGGGGATTTCTGAGTTTGCACAGCTGGAATCTGAACGGCCTCTAGCTCACACCTCCAGATCTTCAGGACTTGTGGCTGGTGCCCCTCTCTGGACACACCTTCGTCCCCTGTCCCTCCTGGTGACACCGACAGCGCAGGGCTGCTGCCTGGAGCTGCAGATCCTTTCCTGAAGGAGGTGGGACTTCAGACAAGGCTTCTGTGTCGGAGCTCATCTTGTCTCCAGTGCAGTGCGAGGACAGAGTGTGTCCTTGGCAGGGCTGCAGGGCTCTTACCTGCTCAGAGTTCACCAGACTGCTCTGTGCTCGGAGGGTCTGTGGAGAGCCGGTTTCTTGTGGTCTTGTTCGTTTTGAGAAGCTATTCAGCAATGGAAGACTTCTTCAAAGGTTGAACCGGGCGAGGTTTGATGGCAGACTCTCTCCTCCGTCGTTGCACTGGCGTGTTCTAGACCTGAACCCAAACCTCATGTGTGTTGTCTGTTATGTTGTCTTCACTACAGATCCCTGGCCACACATCAGACATGGTTACAGGTATAGAGCGATCTTGCTTATTGCTGCCATTAACAGTTACTATAAAATCATCCTAATCCCAACTACTGCTTCATCACCAGCTTGTCATTTGTAAAATGCTATTCTTGCAGCTTTCTCACTAATTAGATGCACACTAAAACCACTCTAGTGTTTAACTCCGAAATCGCTCGGGTGTGTTTTGGTGTGAGGTGATGTAGGCAGCAACGCTCACCCCTCTGTTTCAGGATGGTGTCTCTCAGTGTACCAGGCAGTACTTTTTTCCATGAATTCATGATACTAGGTACTTCCAGAACATATATATATTTACACAGCCATAATTGTTTTGCATTCATTGCCTTGGATACATATAATTGTAGTGGTCGTTTATTAACGTTCAGTAATGTCCATCACTCTGTTTGCTTGACCTAGTATAGCTTTATTATTGAAATACAGTAACATTGTGCTCTGCTTGCCGATGACATGTGTGAACATAACTTCACAAACTTCCTATTATGTTTATTGGTTGGAACATCACCCAATGTCAATGGCTCCATTATTTACCTTTTTGTTTTCTGTTTGCGTATTAGATGATATAATATAAAACTATAACAGGTACATTTCTGTTGCAGACAAATGCTTTTAATGTGATCTTTTTTACAGAACCAAGTGTCTGTAGCGGATCAAACATGTGCTTTTGTTAGCGTAGATGTGGAGAGATCAGAAGCCAGTGACCCCTCCTTTCCCCTTGACACAGATCGGTCAAACTCAAGGCGCTTTCATTTCCTGTGTTGATTTTCACTGAACCCGCTGTTTCTGAAATTGATTGTGAGATGCGAAATCTGTTTAATTGGCGGAGGAGTCGAGCTTAAGTATCTTTTTATCTTGGTGCATTTCTCTGCTTCGAAGGATGAAGAAATCTAGGCGTCTTAATCTCCCTGTCAGCCTTGGGAGAGGAATATTCCCACAGCTGTGAAATTTCATGAACAAACCACTCAGAGGGTTAAAGGTCAAAGGTGCAGGGGATTAAAGCAGGGACCCGCTTCCTCAGTCAGGTGGACTTGAGTTGGACAGGGTTCTGTGCCCAGGGGGGATGAGGAGGTGAGCGCTGGGCCGCGGTGTGGATCCCTCTTCCTGTGGAGCTGGAAGAGTGTCCCCTGCGCTCTGCGGATGACGGTGCCTGGGGGTTTTCCAGCTGGGCATGGAGGAGGGGCAGGTGACGTCTAGGAGCTCTCGGCTGTGACCCGGGTTTGTCCTGCAGCGCTGTGAACGATGCTCTTAAGATGCCGCATTCCCAGAGCCGGCTTGGCACAGTGGTCATGAAGTCTTCCTCAGAAGTCCAGTGTATAGGTGACTGGCAGTCGGGCTGAGAAGGGAGATTCTGTGGGAGGTCTGAGATTTGCATCCTGTGATGCTCGGGGAGCTCCGAGCAGCTCTGGAGTTCGCTGGGTTTTGTTTTTACCCAGCAGGCGTCCTTGACTCAGGGTACTGGGAGTCCTTGGGAAGATGAAAACATCCGGGACTTGGAGAGCACTGCAGCTGAAAAGGCACACGCGAATGTTATCCGAACACGCGTGATCTTCTCATTGTCATTGCCCTCTGTGTTGTGGCCGCAGACACACGGGAGGGAATGTGCGTCACTACTGGAGGAACAGGCCACCGGCTCCTGTTTCGCACCGCGCCGGCTGTGCGTCTCGTACGCTCTGGCTCGGTGTCCCAGGGGTGGGGAGTGATGAACAGCGTGCACTGCGTTGTTTCAAAGCCTCCGCTGAAGAAAAAACTATCCACCTCGAACCCAGAGATTTATTCTTGTAATACGTAGCTGGATGAGATGAGTGAAGTCTTGAAAATCAACCTGGAACTCCTGCTCTCTGACCCGAGTCGGGTGTGGAAAGGGTGTCCTATCCTTCATGAAGTCCAGCAGGAGACTATCCTTCCTCCCAGTCCTGGCACAGAGCCTCAGCCTGTTCACAGGGCTGGACCCAGCAGCTGGGGGACCTGGAAGTTTCACTGAAAACACTGTATTTCTAATATCTCGTTGATTCCATTGTATTCAAATGAGATGTAATACAGTGAAATAGTTGCATGATAAAGCACACAGTAGGTGGCCAGCCCTGTGCAGATACTTTATGCAAAAATAAAAAAATCCATGATTATAAAAGTATAGAATTGTCTTTTAAAATCTCGACTTAACCATTAAGGGGTGACCACGTGGAAGTGTAAATATGAGGTTATATAATATATCAGAATGTTGTAAACTACATCTGCCAAAGAAAACGTGATCACGGTATATGTCACGAGTTTGCCTATGTGCGTTAAATGTTTCCTGTTCTTCATTCTTACCAGTTTTTCTTTCTCTGGAACGAACATTTGACCAGACAATGCAACAAACATTTGACCAGACAATGCAGCTATTCACAGCATGCATCTGATTTTGTAGTCCCCCAGGCAGTAACGTGCTGTAGTTTAAGAACACAGCTGTGTGCTGAAGGCCCCACCCTGGACAGCACCTTAAAACCCTTTCGGGTGCGCAGAGGGCTTGGTTGCTACGCCAACAGAGGATACTTAGAAAGCTGTTCAAAGCAAATTATGCATCTTCTGTGATGCTGAATACGCTACTTTAAAATGGTTTGTTTTTCTTGTTTTTAAGTAAGAGCTGCAATAATTTCACACCTCAGCAGGAGAAGCTGGCTTTTTTAATAGTCCTGGTGACTCAGCAGTAGTTAAGACTCTCTTTGCTGTAGGTGGGTGCTTTTTTGTTTTTCAGGTTGTGCTTGTGGCATCTGAGAGTGACCTCACCATTAGTCATTTGTTTTTTTTGTTTTGTGCTTCTGTTTGGTTTTATTATTTTGGCCTGTGACCTTGGATGTGCCAAAGCAGGAGTTTTACAAGCTGTTGACAGGTATTTTAGCTGGCAAATACAGACTGGACCTGTTTTATTATTTTAAAATACACTGTGAAAATGGTCAGAAAGCTCACTGTTGGTGTGTTGGGCATATCGCTCACACACAGTGCCTGTGCAGTATGTTTGGTTACAATGTACTGTACTGCTGCTGAGTTCATTTTGTGTCAGTGTTAGTGCTGCAGCATGTGTATCTCTGCAGTGTGTCCTGTGTGCAGTGTGGCCCTGTGCTCTTTGCAGTGTGTCCTGTGCTCTGTGCAGCGTGTAGTCCAGAGCCACGCTCTGCTCGAGTTAATAGCAATCCCCTCAAAAAGGTTTCTCCGAGTTCAGAGATGTCGTAAGAAATAACCAATGCTGCACAGCTGAATCATCCAAAGCCCTCAGCACCCCAGTGGGAAGGACAAGAAAGGGGAGCCTTTCGGAACAGCAGGTCACCTGAGGAGGACTCGCCCCCCTTACGACCAGGGTGGACACTCAGCCCGCTTCTCTTGTCTTGAACGTTAGGCCGGTGGTCAGCGGGGCGACCCGTGTGTGCGGTTGCGTGGGAGGGAGCTGTTCGCCCTGTCTTTCAAGCATGGATTGCTCCCTGTCCTTAGCTAATACCAGGACAACATCCAGCCCCCAGCAGCAGCCTCTGGGGGTCCTGACCCTTCTTCTGCTTCTTTCAGTTTTAACGCCCATCAGTCAGGCTGTCATAAACATCAAATCCTAGTTGGGAGCTGAGTGGCGATGGGCAAATCCTAAAAAACAGATTTCCTAATCCGGTGTTTCTGTCTGTGGATTAACAGCGATCAGAGGGAGTGCAGCCCAGGGCTGGGGATTAGGCAGGGGCAGAGCGTGCCCATCCCTCAGGGCACAGACGCACAGCGATGCCGTGAGCGAGGTGGTCATGCAGGACTCTGCTCTGCTGAACACAGCCCACAGCTTGTGACGCGTGGCTTGTGATGACAAAGGCTCACGTTTTACTCGATGCCTTTCACGAAACGTCTCTGCTTGCAATGTGCTGCGCACAGCCATGCAAACATTAAACATCGTTTTTGATTAAATGAACTTTGTCATTGTGCAGTTAGGAGGGTGATTTGTGATTTAACAATCTTCTGCGTCCTGTTGTTGTGACACAGTGTTTCTTAGAAAGTGCTACTAGACAGAAGGAGGCCAGCAGGATGGTGTAAGTGCTCTTGTCTTGATTCCAGTCCCCCTTACAACATGGTGCAACCCGATTTTCATTATCCATTGTCTGGAATTGGTAGTCGCAGAATTCGGGCTTCTGCAGGCTTGCTGCAGTCCCTCCAGTCTGCAAACGTGCTGCAAACTTATCCAATCCCTCTTTTACTGTGCTTTAAGCTTTACCTTCCTGTAATGAGTTTAGACTAAGTATTTGCCATAAATAAAACTCACTGACCTTTTATAGTATTGTGAAATATTCATGAATGTATTGGTTTGTCATAATTGTTTTATGATGAAATAGATTGGGATGTGTGAGATAGACACCTTTTCATAATGGTTCTGAAAAAGAGTTTTATTAGTTTGCCCGAAGTAAACAGACATGACTTTAACTAATTTTTGCCTTTTCTAGCTCTGCAGGTCTTCTGTACTGAGGCTACACAGTGTGATTGAAGGCCATCAAAAAGCACATTGGTGGGGTGAGCCTGTCAGCTCATGCTGGGTATAGGGAAATGACTGTGGCCAGTTCTAATTCCTGTACAGGTAAGCTCTCGATGGGCAGACTTTTAGCGTTCCAAGACGTGAGTGCAACTACCAGAAGGGCTATTGACAATATCCCTTGAAAACAAGCTGAGAGGGTGCAGTCTTCAGAATTTCAGAAGTCTTTTAGAAAAAAAAGAATATATCTTTCGGATTAAAAACTGGTCAATGGATAGGAACAGTACAGATAAGAAGTGATTGCCAAGACTGGGAGATGTACAGTAATTAGTGGAGTACCACATGGATCTGAATGAGGTCCAGTGCTCTTTCTGGTCTCCTTTTCGCCATGCTGGGAGTGACGGTCTGGACACATGGGGAAGGGGGGGGAGAGCTGCTGATCCGCGGAGCAGTGTAGGACGTGAGGTCAGTGCCGTTTCCGGACCTGCAGCTTCCTCAGCTGGAGCTCCTGTCTGCACAGAATGATTTCGCAGAGCTTCAGGTCTGGAGCAGGAGGCAGCTGCTGGGCATCATGCAAGCCTTGCGGCCTTGGCAAGGTGTCCTGAAAGATGCCTTTGGAAACTAGAAAAAGGAGACCAGTTTGCTTAAAAATAGATTTAGAAGAAACTGTCTTTCTAAGTCTTCCGAGTTAATTTGTTGATTTATACACTGCACATTGTTACTTCGTTAGAACTTCAGATTTTATCACTTGTCGTGAAATAATTTAAGATTGTGGTCAGGGAATCAAGCCACAGGCCGGTCCGAACTGTAGCTGGAGCTCGGTGGTGCCCATCTGTTGTAAATGCATTTTTGTTGGCCTTTTGCTTTTATAATAGACTCTTTGTATGTAAGATCATCTAAAAAAAGTTCTAAAAATGTATTATTTTAATGATCTGGTGAGCAACATTCTTAGTGTTTTATAGTTCAGACCTGGTAGATTTCACATAACATAGTTCATACAAAACTTAGCAAGGTTAACAATTTCTTACACGGTTCAGTGACAGCTACGGAGAGCGCAGTTAATATTCTAAGATATGATGATGAGATATGATGTCCAACATGAACCTGGATCTCTCAGAGGGGTGTAATGTGAGTGGACATGCTACTTACAGCATTTACATACAGTACCAGCAATGTTTACCTCGACATTGGTGAACTGTGTAATAAACCAGAACAAAATCTTTAATTGTTTCTAGATTTGGGGATTAGGGTTGAAATTTGGGCAGGCGATGAGTCTAATGAGAAATTAACTATAAATAATATCCACACATTCTTGTGAATCCTGACACGAGGAAGAGCACAGGAGCAGTTCATCTCGATCAGAACTGTAGCGCTTGTCGCGGGCTCTGAAAGCGGAGTGGTGCTGTATTTCCAAGCAGCTGCAGCAGCACTTACATAAGATTATTGCTTCTGCAGCTGAGGGGGACAGTGGAGAGCCCTTGAAAACAAGGGATTGTGGGATTAGAGGTTCTAGCTGGTATTAGAGGGCAGAGCTCGCCCGAGCCGCACAGCCTTGATTCGGTCGCTGCCCTGAGGACCCGGAGCCCACACAGAGCGGTGGGCACGTCACCTGTGTCATCACTCCCTCCCGGAGCGGGCTGGCATTCCCCTGGGCGATCGCACCGGAGGACTCCCACCAGCAGTTAGTCACATTGATCTGCGGAGACGAAGCTGTCGGAGGGAAGAGTGCGGGATCTGCTCTGTTCCTCGCGATGGTGTTCTCGGCTGCAGAAGGATATACAGACAGTTTAGATTCCTCTCCTGAAAGAGACAGCTCTTCTTCAGGGGGCGAAGCTAATTCTTCTGTAGGTGAGCTGGTTGTTGGTCTTACTCTAAATCGCAGGGGTACTGGTCCTGAAGAAGCAGTTACTTCTCGATTAAATAGCGGCTGGGTTCAGTCTGGACTTCTGGAGAAGTTGTTTCCTTACTGTGAGGTACTGTACTGTTATTATGCTAAGTCTCTCGAGTGCTAAATGTCAGTATAACCAGGGGTTTCGGTGGGGGCTGTCATATAAATTGATTGTCAGGAACAGTATTCCAGCCTGTGCCAGTTCAGGTTGTATTTCTGGATTCTCGCGTTTGCAGTGTTAAAAGAGCCGGCAGCCGTCCTGAGAGGGAGTCCCCACGTGCACAGCAGGATGCAGCAGTGGCAGGAGAGATACAGGCGCGTCGCCGGGCTCTTGAGAGGCGGGATTGATGTTATTCGGGAGCTGCGGAGAAGGAGCCGGTTCCTGCTCTGTACTCCCATCTCATCCCTCCGCACGAGGAAGTGAAGTGTCACTATCGCAAGCGTGCATGTTGATTCACTTCAGCTTGCACCATGAGAGAGGGTCTTAATAAAATCCCTGCGGTACCTGATTACTTCTGTTGTGACACAGTAGTAAGCTCCATAATCTCCACAGTTTCCTCACTGGAGACAGACTTTGCACTGGCCTGTGAGCATTTTCCTCCAGTCCCAGTCTTATATTTGCAGATTTATCTGTCCTTGTGAACAGCTCAAATTAATGACTTAATGGGTGAAAAATGTGCTGTGCAGCGTTTTAGAAACCCATGAATATGTAGGAATGTTTTAGTGTTCGTGCTCTTCGATGCAGCGATGCTGCAGTGTCGTGCCTTCACTCTGGTCAGATGAGTGTTCAGTCCGTGTTGCTGTGAAGCATGGAGACGGTGTCAGTGCCGTGGATGGGATCACCTGAGCTGGGTGCTGCTCTCCTGTGTCGGGGTGCTGTCCAGAGGTCCGGCAGAGCAGACCTCGGATTCTGCTCGGGGCTCTTGTGCTGCTGGGCTCTCTCCTGAGCGCCGCTTGTCCACCAGCGTGGCCCCCTGTCCCCCTGTTGCTCCCTGTCCGTGGCGCCATGCTCCTGTGCGCTCGGGCGAGGGAGCTGCATGCCGCATGTCGGCTCTAGAAACATGCAGACACCTTCGTCTTCAGAGGGGAGGGAATCTCCAGTAACCCTTCGTAAACCTTTCTAAAAGAAAACCACTTCATGCGGCTGTCGTTGGCGTTTGGACTCCCAGCTGTTTGTTGCTATTGGGCAGTGAGACTGGTAGTGCGCTAAGCCTGCGCTGATGAAGCTCTGAAATGTCTGAAGAAGGTCCTCATTCCTTTGCGTTCCTCTTTTTTTTTACATACAGCGTTTACTTTTGAAAGCATCTGGGACAATGCTGAAGTTCTTGCTGAAATATGCGTCGCTTGTCAAATGTTTCTTGCAGTATAGTCTTGGCTCTGTTACGTATGGACATAGATTTTATTAATTAGTTTTGTTAAATAATGTGCCTTTTCATTCTCCTATTGCTCAGGGACAAACATAAACCTTTGTTTAATCCCATCTGAGGGCTTATTGTGCAGTTTCAGATGGATGTTTCAGCGCTGGCAGTGCTGGCTGGGTGAGCTCCTATTCTCTGTTTCCCTGCAGCCTTAAAGGGCTGCTCTGACGCGGGGGTCTGTGAATGAGAGCACGAAGGGGCTGGGGGCTTTAAAACACTTCGGCCCTCAGCGGCGTGCCAGCCAGAGGGGCCTCGGGGCCCCCCGCCCCCCCGCCGAGCCGCTGCTTTGTGTTTTGCGCGGCGGGCACGTTGGCGGCCCCGGCTCGGAGGCTGACCGCTCTGCTGCGCTCGCCGACTCCGCTCTTGAGACGACACCGCAGCCCTCTGGCTTGAGCCCAGCGAGGTCCTGAGGCCCGTCAGTACCGGGATGGGAGACCTTAAGGAAAACCCGGTGTTGGCGGAGCACAGTTTCCAGACCGGTATCCCATGGTATGGTCACCAGAGACACTGTGCTGTAGGAGGGGTTAAACCAAGATCTTGACAAGTCGCTCGTTAAAGATGTTCGTTAGAGCAGGGGTGTGTGTCCCCAGTTTCCTGGCTTAGTTACTCTGGGCTGTGTGGTCTGGCCCTCCTAACTGAAGGATTGAAGTGAAACACTTTCTCCCATGTGTGCCTGGGGCCGCAGCTCGGTAGTGGGTGAGTGGGTCCCCTCCTGTGTGCGAGTAAAGTACAGGAGCCCAGGAAACGCGAGCACTTGGTGCACACCTGACCGGAACTCATACAGGCTGTACATCCCCGTCAGAGGCATTCAAAACTTTCCTTTGCAATTTACAGGTAATCTGAATGTAAAAGTCAAAAAGACGTGCCTTCCTGTTGTAGTGAAAGTAATTTGCGCTCTGTCCAGGTTCCCCTCGGAGGCGTTCGGGTTGGTCTGGGCTGCTCTGCAAAGCGACGCCATCGCAGAACTAGGAGTGGCTGCTGTGCTCACTCAGTGAGGAAAGAAAAGCCTTCAAATAAGGCTGATTCTCCTGATGAAGTGACTTAATTTGAAATAAAAGGGAATGAGAGGAGAGCTTCAGTGATGAAGAGGGCCTGGGCACATCTAGGAGCTGAGCACTGTTTGTCTGGTTTAAAGCTGAAATTGGGTAATGGTGGTAAAAGCCACACACTTCCACATCGTGATCTATTGAACGCAGCAAAGCTCAGCTTTTGTGTGGGTTCACAGCTGTAATTAAATTATGCATGTTTGAAAACAGACTGTTAGTGGGTTTGAAATGCTTTCTCTGCTGGATTCCACCATAGACAAGTACTAGCTGTGTGAATAGGCTTCTCAGCACGTTCAGGCTTTCAAACACAGCAGCCTGTTTGCTTGACAGAAACGATCTGATGGAGGCTTTTGAAAACGTGGAGAAAGTGAAGAGAGCTGAGGGGAATATCACTGCTCACACTGGGAATATTCAGACCTGAAAACCAGGATTCACTTACTAGCTTCAGTTATGCACCACTCGAGAGTTAAAATTCTTCATGTACCATTTCGCTATGTAAAATAACTGAGGGATGTAGTGTCATGCGACTGATGTAAAAGCAGAATTATCATTTTTTGCCCAGGAGAGAGAGCAGCAATTAGATACAAAGTTATGAGTTTTATTATTCAAACATCTTCCAGAGATCCTGCACGGAGAGTGAAGTATAAATGCAATTTTACCGTAGTAGTTTCATATAAAGAGTAGTTGATTATAGCCTGTGTTGATAGTGGAGCTGTAGTGGCCCCTGGCGAGGTGTTACGCCTGGGCTGCTGCAGCTGAGGCCTTAAAATGAGGAATTATTTCATCCCGTACTCAATCAAATTAATTGTGTAATTAAATGAGTTCGCAATAAATGAGTAATGGTTTATGGGCAAGTGCGATCTGTGCATTGTGTAGAAGAGTGCAGGGGTGATGTGTAACTGTGGGGGAGTAGATTTACAGATCTGGATGCAGTTGTGTGGACTCCTGTGGGAGTGCTGTGAAATGAATCTGTATGGGTAGATGTCTGTTATGTAATGTACAGTAATGTATACTTGTACTGTTGGTGTGCCTTGTAAGTTTCAGTGTGTGTAAAACATAGCTGGTTTGCTGTGAGACACGTGTCTGAGAAATCGCGTCTGGTGTTCTAGTGTTGCAGCTTCAAACGCTGTAGCCAGGAAGGTGGTGTGGTGCCAGGAGTGAAGGAGCTGAGCCAGCCACAGGACTGGCAGCTCCTACCCACTGTCATCTTGGCAGAAATGCATCTGTTTGTAGCACATTTTCTTCCCGCACAAATGTCAGCATAAATACATTTAAACTTGGAATAACCGATTTTCTTTCTTTACCAGTCTGTGAGGAAAGCGTGCTCTTCATTGAGAAATGTGTGCTTGTTGGGGAAACCAACGCGTTTTCTCGCTGCCTGTCTCCAAACGCCCACAGCACCGCGTTGTGGCTCTGACCGCTGATGGTCTCGGGGTCACCGGACGGTGTTGTGGCTCTGACCGCTGATGGTCTCGGGGTCACCGGACGGTGTTGTGGCTCTGACTGCTGATGGTCTCGGGGTCACCGGACGGTGTTGTGGCTCTGACTGCTGATGGTCTCGGGGTCACCGGACGGTGTTGTGGCTCTGACCGCTGATGGTCTCGGGGTCACCGGACGGTGTTGTGGCTCTGACCGCTGATGGTCTCGGGGTCACCGGACGGTGTTGTGGCTCTGACCGCTGATGGTCTCAGGGTCACCGGACGGTGTTGTGGCTCTGACCGCTGATGGTCTCGGGGTCACAGCTAGTGTGATTTGGTCAGCTGTACCATTGGGTTTGCAGTCTCGTTTAGCTAACGATATAATCCCCATGTGAATTGTTCTCGCCTGGGCTGCCCACCCAGTGCTGGTGTGAATGCACGACGGTTTTGTCTGTGAGCAGTGTGATTGAGTTATTTTTACGCCGACGTGTGTATGGGACCTGTTTTGAGCACGCGACTCCCGTGCAGCACCGGCTGGAAAGGGAGTCCCGGCCTTTTAGTAGCTGTGCACTGTGAAAGGCCTACAGGGTCACATGTGGGGACAAGGCCCATACAGTATTTAAAAAAACAGCACCTTCATTTTCAGATCAGAGCAGGTTCTTCCTGGTTTGGAGCGGGGCTGCTGCAGGCCCGGCTGGTGCTCCTCCCCGGTGCTCTGCTCTGCTGCTGGGGCACCTTCAGTTTCCTCGCAGATAGAATTACAGAAACCATAGCAACAGGCAGACACACTACCTGTGTTGTTGCTTTAGCACTGTGGACATTTTTCCTAAATGTGCATTAGATTTATACATATTTTATCTGGCTGTGCAATTTGTAAGATTTGGGATTTGTGAACATGTCTGAGAGATTGGGGATTATCTCTCAAGATTAATGTTAATGTCATCTCTTCTTACATCGGTCAATAACACCACCTTCTCTGTTCAGAAAGCGATGGATGAACTGCTGAGGAGTCACGTGCGCTGTTTTAATTTCACACCGCAGTTCTGTCAGATATGCAAGCTCTCAGAAATTTTAATTGGTTCAATTCATAACTGCCAGTTACTGATCTGTTCTTTAGACTGCACGACAAAATTACATTTTCAGTATGCACACTTCAATTACAACCCTTTGTCGTAAAACAGTGTGAAATTAATAACTAGGATGTGGAGTCTAAAACTGTATTATCGAACTAATAAGAGACAATAGTAAGGGTTTGGATCTATCTGTGATCCAAAAAGGTTTATTTGCTTTTTAAAGATGTGCTGAAGGAGAAATGTCTGGTAACGTGATATGCAAAAGCCACCTGAAATCACAAAGGTGAGCTCTGTCTTTTGGCCCAGGTTAATTCTGAATCCTTAGCAGTTTGCAGTTGGTTTTATGAAGGATAGATTCTAAGAGTTTCCGGCTTTTAGGTGTGTTTTCTGGTGAATCCTTTCTCTATCCCTTTTGCAAGCTTGTCTCTCTCCAAGAAGAAAACTTTTAGTTTAGACAGATTTAAAGCGCTTAAAAACTGCTCACATTTGACTTCCCTTTGAAGCTCCTGCTTCCTCACCACATCAGCACCTCGCTGGGCCTGTTGTATCTGTTCCTCCCTCTCCCTCCCTCGGGCCTGCGGCTGCTCTCCTGCCGTTCAGGATGGTCACTGCGGAGCGCTGAGCCGTTTTCCGAAACACAATCCGTTACCTGCTCTCCCTGCCGTCTGTGTGATTCCCTCCCCGAAGGATGGGAGTGTGCTGGGAATGGAGATCGGAATGGGAATGGGTATAGAAAGTGGTCTGTCCTGCGTCTCTTTGACACGAGCAGAGCAGATTCAGATACTTCTGATGTGATGTTCTTTAGGGGGAAAGTCATGTTTTTAAAAGTCACTGGTAAATGCTGAGGCTACTGCTTTATTAGTGCTAATGATTAGAAACTTTGAGCTTATTGCTCCTCAAATTAAACTGAACTGAGAAAAGGTCACTGTGTCATCTTCTGCGTGGCAATCAGACTGTCCCAAAATGCCTTTCAATAGGTCGGTGCTTCCTTCTGCATGTCTAACATGAACTGTAGCTGCACATGAACAATACTGTATCAGTAGCCATGTAAAGGCGTAGTCTTAGTGCAATGCATGAGTATCATTAGAGGCTGAGGAAGAAAAAAACGATGCCCAGAGTAAACTCTCTCTGTGATGGGCAGGGATGACCGTGCTGCTGCTGGTATGCTCTGGCCTTGCTTACATAGCATTTGCATCATAGATTGTATATATCTTCTGGGATATATTTGATGTTCTGCTTTCAAAATTGTTCAACTGACATTTTCGGGAGTCGCTTTTGAGTTTGAGTTCTGTGCTCTTCTTGTGCAAGATCTTCCCAGGATCCACGATGGCTGCAAACTTTAAAACTGTGCAGTGGCATCGCTGCCTGTACTCGTGTGGGCCTCGTAGGTGCCAGGTGTGCCACTTTCCTTTGGCCTGCTGGACTCCCAGATGTCCGTGTAATACTGGGAGGTGGCGTTTCTTTCATTTTTCTGAAAGTTACTGATCTAAAACGTGTGCTTTGCATGATATACCCACATCCTCCTGGGCTTGTCTCGTCTCTTCTCGTCTCTCCCAGGGCTGTAAATGTGGTTTTCTCTCCGACAGCAATGCAGCAGGTTCTGGATAACCTGAATGAGCTGCCGACCTGCACCGGGGCGAAGGACATCGACCTCATCTTCCTGCGCGGGATCATGGAGAGCCCCATCGTCAGGTCTCTGGCCAAGGTACGCAGACCTGCAGGGGGCGCAGCAACACTGCCGCCCAGAGCGCTCCGGGTTCCCACCTGTGAGAAGGAGCATGTGCCTTTTTTTACAGGTGTTTGTTTGTGGGATTCTGATGCTTTGTTGGAAACGTAATATCAAGCATCATAAATATCCGTTTTAGTGAGTCCCACTTAGCATGATTGGGCAGGGGGGTCTAGTGAGTTCTGTTCACGCTGTGCGTGTTTGACCTGGGGCAGTGGCAGAGCAGCAGTCGGGGAATCGCTGACACTCACTCTTGCTGTTTTCTGTTGCTGTCAATGGGCTCGTAACTTGTCATTGAGTCTCTGTGTCTCTGTGTGTAACCGACCCCGTGATCGGGCTGTGCCAGCCACAGCCGGGCAGTACTCTTCACTGTGGGGCGCAAGTCCAAGGTGCAGTCTGTTGCTGCTGATCGCCTAGTTTAGCAGGGTCGTTTATTGTGACTGTCACAGTCGCTCCGGAGCTTTGCGATCTCCACAGAGACACAGGATGGGGTTGAGGTCAGATGTCTCCTGCACTCCAGATCCCTGTCTGGATGATTTAAATATGCCCCACATTTCCATTGTCCTCAGCTCCCGGTCAGTTTATTTTGCCTATAAAAATGAATAACTTGGACAGGTCGTTTGTGAGAGCATCAGTCAGGGAATCACGGACATCGATGCCAGAGTTCATCTCCCAAAGAGCCAGGTGTAAATTGTGCAGCACTCAAATACAGAATCTCAATCACATTCACAATGGGTGCACTGCAAAGCTTTTAATGAAAACAACTGATTTTTTTTTTTATTTAATAGAAATTTTGAGTTGTTGTAGTTGAATATTTATTCTGTGAATGTATGTCACTCATCATCCTTGGGAAATGTATAAAAAATGTTAATTTTATGTATCTAATCTATGAAGATCTTGTATCAAACAATCATCTGACAGCCTAATAACCTCAGAATATCAACGTGCAGCTGTATTGGTGTACACAATGAGAACTTTCTCTCTCTAACAAATGAAACGCTCCTGCAGTATATGACCACTTATGGGTTTTTTTTTACACAAAAACAACAATTCAGGCCAACAAAGACATGTTGTGTTCTAGTGCTGTATCGCTGTTTGCGCCGTGGCTCCTGTTCCCTCTGAATGAAGTGCGTTGTGAAACACAGCCCTGACAGAGCTCTGGATCAGCAGAGCACCGCAGGGCCTGACCGCTGACCGCAGGGCCTGACCGCTGACCCCAGGGCCTGACCTCAGTGCCAAGCCGCTGACCGCAGGGCCTGACTGCGTTCTGAGCTGATCGGTGTAAGAGGAACTGTGTCCAGGCAGTCCTGGCGGCACTAGTTTGACTGGCTTCTTCGTCATGACGAGGTGACGGGTTGCAGCGCCACCTACTGTCTGATCCAGGTGTGGTTCGTGGGTGTGCACTTCTCTTTGGCAGCACAATGGAGGTTCACAGTGTAACGCAAGCCTCTGAAAGAAATTCACCAACCACAACTCATAGCATGATGGCGGCCAGAAAAAACGTTATCTGCTAATTTTAGCCTTCAAAAACTTAAATGTATTTCCTCCCATATTCCACACCGGCTTGCGCAGAGCAGTGTTGTCGCGTCAGAGGGATGAAGGAGATGAGGAGGCTGTGTTCCTGAGCACCGTGGTGCGACCGCGCCTCTCTGGCGCCCCCAGCAGGCTGGCCTTTACAGTGCTGCGTCTCTCCGCAGGCTCACGAACGGCTGGAGGAGGTCAAGCTGGAGGCCGTCCGCGACAACAACGTGGAGCTGGTGAGCGAGATCCTGGAGGACATCAGCCCGCTGGCGAGCAGAGACGACAGCGCCGCCGAGCTGTCGCGCATCCTGAAGGAGCCGCACTTCCAGGTGAGCCACCTGCGAGCCCTCGTCACGCCCGCGGTCCTGCTGGGTGTCCGTCACGGTGCTCGTCGGCCCTTCCGCCACCTGGGGCTGGCTGTTGCTCTTTCCTACGCCTTCGGAAACTGAGAGAAACGCTGATGTGTTGGTTATTTAAAGTACAAGAAAGAGAGCTGAAAGGGAGCCGTGAGGCTCCTGCGGTGGGGATCTCTCTCTCTCTCTCTCTCCTCCGAGTCTCGGCGCTGAGGGAGGAGTGCCGAGCTCTCCAGACAGAAGAGCTGTGAGCTCTGTGCTGTGAAAGCCATGGGCGTGATGTTGCTAGTCTTCCTCTGGTTAAATAACAGGCTGATGCTTAATCCCCCTGCAGTACTTAGCACAACAGATTACTGAGGCGGTGCCATATGCTTGTGCAGTCTAGTATCGATTTTCACATTAGACTTACAGCGCTCACAGGGCATTGAGAGGGGAAAGGACTTATCAGAAGTAGAGAAATCTATAGTAGGAATTAGTTCTCTTCTTCTCAAAAAAGGCACCTGAATCGTGGGTGAGGTGACGGATCTTGTCTCTGTCTCGTACGGCAAACACTGGCGTTTCTTCAGGACAAGCAGAAAGAAATGGGCAGGGCAGGGCAGAGCAGAGGGACTGCGCTGTGGGCCGGGCGGTCGGCCCGCTCGCTCTCCCCTCTGAGCTCTGAGCACGCGTCTCTGTCGCAGTCCCTGCTCGAGGCTCACGACAAGGTGGCGTCGAAGAGCTACGAGCCGCCGCCGGGGGGATCGGAAGCGAACCACGGCGTGCCCGCCGCGCCCCAGGCGGTACAGGCCGACGCCGTGCGCATGATCGGCATCCGCAAGAAGGCAGGGGAGCCCTTGGTAAGTGTGTCCGCTTCGCACCCCCTGTTCCCCTGCGCCACTTTTCCTTGTGTCAGCCCGCTGATATGTCCCTTTGCACAGCATGTCTGAGGAAAAAAGCAGTAGTCTTTAAATTCTCACTGAACTGCAGAAGTCTTGTTTTTGAAGGGAAGGCTCTCTTAAAGGGACCAGAAATAAGGTGCTTAGGAAAGAAAGCGGGGAGGAGGGAGAGCAGATGGCACATTTATTGTACAGGGCACATTGTCGGCTCCTCAGCGGTTACTGCCCCGCGTGTTTAAAGCGGAAGGAAGTAAAAAAGCCTTAAAAAGACCGGAGGCTGTGATCGCTGCCCCTCTCCGTGCCGCGCAGGGCGTGACCTTCCGAGTGGAGAACAGCGACCTGGTCATCGCCCGCATTCTGCACGGGGGCATGATCGACCGCCAGGGCCTCCTGCACGTGGGGGACATCATCAAGGAGGTCAACGGCAAGGACGTGGGCAGCAACCCCAAGGAGCTGCAGGACATGCTGAAGAGCTGCTGTGGGGGGATCACTCTGAAGATCCTCCCCAGCTACAGGGACGCCGCTCTTCCTCAGCAGGTAACCCCCCAGTCCCTCGGCCCCTCCACCCCAGCCATCACTGGGGCACGTGCTGGAGGGTTAGGGTTAGGGTTAGCCCCTCTGGAGCTCCGCAGCACAGCTCTCCCCAGCGCCCCGAGCAACTGAAACAGTCTCTCCAGTCTCCGCTGAAGGTGGCCGAGAGGGGCCTTTCGGAGTTATGAGGGAATTAGTAATGTGAATTAACATGGGGGGTGGAAGCAGGAGCCCTAGTCGGTGAGAGAAGCGAAGGCTCTCGGGAGGAGCGGTCGTTGTGGACGTGCTTATTGAACTGGTACAGAGTCAGAGATGCTGGGGTTCCCAGTATGTAGAGGAGCGCGGTCAGCCTGGGTGGGGTGAGTGACCCGTTTGTGTGCGAGAGGAAAAAGACTCCTCTTTAGCGAATGCTGTTTGGAAACGACGCTGGCTCGTCTCCCGAGAGAAGGCGCCTCGTTTCTTTCTAGGCGGCTGTGACTGCGGTTCACCGGTGCTGTCTGGTTCGCTGCTTGGTTTGCTTGGTTATGTAATCGTTCCCAGTAGTAAGCAGATCCACGTGTCTGTAAGTGTCTTAACGAACTATGTCCTAATGATCTCTAAATTTGGGTTAAGAATCCATCATGCCTGTAACTCTACACAGAGCCAGACTATTAATAGCACTGAGTACTATACTCGAACTGCAAGTGTTTTCTTAAGACGGACGTCCAGAGTCCAGTGCTGTCAGTGTCCTCCCAGAGGGGACCTGTGGCAGTCCGTGCCAATGAACCGAACTGCAGTTCTCTGTCCTCCGAGAGGAGAACTGTGTCCATTTCGCTGCCCGCCTTCTCCGCTTGTCAAGACCAGCGCTTGTGTCTTGTGTCTCCGTACAGCCCTGCTGAGGCGAAGCTCAGTTTGTGAGGATGTTCTCTCTGTGGTAGAGCCTGCTTTCCAGAAGGATCACACTGTACCCCACGTTCACACTGTACCCTACAACCACACGGGCTCACTGAGAACAGTGTGTAATACGTCACTGGGCCGGTGGTCTCCCCTTATAGTAAATTATTTGAAGTCTAGTAGCAGCGGAGGTCTCAAGCCTTAGCAGTATCTCTTACGCAGGGAAGCTTGAGTGAGATATGGTGTCAGCCCGTCACCAGCCTGTTCAGTGAGACAGTGGCAGAGCCTTATACAGACTCCTACAGGAGCTGACACTGTTCCCCAGGGGCAGCTCAAGGCTGGTGCACATGTCAGGCAAGCGGGGACAGGTGTAAACACCAGGGGTAACTGCACTGTAGCTGGTGTGGAGAGGCTGTTTAAATACTGTCAGCCTTCCTGCCTACTGCTAGCACCTTCTGAGAGCTTGTGACAGCGTGGCCTGCATTCACACCTCCCCTGCAGGTGTAAGAGTTAACACTCTTACAACGCAATTTCAGTTTCTGAAATTGTTTGCTAAGAAATCAAATAATTTGCTACAATATCTGCTGTTAGGCAAACAAAGTCTTACCCCTCTATTAAAAGGTCTTCACCAGGCTTGGTTGTTCTCCCTCACAGTTTTCAGCTGTCGAGCAAATTTGTGAAACTTTAATGACGTACATCTCTCGCACTGAGCTTTGGGAAACTCTTTACAGCTCTGCTTTGTCTGGTTTGAAAACCCTGGTCTGTGTGCGTTGCATCCCTCAGGTGTACGTGAAGCCTCACTTCGACTACAATCCAGCCAGCGACACCCTGATTCCCTGTAAAGAGGCGGGCCTGTCCTTCTCCCGAGGAGACGTCCTGCAGATCGTCAACCGTGAGGACCCCAACTGGTGGCAGGTGGGAGTGCGCTCACCGCTGTGCTCAGGGAGCAGAAAACCGTCCAGCTGGGTCTCTGCACATATTCTCGCAGTTGCGTTCATATTGTGCAGCGGGTGACTGGACCCTTTGTTCCCCACAGGCTTGCCATGTTGTCGGGGGCTCCACGGGGCTCATCCCCAGCCAGTTCCTGGAGGAGAAGAGGAAAGCGTTCGTGAGGAGAGACTGGGAGGGCTCAGGTGTGTACTTCGTCCACCAGAAACTCGGCGGAGCAGCGCTGGGTGAGCCAGGCGGGGGAGCCTGAATTGTGTGAGGCGCACCGTGTACACCACCTAGGGGTGGTTTTGATCCGTCTTTTCTCCGTTTCTCCCAAGGAGTCCTGTGCGGCACAATAAGCGGGAAGAAGAAAAAGAAGATGATGTATCTTACAGCGCGAAACGCAGGTGTGGAGAGAGGTGCCCGGCCGGGGGGGGTTTTGCCTGAACGGTGGGACATGTCGTTTCAGTGGAAGCAAACAGGGACTGAAGGGAAAAAGTCCAGCGACCTCTCTGTCCCTGGTCATTGGAGAGCTGGTCAGGTGCACACGGGGCGGGGGCGTCAGCCGGGCGGGCAGGGGGGAGTGGGCCGTGCTGGGGGGTGTCCTCTGTCGAGGGGCCTGCAGGCCGCTGTGACTGCAGGCGGCCCCGTCCTGTTTGTGCTCGCGCCTGCAGAGTTCGATCGGCACGAGCTGCAGGTCTACGAAGAGGTGGCCCGAGTGCCCCCCTTCCAGAGGAAGACCCTGGTGCTGATCGGGGCCCAGGGCGTGGGGCGCAGGAGCCTGAAGAACCGGCTGATGGTGCTGAACCCTACGAGATTCGGAACAACAGTCCCATGTGAGTCTTCTTGGGGCGATCCTCCTGTCGGCTCATGCGCCGTCTGCGGAGCTGCAGCCGCTGAAGCCTTGCTCTCGTGTCTCCCTCAAACTGCAGGATTGTTTTTTTAGTAACGCTGTTTGGAGTTAACAGTCTCACCCTGGTCAAAATGAGCAGTGCAGCCGGAGAGCGTGCACGTCTCAGGCTGGCCTGCTTCGCAGGGTCGTGTGGTTCGTGTTAATTGCGGATCTCGTGCCACAGTCACGTCCCGGCGGCCGCGGGAGGACGAGAAGGACGGCCAGTCCTACCGGTTCGTGTCGCGGACGGAGATGGAGCTGGACGTCAAGGCCAGCCGGTACCTGGAGCACGGCGAGTACGAGGGCAACCTGTACGGCACCAAGATCGACTCCATCCTCGAGGTGGTGCAGACCGGCCGCACCTGCATTCTCGACGTCAACCCGCAGGTCAGGGGGCCGGGAGCTCGGGGCGCGTGGGGGCCGAGGGCTGGGGGTGTGAGGGGCCACCCTTTACACACAGGTGCTAAAAAGAATAGGCACCGGCTCATTGTTCTAAAGAGTATTTACACTATATATTAACATGTGACATTTAATATGTGTGTGTGCTGTATGTCAAGTGTCTTCAGTGTGTGTGTGTAAAGAGTTTGAGTGAGTGAGTGAGAGACTGTGAGAGTGAATAAATTGGGGGCGATTGGTCCAGACTCGCCAGGCTGTGTGCAGGGTGGCCCCAGGAGCCCAGGTGCTGTGGTCCCTGAGTGGGTTTGTGTGTAAAGAGAGGTCAAGGCCTTGTCTCTGCCTGCAGGCTCTGAAGGTCCTGAAGACCCCGGAGTTCATGCCCTACGTGGTGTTCATTGCGGCGCCCGAGCTCGACACACTGCGGGCCATGCACAAGGCCGTGGTGGACGCCGGGATCACCACCAAGCTGCTGACGGTGAGGCCCTGCTCCCCTCCTGCTCCCCTCCTGCCCCTCCTTCTCTCCTCCCCCTCCTGCTCTCCCCTCCTGCCCCTCCTGCTCTCCTCCTGCTCTCCTCCTCCCCCTCCTTCTCTCCTCCTGCTCTCCTCCTCCCCCTCCTGCTCTCCTCCTGCTCTCCCCTCTGCCCCTCCTGCTCCTCACAGTGGTTAGCGAGGCTGCCTGGTGCCAGGAGCCCAGGCTGAGGGCAGGCAGTGGGCTGTCTTGAGGGCCGGGCATGGTGACCCCGGGCCCTGTTTGCTGGCGTCTCACCTGGACTGTGAGAGAGAGGACCGGCAGACCGTGACAGAGAGGACTAGCACAGCCCGGCTCTTCTCCGCAGACTGGATACACGGCGCAGGTCTTCTCACGCTCGGCGCTTGGCTTCCCACAGGACACGGACTTGAAGAAGACGGTGGATGAGAGCGGGCGGATCCAGAGAGCCTACAGCCACTACTTCGACCTGACCATCGTCAATGACAACCTGGACAAAGCCTTCGAGCAGCTGCAGGCGGCGGTGGACCGGCTGTGCACGGAGCCGCAGTGGGTCCCGGTCAGCTGGGTCTACTGAAGCTCCTGCGCACACCCAAAGGGAAAGCGGACTTATTTATTTTAATTTTTCTAACTTTTTACAGAGTATCTTTCTAATCATATCAAGTTGAAGTAAAAAAAAAAAAAGAAAAAATGGAGAAAAAAAAATGCGCCGAACCGGCTGGAGAGCTTTTGTACCGCGGCGGGGCTCAGGTGAGCCCGTCCCTTTGTCTCACCACCAGATAAACACAGACGATACTTGAAATGATTTTAATTTTCTATTTATTGCAAAGTCCAAGGTGGTCGGATGCAATAGCTTTAACCAAGACAGGACACTACTCTGCGTTAAGAATGATTACAGATGTGTTCCCCGAAGGGGGGCGATGTCACGGCGGTGCAGGGCTACCTGCTCCGTGTGAATGATATGAAGGCAGGTTTCCAGTTGTATTCATCTCTCATGTTTGTACCAGGATTTCCCTAATTCAGTAATTCCACTGTGTTCCAGAGCTGCTTTCTAACCCAGAACCGTTGCTTCTGAATTTTGTGAAAACCAAGGCAGTACTGGAGTTTTAGATTGACTTTCAAGGAAAGAATCTTCTGTTACATTAAAACCCTCTGTGTCTGTTTGTTTTTTGGTTGTAGTTTTAGGCGCAAGCTTGTTTCTTTTCAGTGTTCTACTTTAGATTGTAATGTTTGTGACAGTCTAGTTGAATTGTTTTGCTTTTGTTGTTGTAAAAAAGGAATGATGTTCTTCATGGAACAAGGAATTGTTTTAAATGTCTGTCTCCAATGCAGTTACTGTTATAATTTCTAGAGAGCTGTTATTTTTCATGTGTACTTTTTTTTTCTGTGTCCTGTGCGTTAGTGTGGTGTCATTTCTTTCGTTCATGTCCTGGTTGGACAGGACTGGAGACAGAGGTGTTCTACAGGAGGAAAATGTTTGGGAGCACTTGTAAACCCAATAAATTAAAGATTTTGCTTACTTTTGCCGATTAGCCTACCGTAAAGCATAATTAACAAAGCATTGTGCAGTGACAAATTCCTTGCACGCACCTGGCATTCAGAAGTGAACACTGAAGTTGCAGGACAGAAAATTCCCCTGGTCTTTGATCATTGGCAGCGGGATGAATGGCACATGTGGGCGGGCGAGCGACCTTCAGCACCTCCACAGGCACGCATGCGGTCAGCGATGTCTGGGAGAACTGCCGACCGAGTCCCTTTCACTTCAGGCAAGTGCGTATTAAGTGTGTGGCAAGCGGATGATTTCAAACTTCAGCAGCACAAGCACGGCCCAAACACTAGGACAGCAGTTCCACTCTTCTTCTTGGTTCCCAGTGCAGGCCTTGCAATTGGATTTAAACGCAAGTATAACAAGGAAGAGCTCCGTGCTCGTAGCACCACCGATTACATGCTGGTGATGTGGAACATGTCAGCTTCCTTGTCACCTGCAAGAAGCCTGGCTGATTTAGAAGCATTTAACCCATCATATAAACATTTGCCCTGTTGGTTTTTAATGCACTGTTTGAGTGAATCTCTTCTCCTGTGAAATACACAAGAAATTCATGCTTTTCCAAGGTTATTTTTTATTAAACATTTTATTTCAACTTTCATATAAAACACTGTGCCATATCAATTATTCTGTAAATCAGTTTGGTCCATGATCTCTAACACTGCCATTTACAACTAAAATAAAAACTATAAATTATATATCTATAAATACTGCCTGGTTTTCCTTCTGTGGGGCTTGGGTATTTTTTTTTTCCCCCAACATTCATCAACGTTTTTCCCAATTGTTCATCAACACTCATTTTATTCTCTGTAGGTCTGAGTGAAACATGCTTGTACAAGCATCAGGCAAACTGCCCATCCCAGCTTCAAGCCCAATGAGACCGCAATAGAGGTTAAATAATACACTATACATAAAGGGGGCGTTAGTACAGGGTTTATTAATAGTTGGTCAGGAGCAGAGCTGCAGTCCGCATACACTATAAATGCTGAATAACTGGTTAGAGAAACCAAGCGAGAACACACAGCCTCTTCAGATGTCTTAAGAATTTGGAGGTTGACTGATCATTATCCTTTTGCAGACTGACGAGGACAATACGGGTCCCATGCTCTCTCTGGCAGATAGAGCAGGTGTTTGCATTTTCTGTATTAAAATAGTTAGAAATACACACTGACACCGGGCCAGCATGGGCTAAAGTTAAATGATCTCCCTAATGACACTGTTGTCCAGCCTATTCCTCTCGCAGTCCTGTGGCTTGTACTCTTACAACAATCATATTAAGATCATTTTCAGGATAAAGACTGAGCATGTCTTTTTTTGTTTAAAAAATACATTTTTATAAAGTTTTAAAAAACAGCATATTACTAACTACATGTATTAATACATATAACTTACACAGAAGAATTTACAGAGAAGAAATGTCTAAACATACCTATTAGCTGAGGCTGAACTGTTACAGTTCATGCTTGCTTGGGGTTTGGTAGGCCATATCTGTAACAAGCCTGAAGGGCACAACATGCATTTTGTTTTTAAAGAAATGTTTCAACAATAAAACAGTTTTCAACTCCTTACAGAAGTTTAAACATTCACATCCTCTAATTGAAATTAAAAGTGAGGCTTACTTTATCAACTTAATTAAATTGTCAATTAAATCCAGATAAATGTATACATAAATTGTCAGTTGCAATCAAAATATTGGAAAGCAGGCAATAAGATTAGATTATTAGAGATTAAATTTTCTTTGCATTAAAATATCCTTAATAAACATTTAAAAAATCTTTAGAATATTTTAAAACCGATGATGCACTTACAGAAATATAATAGTCTATAAAAAATATAAAATATAAAAAGTCACGAATGTTGGTTTTGTTTTGATGTTTGCTCAAGACAAGTACATGGGGCAGCATATTTCTTCATAAAACATACTTACACGTCTTAGAAGACTGTCGCTCCGACAGATCAAATACACCACAATTCTCACTCCAATTCTTCACAATGACAGAAGAAGGAATATCATTTGAAAATTCACTTTAAAATGTTGTGCTTGGATAACATTTGTTTGAAGTAATTTCCCGACACCAATACATGTGCAACTTCCAGAAGCCACCAGTACTGTACCTCTCGCAAACAACACAACGTTCCCTCGTCTCTGTACTTCCCAGACTCGCAGAGCCGTGCATGTCTCTGAAAAGACTCTCTCAACCTTTTACACTCAACACGAACACTGTCTCGCAACAGAACGCCGCACGATAAGAGACTGGGTTTACAGAAAAACCTACGGAATAATTGTGCAAACACACCCTTCCCCCGTACAGCTCTGCTAGAAGACATTCTGGGCAGCCACAGCCCATCTAGAGATCGCAGGGAAGACTAATTGAAGTGTAATTCCCCCCAGCAACGCTGTACAGGACGCTTTCACACTGCCGAATGATACTGGGATATGCCTTGTCACGTCAATACAAACTGAAGCTTTTTTAAAAAAAAAACACGCTTGCTTAAACAATAAAAGGTGCAATTCTAAGGAGAGGGAGTAAAGCAGTTAGGAAAGAAAATAAAAGTGCTGTCTTGTGCTCTCTGTTCGTGTAAGAAGAGTCTTGAACTGCTGCAAACGTATTTCACAGGACACACGAAGCGGGTTAAAAAGACAAGCTGTTAGAAAAGGAAGGTGATTCTGGTGTTGCTGCAATATGACACAAGCCCAGCAGAGGGCTCTGTTTGTGCCGGCACTCTCCCCGTCAGCACTGCGAGTTTCAGCAGCGAGAAGGAGCCGGCTCTCGTCGGTCAGCCTGTGGGTCTCGGGACCCCCGCGCAGCTGAGCTGATCGCACCCGGAGCAGCCCGGCGCTCAGCCGCGCTCCGCGCCCAGGGCAGCCAGGCCCGTCACGGTGGCGCTCAGGGCCAAAGGCAGGAAGCCCGGCTGCTGCCCGGTCGAGGCCACGAGCGCCGCCGGCCCCCTCTGGAGGGCGATGCCGCAGGAGGAGAACAGCAGCTCGACGGTCCGGAGGGTCTCCTCGTCAGTCAGGGCGGACAAGGCCCCGTCGCCCAGGCAGGCCTCCCCTCCGCTCAGGAAGCTGCGGAGCTGGCAGAGCAGCGGAGAGATGGAAGACGCTCAGTCAGAGTCCCGCACCGTGGCCCTCGAGCTGTGACCAGCCTGCTCTAACTGACCCTGCGGCTTCTCTCCCAGGAGCACTACACTAAACAAGCCTGTCGGGGGGGATTCGAGTTCTCTCAGACTCCAATAGTGACGAAACACGCCGACGAAGAGAAAGCGTGTGAAACTCGGCCGCAGCCCCCTCGGTCTCGAGGAATGAGCCAGGGAGGAGGCAGGGCGGTGCCGGACCACGACACGCCTGCACTTCCTTCTTGGGGCAGGCGGGGTTTCGCTCACCTCCCGGCACCGAAGTGCTCAGGAATAAACTCTCCATCTACACGGACCCAGCGGGACAGGGCACCAGCGTGGAGCAGTGTTCAGGGTCCTGGACTCACCCCCAGGAGGCTGTGGGTTCAATTCCCAGGCGAGAAACTGCTCTTGTACCCCTGCTGTTGCACAGTACTTCACCTGCACTGCTCTAGCAGTCTGAATGGCTGCAAGTGTCAAGGCTCTGGATTAGTCATAATACCCACCAAGCACTCCACAGCCAGCAGGGTCTCGGGGTTACAGCAGCAGCTCAGCGCCGCTAGACCAGCATCAGGCATCTCTGAAAAGAACAATGATGAGAATTAATGATGTTTAATACTTATTCATACATTCATTTAAACACGACCTTCAAAACATTACAGGATTCTGTCATTAAGCTGCTGATGAGCTTCCTAAAATGACAGTCGAGTAGATTGTAGCTGGTAAAAGGACCACACTCCCCTGGCCCCTGGCAGCGACGCCAGTAACCTAGCCCCCCCCCGTTCGTGAGCGGACGGACTGCTCCCTCGGCGATCCCCTGCCATGACGCAGTCTCACCGTCGGCCGCGCTGAGCAGCGCGTGAGTGGCGGAGAGGAGACGGGGGGCTGGCTGGGCGCCCGTGTCCTCCCCCTCCTCGTGCCCCATCTCTGCCAGCAGGGCTTGGGCTGTCCGTCTCTGGGAAGGCTGCAGCTCCGCCAGGTCTGCCAGCGCGGGCTGCTCCCCTCGGCACAGCTGCTCAAGCTGGGACAGAGAGACAGAGAGACAGAGAGACAGAGAGACAGAGAGACAGAGAGACAGAGAGACAGAGAGACAGAGAGACAGAGAGACAGAGAGACAGAGAGACAGGGTCTTACTGTGTGCGGGTTATTTTGCCAAACGAATGCCAACAAAGGTCATAAATCCGAGGTCTTCTCACCCCCCGAGGTTAAGTTGTTTGGCACACATTCTGCAATTTCCTCCACCAAACCTCTCTCGGCTTCATACCATCTGAATACACAAGTTACAAGCCTGCACTGCAGCTTTCTCCATGTCAGACCAATACAGGGCCAGTACGGCCTGTTCCATAGAGAATCCAGTAGACTCTGAGGACTCCCCAGCCACACCCCCACCCAGAGCCGGCCCAGATGACTCCCGTATGAAGCAGTCTGGGCTGTCTGTCAGACTGTCTCAGGAACCGGGCCACCGCCAGCCCCGGCTCTGAGCTGAGGACACTTCCTCCCGAGTCCTTACCGCGCTGTCTTTACCGTCTTTGCTGTCCTTACCGCGCTCCCCACCACGGACACCACCTCCTTCTCCGCCAGGACCTCGCTCACGGCCCGGAACAAGGCCGAGCGCCGCGCCGCCGGCAGCTCCACGAACACCCGGAACAGCGCGCTCAGCGCCTCCAAGTCTACAAGAAACAACCGGCACAGCTCTTTCACTTCGGATCCTCCGAGCTGCAGGGAGAGCAGCTCCGCGCAGGGATGGAGCCTGACTGACCGGCACACAGGCAGGAGCCTGAAGCGTGGTGTTCACTTGGCCTGTTCCTCGCAGTACCTTACTGCTGGTGGGGCTCTGCGGGGACATCACTCCTGCCCCAGGACTAGGCCACATGCCGGCCCAAAGCCTTGCAGAAGTATCACTTCTTAGAAATTCTTCAAATTCTCTACTCGAACCCAATGCAAAGAATCGAATGCAAAACAGGAGACAAAACCCTACATTCCCTGAAGAATGCAAAGACATTTCAGGCCAGATTTTGATCAAGAGGCAAAGCACCAAGGCCCGAACTGAGGCCAAAGCTCTGGAGCCAGGAACCAGTCTGCAAGAGCGTTAGAGACTCGTTGCCATTTCTTTGTGAAGCAGTTTTGATGGTGGCAGAAGTCAGTGCATTTTAAAAGAGCCGTGTCAGGGAGGCTTTCTCTCAAAACCAGACCTCAGGAAACGCAATCCTACAAGCTAAAAATATGAGACACTGAGCAGGAAGTGGAATTCTCAGAACTGAGAGCACCGCATGAGGAAAAAATACATGTGAAGTGTGGACTATGAGCCTACATACACGTGTATACAGTATATTCACTGCTCTGCTGGACCAGACAACAGACACACTGCCAAGCTCTGGGTGTCTCCTCACCTCAGACCAGACTATATGACTATATGTACTATATGCAGGCTGATTTTGAACTTGACATTTTCTGGTACACAAAAGCAGGATGGTTCTGCATCTTATTTTCTGGACATTTTGCTCACAAAATCAAGGTCCATAATAAACAGAGCATTAAATTGCACTGGTGTATGTCTGGCATCTTTTTTCATAAATGTTTTTATTTCTACATATATGCCTCCCTACCGATTGAAGTACCAGAACCAACACAACATATGGAACAGTGAGCGCTGTCGACTGAGGGCACAGAGCTGCCGAGTTGTGCAGAGCAGTTTTGAGGCGTGCCACTGTGCCAAGCTGGGCTTGAGTGAGTGGACACACACAGAGGGGACCAGTGCAGCCAAGTCAGACCCTGCTAAGCAAACTTCTGACACAGGCTTCTGCACACGGCTCAGGGGACGATGCAGGGCAGGCGCTGGCCCCACCCCCTGGGAAACAAGTGCATGTCGTCTGGGGAGTTGATGTTCAATTACAAATAAAACTCTCACGCTCAGCTGAAGGCCCACTCTTGTGGAGAAAAACTGATTTTGATAATTGCCAAGTCCAAGTGGCAACTCTGTCCTTTGAAAGAGAAATAATCTGTTTTCTAATTATTTTGCCACAGTGAATATTTTTGTGTAGTGCACAGTTGAACCCGTGTAAGTTGCCTTAGATGTAGGCATCTGCTAAATAAATGATAACTTCTTACACAAACTGTAAAATAGTTGCCAACATCATTGTAAATAAACCAGACAAAAACGTATGTAAATATAACTTATTCCTAATTCACGTGACCCACTGGGGCACGCAGATGGAGGCCACTTGCCTATCTGTGTGGCCCGTTAAGAGAGTTTTGTGCACCTGAACCATTTCAGGTTCAGGATAGCAAAGGAAAAGAATCCAATCAACATATTTTGACTTCTCTAACACACGAAGAGCAGCTCTGGGTGGGTAGTGTATCTCGGATACCAGTGGGACAGTCCCCAGTGTCACAGGCAGTTTGGATTCTTCACGCTCACTCAAGACACACAACAACACTGGGGCCTGGCCGTGCGAGAACAGCACACAGCTGCACCGCAGGATGATGCAGAGGTAAGTGTGACCTACCTTCCCTCAGAACGGTCAGTGGAGCCTCGCTCGGGACAGCCCCCGCAGAGCCAGGCCAGCGGTCAGTCAGGCCGTCCACCACGGACACCATGTTGTACAGCGGCACCCTCTTCACTCCGTCCACTTCGAACCCGCCGTGGGTGTCCGGCAGCAGGCAGAGCTCTGCCACAGCAAGAGAGAAGGAGCACACTCATCTCACAGGAACCCCCCTCGCTATTCACACAAGATAACCCTGCGCACACTGGGCTCCGAGACCCTCCCCTGAGCTGGGCTCAGACCCTCCCCGCCCTGCTGCCGAGGGGCGCTGGGCTCCGAGACCCTCCCCTGAGCTGGGCTCAGACCCTCCCCGCCCTGCTGCCGAGGGGCGCTGGGCTCAGACCCTCCCCGCCCTGCACAGCTCCAGATGGAAGAGAGCGCCGGACTACAGCTTGCTCACCGTACTCCCCGTTCAGTTTCACATCGAGCTCTATGATGCTGTAAGCGAGAGTGGTCTTGGGGGGGATCTCCAGGATGACGCTGCTGTCCAGCTGGAGGCTACCATTCTCATTCACCGAGACCTGGCAGACAGAAAACCAGACTGCGTCAGCATGGCGTGGAGCTGTGTGAGCCATCACCTACCACTACAGAGCGTTTTAATGATAGTTCCTTGGGTTTATACAGAGGGTTTCATCCCAAAGGATCCCAAGGTGCTTCATCATCCCCAACTGCACAGCGGACCACGGGGAGGAGAGAGAAACACTCTCTCCAGATGAATTAAGGAGGAATTGAGTGAGGTTGGAACGTACACAATCAGAGTGGAGTGTAGCCAGGACAGTGGGGATTACCCACAACTGGGGAGTAAAATAATACGATAATGGCCGAGTTCGCACAAGTGCAGGCATGCGTCTGCTGAAATAAGCAGCAGCAGAGAAAGAGATTCAGACTCCCTCACATGGGAGTACCAAGGA